>NC_135534.1:121558568-121889193 GCF_045843805.1 Urocitellus parryii
GTGATAGATTTTAAAATATATGTAACACATTTATGTTGTTTTTTATTTCATGAGGTCATTGCATTCAGATTTTTAGTACATTTCTAAGATCAGTCTTATTAACTGTAGAGTCCTTTTGAGTTATCTAATAGGATTTTCACTTCTTTCTAGACTGAGATAATTGATCTATTTTAGTTTACCTATTTTATCTATGAGGCTATTAATGAAAAATTTCCCATAGTGAATGTACAGTGATCTAATAGTGGGGCACCTTGTTGCTGTTGTATGTGGTAGGTTACTGATGAAAGTTTTTGTTATTTTGCATCTTAAGGTATTGGCCTAGCACACACTTCCTTTAGAAAGTCTTGCTCTCCAAACCACAGTATTATTTCTGGTCAGGTCAGTCACCTGGTCTGATTTGCAGGAGCCTGGGTATCAGCCAGTTCTGGCTTCCTGAACCTCATCAGGAAGAAGAACAGAGGTAATGGGATGCATTCATGCCTTAGACCTTGTGTCTCTGCAAAATGCATATACTTGCTTTGGGCTTGGCATCATCCAAGTCTTGTGGAGTATTTGATTCTTCTAGCAAAATAACCCAAAGTATTGAGCTCAGATCAAGGGGCACATCTAAGCTGGGCCAGGTACCTGGAGTGAATTCTATTTCCCTATGGCTACCATTCTTCACATCTCAAGGATTGATCCAAGAGGCAATATTTTGAAGTATAGGTGTTAAGAGAATGGCCTGGGCCAAGTACTTCCTTTCTTACACCCTTAAATTTCACTGCTAAGGGCAGAGAGAACAGAATTGACAGCTGTTGGGGGCAAATGGACATACCATCTAAAATCATGGTCTCCAGTTTGAGTGAATGAAAAAGTGAGCGTTTTCTTGGTTAGCATGTTAATATGATGCCTGAACTCAGATTCAGTTGAATTTGTTTCAGGAAGCCCAATTAGGAGCACTGTGTACCTGGAAATTGAACTTATAAGCCGTTATCTCGGATAACCAAGTGTATAATTTGTATAAAGTACTTGGGATCAGCAAGGGCTTGTGTTTTGGGACTTGAAGGACTGTAATTGCAGACACCTGCTGCAGGTGTCTAGCTTAGCCATGCCCTTGGCCAACCTCATACTGCATGAATGTCTCCTGATCTCTGCCTTAGGCTGTCCAACTCCAGCTTCTCATGACTCTGTCTCTGTTGTGTCCAATTGTATGGATCCTGGCTCATTCATGTGAGATCAGACTCTGCATGCTGAACAAATGCCTAAAGGAGATGACCATGATCCAAGTGACGCCTCCCAATCCCATCACTAGCCAGAGTTCTGATCAGATTTTGCAGGATTTATTGGTGACTTGGGAATGTGCAGTGCACATTCAAGATTGTCCTCATTAGCATGCCTTATTCAAAGAGATTTTTCAAGGAGGTGACTGGATCTGATGTCCTACAGCCACCCTGTAAGACCTGCTTTGAAACTTGAGAATCCATTCATGGTTCCATTCAGAGTGAAAGATGTGGAAACCTGTCACCTGTTTCTTTGCCCTCTTCCATTCAAACACATCCACCCAGAACTTCTCATGCCCAGGAACACCTTACCTGCTAGAGTCTGCACTGTACCTTTTGTCCTCATGACTCACTTCAATGATTAAGAATGGAGTATCAGAAGACTTCACCCTCTACTCTACTTTCTCATCAGGAACAGTCTGATGAGATTCTGTTCCCTAGGTTGTGGTAGAGCTCAGTCTACTTTATGTGCTGCTCTTCACATCTCGTGGCCCCATCAAGAATCCTGACACATTATGCCTTCTTCCAGGCACCTGGCCTTAGACTATGAACATGGCCACCTCATTTTTTAGGTGGAGAAACAGAATGTTACTGAGCAGTGAAAATCCAAGGACAGATTGTCGGGTGGGAGCTGAAGCCTACTATGTGATGTCTGGTTCCCTACAATGACTAAAAAGTGGCTTCTTTAAAATGAAGCCAAATACTAAAGCAATAGAAATTCCAGAAGAAAGTGTTACTATAAGCTCTAGCTGCAAAGAATGCAAGTTGCCCTTGGTTTTGTTACTGGCAGCTAAGCCAGGGAGCCTGCCTGGATCCCAGCTGGCCCAATTCAGCTGCCTACTCACATAAGCAAATGATGTAAAAAGAAACATGAAGGTAATGCAATTTGATTGAACTCGGGAGAAGCAGCTAGATTGTTTCTCTGTAGGTCTTACAGAGGGGTTATAATTTATAGAAACAAAAGCCAGGTAATATATACACCTATATCTAGGTAAGCTGTGTTAGCCAGAGAACATGTCAGTTTCAGCTTCATTGGTGCCAGCCTAGCCAGATGATAGTTGTTTAGTTTCCAATATCAGCACAAGGATGTTCTCTGTTTCAGTTTCAACCAAGACATTTTTATCATGAGTGAACAACTCACTAGGAAAAGCAATAGAAACAGGGCTTCCTCAGGATTTGGTTAGCTCCTGGGTAATAAGCCTAAATTTAAAGTCTCTCTGACCTTTAAACCAGCCAGACATAACCACACAGTTGATATTTCCTTTATTTTATTATCACTGAGTTAATTGCTCAGGAAATTATGGGGCTATTCTTAATATGATAATCATTAGTATTAATGATCATGATTAGTGTTAATAACCATTTTCATGGTGCTTTCTCATTTGATACATGAAGCTGTGAATTGCATCATTTCATTTTCTCATAGTGAATTCCTTTGAGAAACCCAACATTTATCATTCTCATTTTCTCACTGAATATATCTTTTTAGCAAGGCTTTGAGGACATGCTATTAACCTACCAGAAAATTTCCAGAAAAGAAATAGTTGAATTCTCTGGAATTTGATAACGGCTAACATTTTTTTTGTATGTGATGTTTATTTCCTGCCTTTTAATAAGACTGAGAAGAAATAGTTTTTAATAAAATCTAGAAAATGGCAGAACATAAATACAGTAGCAAGGAGAAATTCTAACTAGAGAGAAACTATATGTATATGTGTATGTGTGTATATATGTGTGTGTGTATATATGTGTGTGTATATATGTGTGTATATATATGTATATATATATATGTGTGTGTATATATAAATATAAATATATATGTAAATATATATATATATATATATATATATAGTATATGGTTGCTTCTCAAGCTTTAACTGTAGGATTAGGTTAAAATGCAGATTTTGATTCAGCAGGTTTAAATTAAGCACGGTTTTGGGCTTTTCTAACAAGCTGTAGATGAAGATACTCTGCTGTCTACAACCACACATGGAGAAGTCAGCTGATTGGTCATCCACAAAGGAATAGATTTGGGATATTTGGTAGTGGCAGGGACTATGTTAGCATGAAGTTCAAAAAGAGCCCATATCCATCCTTATTGACTTCTCTGCACTTAGTAGGGTGGGGAAATAATCATTAGAATCAGTGATGTGATGTGTGCTAAGTCAAAAATTGGAGATTGTGGTTTCTAAGTTCTGGCCAGGGAATAAATTTTGCTCCGTGCTGGAGTGATTGTTGAATTGTGTCATCTTTATCTTTGAAAACAATGAGATTACATGTGTAAGGCCATTTTCTTTATCAGACTATCAAAATGCCTCTGTTTTGAAGAATCTGTCCATCCATTTTTTGCTCCAATTAGCTTGGGGTGGGTCCAGCAGGTGCCTGGGGAAGGGGCCTGATGAATACTTCAAGCAGGGAGGGCTGAACAGAAAGGAAAGTGTGTTCTTTGGAGTAGGTATGGTCAAAATCAAGGGAAATTGTCTGGAGTGTGGGAGGCTTGAGATAGCCAATATGGTCATGAGCTTATAGCCAGCTGAGAACAAGGGGTTGTAAAGGAGGATCTAGATGGGGCCCTAGGGAAACACTGAGGCCTCTGTTGAGTAATCTAGTGCTTTATCTGCTAGGATAGAGGTCAGTAGGATTTTTTGAAAAGGGCCAGATATGAAATATTTTCAGCTTTGCAGCTTTATAGACATATTTCTGTAAAAACTGTTTATCTGTTCCCCAGAGCAGCTGTATGTAGATGGTAGATGTGGCAGTTTACCAATACAACAATTTATGAATGCTGAAATATGAATTTCATGTAATTTTTTATGTGTCCCAAAATATTATTATTATGATTTTTTTCCCAGCTGCTTAAAAATGTGAAACTATTCTCAGCTTACAAGCCTTACAAAGACAGGTGGCAAGTAGGATTTGTCCTCTGGCTAGAATTGGTTAACCCCTGTCAAAGGGGTTGGATTGGTCTGATAGAGTTTCAGGATACAGATCCATTATAAAATTTTAGAAATTATTACACAACTTGGCACAAAATCTAATACATAAAATATTATACACTAAAATGGGAGGGGGAAGGATTATATCATATTAGCAACATAAAACCAACTGAGGCTAGTCTTTGCAATATAATTGTGAAAGCAAATGCTAACATAAATTTCTTTTGTATAGTGATAATACTTCTTCATTGCACATTATAGGGTATTTAATTTCTACCTGATCCTCATAGTAGCCTTTCTGAGAAGTTGGAATGGGCATTAGCCATATTTTAGAGGATCAAACTCATGTCTACAGTGTCATTAATCCAAGGTGACAGTGCTACTCAAGGATTCATGACCAGATCATCCACTTCCAAATATTCTGTCTTTATTCCCCCATTTAGTTGGTCCTTTGGAAAAAATAAGTCCTAAAATGTCATTTGCAAGTCACTTGTTGGAACAAGAAACTTTTCCCTTTAGAGAAAAAAAAAATGGTGATTAGGTCTTAGGTGACAGAGAACATAGCCTATATGTAGTCCTGTAGCTTCAGTGTAAGTTTCAAAGCTGTGGGCTTGCAAAGCAGGAAGAGGCAGGTTAAAATAATATATATATATATTTTAATATTATATATATAATATAAAAATATATATAGTTTTATATATAAATATAAATATATATATATATATATATATATTTTCCACATTCCATGAGTGGCCCAGAAAACAAAAGGTCAGTAATGACCATCTTTGCATCCTGTTCCTTTGTCTGTGGCCATCAGCCCCCTCAAACTTGGGCCTCTTCCTCCTGTAAACTCAGGGAACTATTTTATGCAGAGGAGCATAAAATATGCCCAGCAATATGCCCTCTGGTGTCAAGAACTGTACTGAGAAGAGAAAAGGCACCAGTTAAAATTTGCTTTTGCCGCAAACTTACTTTTCATTTTTTTCTGTCTTTAACTTTTCTAAAATTTACGGCCACACATTTCCAGTTTCCCAGGTGTTCTGGCCAGCTTTCTCTCCTGATCTTTAGGCGCCTAGGTGGAGGAGAGGGGGAATCCTGGGAACTCTGGGGTCATTGGGAACAATTAAAAGAAGTCCTTTTGGCCAACCCCAGAGATACTTTTTCATGGATTATAACTGTCAAACAGTCTTCCAATCTGAGTTATGCTGGATTATCTCTTGACTGGTGCTTGATCTTCAAAAAATAACTTAATACCTGAAGTATGACCAATGAATAGATGCTGTTTAACATGGATGCCTCTTTCCAGGTATCTGTAACTCAAGTCAGGTGAGAAGGCTCAGAAGTACTATTCCTAGTAGCTGCTGCTTTAATGTTTAGTCAGGTGGCCTAGAACACCTGGCCATATTAGGAGCCTGTGAGCTATAGCTGCTCTCCAGACCCTAATGCTAGAGAGCAGCCCCTTCCCATGTAGCATGACCCTGCTTCATCCTCTCTCCTTCTAGCACATACACATCTTCATGTTGAACATTGTGTTTGTCTTGTTCCTGACTGCAGCGTCACCTTGCTCTCCTCCTGCAGTGGGGCCCAGCCCTGTGAGTGTTGCTGAAGAAAGATACCTTCCAAGGTTTGACCAAGTTGGAGGGTGGGAGCTGGGCCTGACTGCCTGGGAGCAGACCCTTTTCAGAGATGCTGAGGGCCTGTGAAGAAGGCAAGGGAGCCAGTTGCCTCTCTGCTGCCCTGCTCGCTGCTGCCAGTGAGCTCCAAGGCTCCATCAGGGCATTTTCTCTTTCCAGGTTGGAGTGGAGTACTCTGATCCCTGCATGGCTCCGACATCGGCAGTTAGGGTTGCACACGAAAGGCCAACACTTTATGCTAGAGGATTCCATCTTCTGGATCTTTGGGGGCTCCATACACTATTTCCGTGTGCCTCGGGAATACTGGAGGGATCGATTGCTCAAGATGAGAGCCTGTGGCTTGAATACCCTCACCACGTGAGTGCTGTGCCCCCTCCCCTGCCACCAAACCTGGTTACCAAATAGGGGTTCCTGGTGTCTGCAGGAGGAAAAATATAAGAGGAGGATCCAGCCTAAGCTTTCTGCTTAGGTCTATGGGGTAAGAGTCTCCCTTCTTCCTAATCTCTACAGAACTCCCTATTAATAAGCACAAAAAGTTGTGAAATGACTATAGAGTCTAGAATGACCAGGTAACAATGTTGAACAAAAGAATAGAGTGAGAAAGGTAGGTAAGTGTACATGTAGGAGGGTTTTTCTTTTTTTCGTTTTTTTTTTTTTCTTATGTATGTTGTGGGGCAGCTGGTGGGGGTGGGGCAGGGAGAGGGGACAGTTGAACAACTGAATTTTGTTTTATCACAATTTTGGATGCTAGAAGTCCAAGATCAAGTTGTGAACATGTTTGGCCTATCCTGTGGCCTTCTGCTTGGCTTATAGAGAGCTATCCTCTTCCTATGTCCTTGCATGTCCTTTCCTCTCTGGATCCATGTTCTGGGTATCTCTTCCTCTTCTTATAATGACCCAATAAATAAATTTTTAACAAGCAACCTGCCCAACCTCAGTTTGTACAGCAAATGAACAGAGTCTTCTTCAGGGAACAATCTGAGAAGCAATGTTCCACATTCCTTTTTTGTCATGATCCTGATTGCTGTGGTTACCATTTCAGTACCTAGTGTGATTTTGGCACATGATGGGTATGCAATACGATGTTGAATGTGCAAATCATTTTTAAAATAGATTCATTTGTGAATAATATTGATCTTTTCATGGATTTTTTCCCCCCAATTTCCAACAGATACTTGGATGTATGTCTATAAAATAAAGTGGGTTATCAGGCTGGATTGTTCCATTTTTGAGAAAAAATACATTATTATAAATCAAAAAGATGGATTTTCTTTGCTGGTTTATGAACTGGCTTTGAGGAGTTATAGGAGTGTTCTGAGATGTGACTGCATTTTGAAAGAAATGTGGATAGCATCTCAGAACTCCTGAAGATTATGGGAATACTGCAGGATACAATCTACATTTGCTGAAACATGAAACTCTTGAGAATGAATTGGAAGCCATAAAGCCTCCCTTCACCTGTGAATATTCTTTGCAGTTGGAGAAGGTTCTGTTAGGCCCATGATGCCCATGATGTGGTGGTCAGGGAGGAGAGCAACTTTCTTAACTATTATAGTGCATGAGTGTTATCTCCCATCTCTTGAGTTGGCCTCCTTTAACAGCTTACTGAGTGCCATTATCTTCCCATTAGAAGCCCCATTCTATTGCAAGTTTTGGAAATATGGATGCTTTAGTAAAATAGGATTAATAACTGAAGTTTCTTTCTGCCCTACTTTTATCTCTTTTTCCAACATACTTACTTCTTTCTCACTGACAAGGGGTAGGGATGGCAAGCTGACCTGTGCTCATTGAGCCTGACTTTTTACTCTGCGTGTCTCATGCTTTACCTAAATGTTGTTGAGCTTCTTCTTTTCCTAAGGAGATGCAATGTTAGTCCCCTGGGGGTTGCCTTGCATTCTCTTCTGTCCCAGATCTGTTCAGTTAGTTCTTGGTTCTGGTCCTGAACCCATTAAGAAGCATATCTTCAGCCATCATAAAAGAAATATATCTTCTTTTAGGGACAAGAAAGGTAATCTAGGAGGTGAAGTGGAATAATTGACAAAGTCTTGCCTATAATTGTATTTTCTATTACAGCTATGTCCCATGGAACCTCCATGAGCCAGAAAGAGGCAAATTCAACTTCTCTGGGAATCTGGACTTAGAGTATGTGGTACTGCTGCTTCTGTGACCAGGCCCAGAGTGGGTGACAGACACATGGCCGCTTAGTTTAGACTAAGAACCCTAGTGGTATCTGGGCTGTGGTTTGAGAACCAGACAGGAACCAAGATCTGGAGCCTTGTTCTGAGGATGCTCTGAGTGGCTCTGTACCCAGAACTCAGTTGTTCTCCAGCAATGATGTGTTACCCAGGGGTGCTGGGTTGCAGCCTTTGACCCAGCCTCTCTATTGCAGCCTAGAGGGGCCAAGATCCTTGGTGCTACCTGACTCTAAGTGGGATCCAGCCACCTGGCTGGGGTCAGAGATACTCTGTGAGCTCTCAGGGGTATTGCTGGGTAAGAGGCTCTGCACCCTGATGCCTTTATTCCTTATGCTGCCAGTAGGGCTGAGCTGATCCTGATTCTGGGAGCCAGTACAAATGCAGCTCCCAGGGCCACTGGCCTCTGACCAGAAGGATTCCCTTTTCTGGTAGGCTGGGCTGACCCTCTCCCCCCCCTCCCCCGCCCCCAGTCTTCCTGGTTAAGAGAAGAAAGGGAATGAGAAGCTACGTAACTCTGACACACTGTCAGGTGTGAGGCCCCTCTTCATGCCACCTCCCTGTGGACTCTCATGAGAGGGCCTGACTTTGTTTATCTCCCCAGGGCCTTTGTCCTGATGGCTGCAGAAATTGGGCTGTGGGTGATTCTGCGTCCAGGCCCTTACATCTGCAGTGAGATTGACCTTGGAGGCTTACCCAGGTAAGCCTGGCTGAGAGAGGCCAGTGTGGCTTAAGGGATCTCTGTGCTAATACAAAATATTCAAAGAATATTGATTTAGTTTGGTTTTCAAGGTATAGTTTCTATTCTGTGCTAAATTTCCTTTTCAGAATAAGTAGCATCCAAAAGGGGTAATTTTGAATGATGTTGCAGTTATTGGCCTTGTAAAATTCCATTGGATACTGTGTTAAGTGGCAAACAGCAACAAGAGGATTGGACATTCTGTAGCTTTTTATTCTTCTGGGCCCAACTGTGAAGTTGAAACTCAGATCATTTGTCTGCCCTTGGCTTAACTTTCCCTCACTACAAATGGAAAAATCAAACCTGCCCTATTTTTTAAGGATATTACCAATCATTTTTTTTTAAAGTTCAGTATTTTGGTAAAGTATAAGAGAAGCTTTTGTTTCTGTTTTGTCTTCAATTTTTCTAATGTCTGATCTTTCAAAATGTAATTTGTTGAACTACAAATCTGGGCAAGGATCAGGTGGGATCCCATTCATTTCCTTATCCTAGTCATTACTACCATTATTTTCCAGTAAAAAAAAAAAAAAAAGATTTTCTTTGTTATAATAGGTATAATCTTTCCTAGCCTCATACTGTACCAGATGGTTAGACCCAGGCTCCCCACCCTATGCTGCCCCAAGAGAAAAGACTGATCTCATTTTCCCAGAGTCTCCCGGGGAACTTTCTTCCCACAGCACAAGCTCCAAGGCCCTACTTTGTTTTCTCTCTTAAGTTTCCAGCTCCATCAGCCCTTCCCTTAGGGGCTCAGCCTCTCTCTGAGTTGGCATTGTGTTTGGAACAAGGCTGTGAACACAGCCAGAGTGGAGTCCCAAGTCCCTATGGATTACAGGGTCAGTGATTTCCTGGAACTCAGCTAGAGGAAGATAGGATTTAATAATCTTAGAAGCAGCAAGAAGCTCTGGACCTCAGACCTTCTGCCAGGCTCTATGTGGCACCTTTGCATTTACTAGGGTGTCCCTTGAGGCACAGCAGGGGAGGGTGAAGCCACAGTGCAAGTGATAAACTATACCTTTGATGTGATGGGGAATGTGGAGGTTAAGCACTAAGAGGCCCAGGTCTCCTCCATTAAAAAAAAAAAAATTATTCTACTTTGTTATATATCACAGCAGAATGCATTACAGTTCATATTACACATATAGAGTACAATTTTTCATATCTCTGGTTGTATACAAAGCAGAGTCATACCATTCATGTCTTCTCTGACCTTGTTCAGGGCTTTGGAATCAGGACAAGGGATGCCCCAGAGCCTTTTGTTAGAAAATATGGTTTTTTTTTTTTTTTTTAGAATTTCAAGTGGGAAGGAAGTACTAGAACCAAGCCATAGTGCTGTGTTTCTTTGGGGGAAATTGTCATCACAGCAGTCAGGGTAGAGAAAGAAATTGAATCTACTGCTGCTGCCACTGGCCAAGCTCTGCAGGGCTGATGTGGCTCATGCAAAGAAGTCTGTGGTCAGCAGGGACACAGCTAGACTGTAGTCACCTTTCACGGGCTATGCTGGCTCATTTTTCTGGGTGACCCTGGAAGATTGTTACTGTGTCCTTCTCCAGCCCCAGTGATGATTCCTAACCCTTTGGCTTCACCATTTTGTTGGGGAATAGTGATGGAAATGCTTGCAACCTTGGTCTTGGGTCCCATGAAAAGCTTTTCTTACTGTGTGGCAGTGATAGGTAGAGGTCTATAGCTGGAAAGCTGGAAATGACCTCCAGAGTTGTGCTAGTGGCTAGGGAAGCAGTGGAGAGTGCAGGCTGACTCTGTTGCTTGCCCTTGAATCTGTCTGTACTTCACCTAACATCCTGGTTGAGTGGAGGTAGTGAGATAGGAATGACTCTTAGCTCATGCTGGTCTCCAGAGTCATCCCTGAGTTCTCTGGAGCTACTACCTTCTCGGCACCGTGAGCCTGCCCCAGGAAAACCCACAGATCCTGATTCTAATGATCCTGTCCTCTCCCTTTTCTTTCTAAGCTGGCTACTCCAGGACTCTGGCATGAAACTGAGAACAACTTACAAGGGCTTCACTGAGGCAGTGGACCTTTACTTTGATCACCTAATGTCCAGGGTGGTGCCCCTCCAGGTAAAACGGACTCTTTGATATTTTACTTATCTTTCTTCTAGGTAGTAGGTAATCCAAATAAGTTCTCAGACCAAGGGGTCCACAGTCCTTTTCAACACAGGAACACACTCTTCCTGACTGCCTGAGTTTTAGAATCAGAGGGACTCATGATAGTTATCTTTTCAAAGAGCTGTGGTGATAGTTATCTTTTCAAAGAGCTGTGTATTTCAGTGTGGTATCAGCCAAAGTTAAATGGACAGACAGGTGTCAGGACTCACATTTCTCTGTATAGTTCCAGATTCATGACTCATGATGGGTAAGTAGGATGTCTTAATAACTGAAAACACCATGTGTCAATGTCCCAATAGCACTGTGGCTCAGTTCTGCAGAGTGGACATGGTTAGGCCTTGTGTACTAAACAGATGATTTTTTTAAAATTAAATTTTAAGGACTTTTCAAGGTACTTCCCTCTGCTAACCAAAAAGGTACTGTTTGGTATGCATTTACTATTTAAACAAATATGTTAAAATGAGTCTTGGAGGGAGTATTTAATATTTTATGTAATATTTTATGTAATAATTAGAAGCAATAAAAAAGGAGAATGGGAATAATTAAAGTTGCTTAAGAAAACCATGAAGAATGGCATTAAGGAATTAGTACATCAAAATTAATGTATCAATAAAAAATTGCTCTTGAGTTAATTCTTTGGAATGTTCATAGCATACATAAATCAAAGAGAACAGCCAGCTAAAGAACAGATGTCAATTAAATATGAATTTCAGGTAAGCAAGGAATTTTTTCTTAGTGAAATATTGCCCAAATAGCATGTAAGTTTTTACATTTAGAAAACTTATTCATTGTTAATATAAAAATGTCTTCATTATGAAATGCAAATGTAACTGGGCATCTTATATTTTTATTTACTAAATTTGGCAGACCTAATCATGAAAGAAGCAAGAAGCTTGGAAGTTATTAGCCTAGATCTTTGTACGGAAGATGGAGTTACTGAGGAGATTCAGCAGGTGGTGCTGATAGGTTGGGTGGTGGAAGAGAGGTGGGAGCACTATCAAGGCCATTATGGGAACATAGTTCAGAGGCATTCTTGGTCATGGAAGTGGCATAACCGAGGGTTTTTTTTCCTGGTTATAATTATTTTATTCATTTCTTAAGGATTATATATAATATCCTAAATTTATGATATCTGATCTTAAAATGATAACAACTTAACTTTGATTACATAAAAAACTACTTCTTTATATTTCTATTTCCCTACTTAATTGATATAGCAAATTATATCTTTTTATATGTTGTACTCAATAATCTTTATTCTGGTTTTTATGTTTTAAATCTTGTAGAAAATAAAGTGTCATTGTACATTAAAATTACAATAATATTGCTTTACATTTTTTTCACATTTTTAGTTTTACTGGAGAACATTATATTTTTATACAACTTCAAGTTACAGTCTAGTATTCTTTTATTTCAATTTGTTGCATTTATCACAGAGAAAGTTCAGGGGTAATGATCTCCCTCAACTTTTCTTTGTCTGGAAATGTCTTAATTTCTCTCTCATTTTTGAAAAAGTTACCTCAAATACAAAATTTTTAGTTGAGACATTTTTTCCTTACAATGTTGAATATGTCATTCCAGATACTTTCTGGCCTTCAAGATTTCTGCTGAGATATACCTGATAGTATTACTGAGGATCCCTTCTATGTGACAAGTCACTTTTCTCTTTCTGCATTTCAAGAATCTTTGTCTTTATATTTCAACAATTTTGTTTGTTATATAAAGTGTCTCTGTGTAGGTTTCTGGGTTATCCTGTTTGGAATTTTTTGGCTTCCTGAATGTACATATTCATGTCTCTTCCCAGATTTGAGAAGTTTTCAGCCATTATTTCTTCCAAATGATCTGTTTTCAAGCTCACTTATTATTTCTATTTCCTGTGTGAATCTGCTGTTGAACTTCTCTAGTGGATTTTTTTTTGTTTATATACTGAATTCTTTCAGCACCAGAATTTCTGTTTTGTTTCTTTTTTAAAATTTCCATGTCTTCATTTATATTCTTATTTGTTTGTATGTCATTTTGTTGATTTCCTTTAATTTTTGTCTTATTTTTTCTTTTGCTCTTTAAATGTATTTTTGACAGTTATAACATTTTTGTCTAATATGTCTGGTTATGTGTATGTGTGTATGTTTTTAGAAACTATTCTGGATTTATTTTGTTCTTTTGAACAAACTATGTTTCTCTATTATTCTTTTTATAAGCCTTGTGGGTTTTTTTTTTGTGAATCTTTGGGCATTTGGGGGGAAAAAACTTATCTCACCCTGTCTTTTATGCAGACCACTTAGGAAGATCTTTCTCAATTAATGGGCTTCTGAACCTAGAGATCAGGCCAGAGTAAAGACACAAGATTACAGATATTTTCTGAGAATATCTTCTGTTTGCACCTGTCTATACACTTTTTTCACATCCTGTTTGCTTTTACATATATTCATTTCACAAAGAGTCTCATCAGAGTTTCTTGGGTGTTCTGTCATATTCTGCTGCTCATAATTTCTTGCCCACAGCCATCCACAAGTCTGTAGTCTTCTGTAGTTTCACATGCTATAATATCTCTAACTGAATTCTGAAGCTTCCAAACTTGATGTTTCCTGTTGATGTTTCAAGTCAGATGAGACAGAAACAAGTTCTCTGGGCAGCTCACAGTCAAACTAGAGAATTGCAAACAAGTGCCCTTCTGCCCCTTCCATCCTGGTGGAGGGAACTGGAAATTTGGGACACTTTATCCCAACCACACCATGTTACACTGAGGAGAGATGGGAGGGGTAGGGATGTGTAGCAAGATTTTAGTAAAAACATAAAGAAATTTCCTATCCTCTTGCATGTGATTATCTTGATTGTGTAGTCATTTTCTTGCTTTGATATTTGACTGGTTTCCAGAGCCCCTATAAGCTTATTTAGTCAGTTTGTAGTTATTTGGTGTTTCCATGGAGAACAAAGGCCTGATGCTTCCTATTCCACCATCTTGATTATAGTTTTCTCAATTACATTCCAAACCTTTGAGACTTGTTTTTGGATACATTGATAGTAATTAGAGATAAGTATGATGAATTTAGATAATATGGCTCTTACTACAAACTCAGCTTCGGATTATTTATCTCTTTTCCCCAGTATAAGCATGGAGGACCCATCATTGCTGTGCAAGTAGAGAATGAATATGGTTCCTATGACAGAGATCCTGCTTACATGCCTTACATCAGGAAGGTAAGAGTCAGCTTGGTTCATTCTTCATATTCCTTCCTCCAGAATGTCTTAAAAGTTGTGATGTATGGATCTAATATTTTCCTCATATTAATACCATGTCTCCCAACTTCATTTATCAATTAATGAATTTGTCTCCAAATTTTATTTTAACAGGGTTTTCACTTATTTTCCCTTTATTGAGTGGGATTAATTTGGGGATTGCAGTACATATGTGTGTTGCAGGAGCTAAGAATATGGAATTGATTTAATTGTGTGGCAGTGATTAGGGAAGGTTTCCTCAAGAGTCTGCCTTCATTCCAGTGCCTAAAGCCATGGCTCCGATCTTTAGCTACAGGTTGGCTTTCCCTTGAGAGTTTTTAAAAATTTGAATGCCCCAGTCATATATATAAGAATCTCTGGGGTGGTTCTCAGACGTCCAATCCCATTGTATGGGGGAGGTTGAGAACTACTGATTTAATATACAGCAAATCATGGAGGGAAAGGACTAAGGTAACATATAAAAGAATAGGCTAATATTAAAATCTGGTTTCTGTCAAATTGTAGCTGAGACCTTGAACAAATGCCTTCATTTTTCTAAACCTCTTATTTTTCTTCTATACAATAGGATTACAAAGAGTCTCTGCCTCTTAACTGTATTATGTGAGATCATACAGATCAACGCTATTCTAGACAAATAGTAAATTTTTCAGTAAATAAGACTTTGATGGAATCTTTGGCATTTGTTTCAGAGTACTTTGAAGGGTCAGCCGTGGTGTGACTTGAAATGATAAATGGCCTCTGTGAATGCATCTAATTGGAAGCTGGATGGCTTTGGATTTTGATGGCCTGTGCAGTATCTCTTCTGCTGTCACACACAGATTCATTTTTTTATCTGGGTCCTCTGTAGAGTGGGGACCAAGGCTCAAGCACTTCAGCTTGTAGATTCTTACAGACTTTCACTTCTTGTGTGCAGAAAGCTGTCTTAGTAGAGTCTAAGCCTGTGTTCAGGAATGGTGACATTCCTTAAGCTGGAAAGGGGCAAGTTCAGACCTGATAGTCAAGGCCAACCACAGCCTGAAATAGAGTCACATCTAGCTTCCTTTTCACCTTTGAATTACCTAGAATAATCCTACTGCAAACACAGGACTTGAGAGCTTCGTCTTCTATACCTTATTCCCTCAGACTATCTCTTATAACCTGTGGCTTCTCCAGTAATTTTTTACTTGATTCAGCTGCAGAGAAGGAATGTTTCATGAGCTGCAAGAGATGAGAATATAGCTTTCTCAGAAACCTCTCCTGTTCATTCATGCTTTACTGGTGCATGGCACCCAGCCTCTTGTCATCCTAAAGCTCTTAGGAAAATCCCCTTATGAACTGCCATGCAACTTTCCCTGGGGGGGCAGTGTGGGAGGCAGTAGCTGAGTTGTGGACATTGCCAGCATCGCTTGACGGTGGGCAAGACCCCTTTCTCCTTTCTGAGTCTTAGTTTCATCATGTGCAAAATGGAGACATGAATGGCTGTTGTGTGGGGCCTCTGACCCAGGAAACAGACTTGGGCTTCGGCAGGTGGAAGATCCAAGACATAGTTAGGATAGTAGACATGCTTTATTCAGTGGTGGCCACAGCCATTAGCCAGCCCCCAGCCTCAGCTTCAGCCCCCAGCCAGTTCCATTTTAGCTCCTTCCTTCTTAGTCATATATAGTTAAGTTATATATACTTATATATAGTTAAGATATTAATTAATATATGTTAAGATATTAATTCTGAAGGATCTTTTGATATGCAGGCCAAACAAAGAAGGCACAATGCCAACAAATTATATATAAAGGGAGGGCATATGCTCATACTTAATATTTATGACCTTGAATCTATATGCTGAATCACAGTGTTTCTGGCCTTGACTAATCATAATGTAGCCAGGTGCCAGCCCTGGCTACATACTAAAAACATAACATAGCCCGCCAGAAGTCTCGGTGAGGGAGTTTAACTATAGCCATTTTGGGGCCTGGCTTTTTCTAAGGCTGAGTCATTTCTCTAAGAATATGAGATAAGACACAAAGCACTTAACTGTGCATGGCCTGTGACTGGTGTCAGGAAATTGATAATCATCTTTTACCGGGTAGAGTCAATGAATTAATGACCATGAAAATTTAAGCATGTGCATATTGTAGGACTTTAAGTAAATGTTTGTTATATATAGTGAATGACTGGGTGGATAGTTCAAGGGGGTTGATCCAGGGTTGCTGATAAAGATCTTATCTGGCTTCATGGATTGAACTCTTCAGCATCTGTCATCCCTGGGAACTATAACCCCATTCTGCTCTTTTCTTATCAACCTATGGGATTTGTTCTTGGAGGTCAGATCCACTTTATTCACTGACTAGATAATCTCTCTGCCTCCCCTATTTCCAAAAAAATTCAGTTGAAATATGCAGTCTTATTTTCATAATATCTGCAGTGAAAATGATAGGAAGATCACCTTTGCAGTGGTTTCTGTTCCCAGTGAACCCAGAGTCCTAGAAGAGAACCTTTGAAAGTGGGCAGATTCTGGGTTTAGCACATACTCTCTCATCATACTTTATTCAGCCTTACTGAAGCTCTTGGTCTCTACTGTTAAGATATTAATTCTGAAGATGCAATGGGACAGTCTACAAAGTGCTTATCAGAAGGCCTGGTGTGATAGTAAATACTGTATAAATGTTAGCTATTATCTGGTAGTAACAATCCTTATTGCCCCTCAACTATAGCTTCTTCCTTTTACTTATTCATTCTCTGGTTTACAAACTCCAGGAGTGCTTTCTGCTCTGCTCAGTCTGGGTAGTGCACCATAGTCACATCACTGAGGCACTGCTGGGCATCATGCTCTTGCTTTTGATCACACTCACACTGGCTCAATGTGGGGAAAAGACAGTGATCTTGTTCATAGTGTGGGTGAAGTGAAAGATGTGGTGCTGTCCTGGAGGTCTGATCTACTTGCTGGAGCCCAGCAGACTCCTGAGCCATAGCTGGCCACTGAGAGGTCCATCTGAGAACAACAAATTGACCAGACCTTCAGAAACATCCATGGGCTGCCAAAGATCAACAGCCCTGTCCTCTGCTACAACTAGAAATCAAGTTTATTGGAGTTTGCTGAATCTGACAGGTGCAGACAAAATGGGCTTTCCTCTGTTTTCTGTAGATATATGCTTCCTTTTATTTTTTTCCTCTTGCTCTTCAGGCTACCTCATTCTCAGCAGTATTACACTGCAGAAGCTTTGGAGAATGGGGATAGACTTTGATTTTTTCCTTTATTCCCAACAGGCCTTAGAGGACCGTGGTATCATAGAACTGCTCTTGACTTCAGACAACAAGGATGGCCTAAAGAAGGGAATGGTCCATGGAGGTACTTGCAAGGAGCCTGTGTGAGGGGCCCTACGATTCATATTCGTCCAGGCAGGACTGAGGCAGAAGCAGGAGTCTTTCTCATTTGTTCCGCATGGCACCAGCCTGGGAGTTCTGAGCTGCAGTAGGTGGCAGGCCCATGTCAGAGATAGATATACCATGACCAGCTCTATGTCTGGTCTACTGTTCCTGCTGTACTCTCTGGTCAGTAAAAGCTTTTGGTAGATGCTTCCCCACATGAAGGCTTCCTTTAATTAGAAAATTGCAGCTCCATTTTCCCTCTATTGCACATGCCCCAAACCTTGTCCTCATTCTTAGCTTCTCTCCTGTATGCCTGATACACAAGCCATGGGCACATTCTTTTTATTTTTAGCTTTATCTTCAAAATACCTAAAGAATCCAAACATGTTTTACTCTCTCAGCTGTCACCATCATTTCTTATGTGCATTACTGCAATAGCATTTTGACTGACCTCCCTTTTTCCCCGCCTGACTTCTCCAGCAACATTTTCTCAACGTAGCAGCCAACATTTTCAACATTTCCTCAACATAGTAGTGTGCCTTATAAATATAACCCAGGTTACCTTACTGTTCTGCTTATGCTCTAGGTGCCCCAGAGGAAAGCCCAAGTTTTGAGACTGACCTTGTAGGACTTTCCAACACAGCCTGCAGGACTGGCTGACCTTATCCTCTGCTGAGCTCCCCTCACCCACTTTGGCCTTATTGCTCTTCCTCAAACACACCGGACATGCCAATCTCAAAGACTTCATATATCTTTCAGAGACCTGTATGGCTATTCTCCAGGGTCACCTTTGCAGCAAGTACCTTAGTACCTGGTGGAAATTGCACCTCCTCCCAAGGATCACCCATTCCTCTCCCTTGCTCTATTTTGTCTTCTAACATTAGGGGAAATCTCTGTTTCACCACAGCACTAAGCTCTGTAGAGGTTGGGTTTTTTGTGTCTTATTCCAGCTGTGCTTTCCTGTCCAGATATGGTGTATCTCTCCTTTCAGATGTAGTGGGACTCTTTTTCTAGGCTCCTACAACTGTGCTTGCCTTTGCTATTATACTTGTACTCCACTTTGTTTCTTTTGCATTTCCTTCCATAGGGCTGATCTGTAGGTAGGGAATTTTATCTTTAATATCACCCAACAGAACCAGGAAGGTCGTGAGCTCAGGGAATTACTGCTTGGGTGCATGGAGAGGATAGTGAGTGAACAGGATCCTGAGCCTTGGGGGTGTGACCAGGGCCAGTAGCGATTCCCATTGTTTCCACGAGGTGATGCTGTCTCCTCATGGCTGCTACAAGGATGTCCAGAGCTTTTTGTGACCCAATCACCATCCTTGAGAGGAGCTCTGGTTCCTCTGATGCTAGCGTACATTTTTAGTGCTGGTTAGTCTACTAATTAAAGGCCTTGGGAAGAAGATAGGGAGTCACTGATCTTTCCATTTCCTCCCCTCCTCTGTAGGCTCCACCCGTCAATCCCCTAGTGACTCCTGCTACTGGGAAAGATGCTTTTTAGTTTACAAAATGAATTAAAGCAATTCATTCACACAGGCTAAAAGTAAAAACAATAGAAAATATTTATCTAAAAATACAGCATTGCCTGCCTTTCCATCCTGTTCCCCAGAATGACCATTTTAAATTCTTAAGTTTTTTCTTCCTGTACTTTTCTTACTGTATCTAAATAACGTGTATATAGAACTCTACATTAATTGATTTAAGATTCTCTTACTTCAACTGGCTTTTCAATGTGCTTAGTTTTCACTTGCAAGGTAGTAGTTTCTTATTTATTTGTCTTTTCATTTCAATTTTTCTCTTTTATTCCTTCTGCCATTCCCAACCTTTGCACCCTTTTTATTTTTTTTAACACAGTCTTTTCTAAAATCTTCTAGACACCCATCATTGGTATTTTTCAAATGCCTGTGCATATCAGATCCCACATCAGGTCCTATCTGGCTATCTGGAGGTCTGGTTTCTGATCTGCTGGTGACCTACCATACAGTTTTCATCCTGAGACTGACTTGTGTGTTTCTCTTGTATTGGATCCCGCTTACTGGAATTCTGGACATTGTTCTATCATTTTCTAGCAACCACTGCTGCATTGAAGCCCAGAGACATTCTGGCTAATAATCTTTTAGTATATCCTATTTTCTCTCTCACCCTCATTTGTAAGACATTTTAGAATTTTCTTTTTATTCTTGATATTCTGTTTTTTTCATAATGATGCGCTTTGTTATGATACTTCTTATTTTTGTGGCATTTTGGAGATGTATTTGAATTAGCATAGTTATGTCCATTGAGGATGGGACATTCATTTGGGCCTTGGGTTTCTTTCATAATGCTTTATCATCTTTTTTCCTGATCTTTTGTTCATTCCTGTTATTTGTATATGAACTCTCATTTTGATTCTCTCTGTCTTTGGTTTTTCCATTTCTCGTCTCTTTATTTAGTTCTACTTCTTTCTGCTTATAGGTATTTCCTCAACTTTTTTTTTCTAATCCTTCTATTACTTCCTAGATCATATTTTTCTTAAATAAGTTTCTTTTCTCTTAGCATACTTTAAAAATGTGTACTGTCTTTCTTAACTCTTTCTGAGAATATTTTCATCTTTTTTATTTTTAACATTTTATTTGTTCCTTTCATTGGTTCTGCTTACCTGGTTTTTCTTTTTTTCTGCTCTGCCCAGTCTTCCAGGTGAGGGGATATTCTCAATTGTCTGGCTCTTACAAAGCAGTAAAAAAGAAAAAAAAAAAAGGGTACTAAACAGCCTTTTGGAGCTCAGAGGGTGGGGTAAGACTACAGAAAGGCATCCTTCCCTGTAGTCCATTATGGGGCTATAGTGGTCTGGTCAAAATGGCCTGTTTATGGCCCTTCTTTTGTACCCTTGGTATTTCTACAGAGCAGTATTTGGTCTTCTCTCCCACCTCTCACTCCACACTCCTTGAGAACAATTTTCTAAGAGTACACGAACCCCACTGAGCCAATGGGCATGGGTGCTGAAGAAACTCAAGGACCTGGACATGATGTTGCAATGTTGCAGACGGGTATTCTCCCCCTGCATGGAGCACAAAGCTTGGGGCTCAGTGGGGTGAGGCCTGAGGAGGTGGTGGAAACTCCTTTCACTCTCTTGGGCCATTTACTATTCCTCTGTCCTTTTTCAGTTTTCCAAGATTTTCTTGGCACTTTTTATCTACTAATATTTCTGCATTTTTTTTTAAGTCCTGGGGATTGATGGGGATTGAACTAGGGGTTCTCTAACACCAAGCTATACCTCCAAGTCCTTTTTACATTTTTATTGTTTCGAGGCACAGTGGTGCACATCTGTATATAATTCCAGTGACTCCATAGGCTGAGGCAGGAGGATCACTAGTTTGAGGCCAGCCTTGGCAACTTAACTTTGCCAGCTTGTGCTGAGTGGAGGAACTTTCAAGATAAAAGAGCTAGGTCTCCTGCCATCAGAGGTGGGAAACAATGTCAAGACTAGTTAATTTATTGTGCTGGTAGATGAAGAAGGGTCTGAGGTACTTCAGAAAGTCTTCCTGACTTTAAGAATGTTTTCTCTCTCATCTTTTGTCTTCATAGTACTGGCCACCATCAACTTACAGACACGAGAGGAGCTGCAGTTAATGAACACTTTTCTCGTGAGTGTCCAGGTAAGGCTGGCACAGGGAGAGCTGTATAGATTGTTCAGCAAGTTCAGAGATTCTATGCCTGCCACTTTGCTCTCCCAGTGGGGGAGAAGGATCTGGGCTTTCTCAGTCTTTCAGCTCCTGGTTCTGTTGCTGCACACCTCAAGGGAAGCAGCTCATAAACTACTCCAAAGGATTGCTGTGCAGGTGGATAAAGCATGAGTGAGATCTGCTACCTTTTGAGAAAGGGACCTTTGTGTAGTCCTTGAATTTGTGGACTCTGCGAGCCCCAGACTGCTCCAAATTAAGGGGGAAGAAAACTCTTCCCTGTGCTGTACCATATGAGGTATCTGACCTTAACCTAGAAAGATTATTATCATTTGCAAGGCAAGAAGCCTGATCCATTCCAGGTAAGGAGGAGAGAGAAGAGTTCCTATCTGTATCCGAGCATCGTCAGATTGATGGTCATGTACAACTCAATTTGCTACAATTGATCTCTTGGGTTTGTATCTCCCCTAAGGAGATTGATGTGATCTGGTCCAAACTGTGGCCTGTCCCCAGAATTGAGAAGCTGCTTCTTTCACTCTGACTTATTAGAAGTTGTGAATACCCCCATCTGTTGCATATTCACATTGATCCCCAGATAATAGTGGAGCTATTAGAATGTCTGTATCAACACTGGGGAGATGCAAAGTTTTTTCAGTTCCAGCTATTCAAGCATGGTGCTGGCAGAATGAGGCCCTGTAGGATGAGGGCCATATGTATGTGTGTGTGGTACGGCTACTCCTGGAGCATAAATAATAGCCAGATTGGGTGGAAAGGTTCCTTGGAGGAGATAGATAGGGCCTAACCCAAGGTGGAGTTCTGTTGGAAGAGATAATGGATACAGATGGATTGAGGTTGAATTCCTTTCTCCTCTAGTATTTCCTGAGTGCCAGCTCTGTGCTTGGAATGTTGTTAGAATCTATTACATTCTATGACAGACAACAGGGTCTGTTCTCATGGAGTTTGTACTTGGGAGGAGAGAGACATATGGAATATGCAATCTCATGATGACTAAATAGAAGTGTTCTTGAGTGCATTATACTGTGAACTACCCCCACATCCATTTGGCCGCTCTAATATGTGACCATGGGCAAGTCACTTAACTTCTATGTTTCTCTTTCTTCTTTGGTTAAGTAGGGTTAATGAGAGTCTCAACTCATAGAATTGTTTGTGGATTCAGTGAGATTTTTTTTTTAAGTACCTCATGGCAGCTGATAGAAGTATGCACCTTCTGCTGGTCATCCTGGAAAGGTAGCCATGCCTGTGCCATCCATGCCAAGTTGCCCTGTCAACAGAATGGCACTGCTAATGGACTTTCTTCTGTACAGTTAAAGAATGTTTGCTTTCCTTAAGGAAGTAGCCTTGGGTATTTTCTTGTTTAAGTCAAGGGCTCACTTGAATGAACACTATAAGCCCCAGCTCTGGCTAACTGGGGCATACAGTAGCACTTCACTCATCCTTATGTTCATGCCCAATGATGAAGGTATTTGAAATGTTTATTTAGCACTTCCTGTATGCCAGGCACTATGTACTAAGGGATTTATGTGTGCTGTCTCTTTCAGCTCTCCCACTAGTCATAGGCACTAGTTACTGTTATTACTGTTTCACGGTTAAGAGATAGACCTGGAATGGATAAAATACCCATTAAGTGATGGGTTAGGAGTTATAGGTCTGATGAAGATCTCCAGGTCTTCATGTTTACAGTGCAGTGACCTGGGTCATGATGGAACCCTCCTTCCTTGCTCCTGGCACTTGTGAATCAAGGAGTCTACACTTGGCATTGGAGAATCCTGAGATGTGGGACTTAGTATCTGCTTATTCCTTTTGGGTGACTTAAATATAGTACAGTATATGTTCTCTCTCTCTCTCTCTCTCTCTCTCTCTCTCTCTCTCTCTCTTTCTCAAAATATGTTTAGTTGTCAATGGATCTTTATTTATTTATATACGATGCTTAGGATTGAACCTAGAGCCTCACACATGCCAGGCAAACGCTCCACCACTGAGCCACAACTCCAGCCCCCAGTATATGTTCTTTTTTGGGGAGGTAGATGACTTGTGCCATCCATGCCAAGTCACCAATCTTGCTTTTAAAAATGAATAAATAAATATTGTTACTACTTTGGCTTTTATCTGGGAATGGCTGTTATGCTATATACAGTGGATTATAAGTTTGCTTTATCACTCTGCATCAGATTTCATTGCTCTAACTGACAGAGGGGATATTTGATCAATTGTCACTGAAGGAGTAATGAGGACTCCTTAGTACAGAGCCTGAAATTCTTGCAAATCAGTCCTTATATTTCCCCTGGTCCTGCAAATGATCTCTGCATGCTTGAAGCAGTCATGCATCCAAATCAGTATTCTAAAATAATATTTAAGACTTGCTGAATGTCCCACCCAAAGTATGAATATACTCCGTGACTTGAACTATGACTAGCTATGCTGTAAGGCTCTGTTTTTCTGATCTAGTTTTGCCAGCTACTGTTTAAACTAAGCTAAGCCTTAAAAAAATGCCCACACTGCAGCTGCCTGAATCTCCTGGCTAAAAAGAAGCAGCAACTCAGAGGGGTCTGGATCTATGGTACCTCTCAGGTATGAAGTCATAATGGATACAACATTCTCCTTTCCTGGAAGGGGATAAGGCAAAGGTTGGCATGATCCAGAAAGCAACCGAAGCTAGGAAAAGTCTTTCAAAACAGATGCTGAATGCTAGTGAGTCCTAATTTTAATACATTAGCATCCACTGTAAGCATTATTAAAAGCATATTAAGCATCAGAATGTACTATGTCAACTTTGGTTGTCTATTCCACTCTACACCTCGAGGTGTGGAGGCCAAACATGGTGGGTGAACCATCCTCGTCTGTGCTCTGCTCCCACTGGCATCTCAGGCAAGGGGTGTAAAGCCAGGGAAGAGGTGGGAGAAGAGAGGTCCTGGGCTCCCCTCCAGGAATGATGTTTCTCTTTTCCCTTTGGCCAGCTTGCCTGTCTAACTCTCATTTTGTGGTACCCAGGGGATTCAGCCTAAGATGGTGATGGAGTACTGGACAGGGTGGTTTGACTCATGGGGAGGCCCACACAATATCCTGGATTCCTCTGGTGAGTACTTGGCATTGGCTATGTCCAGCATGTTTGTTAACCTAAGAAGGAAGAATGAGTTTTAAATAATCTGCTAGTTGATATATGGAGCTGTAGTGTGCAAGACTTCTAGGATCATTTGTGTTAATAGTCAGCTATTGGTATTTCAGAGTCATTTGTTTGACATTTGAAATAAACAGTAGGACTTTCCACATTGCTTTTGTATGTTTTATGTTTTTGTAATTAGAAAAATAATGCATACCTATTTCAAACACAGAAACTATAGAAAAGTATAAAGAAGTAAAAATCTCAGAGCCCAGAGAAAACATTGCAGTTGTTTTTTAGTTGATTAGCGTTTAGACAGTGTAGTCAGATCCTGATGACCCTGTCACCTACTTATGCCAGTTAATGACACAAATTGACAGCTTTCTATAATATTGTACATAGATTTATATCACCAGCTTAAAGAATGAAAAGAACCTCTTTGGATTAATAACTGTACAACCATTTATTGACTTAGTCTCTTATTGATACATGCTTAGGTTGTTTTCAGTGGCTTTGGTTAATTGAACACCATATCACTGATCATCCTTGAACGTTCAGTTTTGTATACTTGGTATATTATTTTTTTTATGGATAATCAATAGAATTATTATATTAATGCAATTTTAATGTGTATTTGTCAAAATGACCTCCAGAAAGATAGTAGCAGTTTTTACTCACCATTATTAATTGATAGTACTTATATCCTACAGATTCATCAACATCCAGTATTAAAATAATTTTTAATATTTACCAGTCTGACAGGTTATTGTTTAGTTTGCATTTCTTTGATTTATATTAATAAAATACATACTAACCATTTATTTTTTTCTTCAATATTATCTCTGTATGTCACTGGTTCATTTCTTAATTAAGGTAGGACTGTGGGAGGCAGTCAGAATGGTATCTCTGATAATAAGCACTATCTTTTTGCATTTTTACCAAAAGAATAACTTCTGGGACTCACACTGGCTGGCAGGGGATGCAGGCCTGTGTTGTAGGTTGTTCTTATGGTGGTTAATAGACTCAACTAGAATTTAAATGCAACTAGAGGCCCAAGCTCCAGACCATGAATTCAGGCCCACTTCTCTTCCTTGTTTCCTAATCTTCTGTAGTTGGAGCATTAAAACTGAAGGGCAGAGAGATGAAGTGGACCTTGAGGAGGCTTAGGAATAAGAGTATCAAAGGGAGTAGTTAGGACTTGTCTTAGACTCTCACACATCCCTCCTTCTCCCTCCTTTTGTAGAAGTTCTGGAAACAGTGACCTCCATCGTGGATGCTGGCTCATCCGTCAACCTCTACATGTTCCATGGAGGCACCAATTTTGGCTTTATAAATGGAGCCATGCATTTTCATGAATATAAGTCTGATGTCACTAGCTATGGCAAGTATTCTCTAATACTGGTTCTTCCCAGTATCTTCAGGGCTGGGGCTTTTTAGAGAGTCCTTTAGGGACAATATCTGGCACCTTTAATGATTTTGATTATAAAGTGCTTGGGGAAGGTAGAGGCATAGTTCGAATTGTCACTTTTAAAGTTCCAGAGCAGCACTAGACTCAAGATGCTTGGTGCTTGTGAGCCAGTTACTCTGTGAGACAGCTCTTTGGAGGAAGTGTACTAGAGAAAGGGAAGGGAAGGGTCTGTGGTGATGGGCAGCTTCTCCTCACTGCTCAGGCTTTTGAGAATGTGTGGCTGAAGTATCCCCCCCCTTCAGATTGAGAGTCCCCAAAGGGTAGGAAAGATGCCTCATTTTATCTACCTGCAATTAGAAATTTAGGTTCATGTTGTGATTATGGGTAACTTTTGTATTATTTTATAGGGTCTAGAATTTATAGTATTTTGACTGAGTGGTTCATACTATTGGTGATTTACCTTCAAAATGGCTGGGCCAAGAAGCCTACTACCCTACCCCAGCTTCTCTCTTCTTTGCTGCTGTGTTTATTATTCCAGGGATAGGAATGACTATGACCAGTTCATGGATATCTTTCAGACTATGATGCTGTGCTGACAGAAGCTGGAGATTATACAGCCAAATATTCAAAGCTTCGAGAATTTTTCGGCTCCTTCTCAGGTACCAGCTAGCAGTTTAATACCAGCAAGAAGAGGAATGAAGCTCCCACTTGGCAAATTGCTCTTTTTCTCAGCCCTTTAAAGAGTTACCTTCTCATAATCTCATCTCAATCCTAGTTGACCTGTATGCAGGAACATTCTAGACAAGGAGGATTTGAGAGGCTGTTTTCATATAGTGTGCATCTTGCCAGTTTCACCTTTCTATTATAGAGGCATTAAGACTCCTTATCTCCTATGGAAGACGTGAGAAAGCCCCACACTTCCCCTAGGCATTGTCTCCTAGAACCATCTAAGCATATGCTGAAATTAGTCTGTTGTTACTACTGGTACCAGGATAAAGGAGCATATGAAACACATGGATAAAAGATTGTTGGATGCAGTGACATTTGGGTCCTTTAGGGATGTCTGTGTTGTCTGTCTGTTGTAGATGCCCCTCTACCTCCCCCTCCTAAACCTCTTCCCAAGATGACCTATGAGCCATTGATACCGGTTGTCTACCTATCACTGTGGGATGTCCTCAGTTTCATAGGGGAGGTGAGTACTGTGGGCCAGGGAAGCAAGGACAGTCATTGGGAGGGTAAGCAGGGCCCAGAAACTCTCCAAATGGATTGGGAGGTGCTGGGAAGAGCAAGGCCAATTCTAGAAGGCTTAGAGATCTCCTTTCCAACTTAAGAACTGAGTGAAGAAAACAAACTGGTGCTAGAGTGTGCAGTGGGAAGGAACAAGAGAAATCGAAAACAATGGGAGTCTTCCTCCAGCTTGGAGCTAGAGCTATATTTCTCTAGGGGCAGAAGCGGGGGAAGAGGCAGAGGAATGCACTGAATCCTCCTCTGTGAAGAGGGGGCACCTCCTGCAGCTCACTAAGGGATGTTGTAATGCAAAAATGACAGTGTCTTAAGGAGTTAGATATCTACTAGATTGCAAGGCTTTCTTCTCTCATGGCATTCCCCTTTCCTTGTTTTCTCATCCCTATAACTCTGGAGAGCCATAGGTTTAATGCAGTAAGTCATAATAGTAAAAGGAGGTTAGAGCTCCTCTTACAGCTTCTCCTCCAGTGTGCTCCCTTCCAGGCCAGACCTGTTTGCTACTTCATGTGCCAGTGGTTCAGGGCAAGGCAGCAAGCCTGGCCCCTATGCTTTTCTGCTATCTTCTATTGCAGCCAATCAAGTCTGAAAAGCCCATCAACATGGAGAACCTGCCAGTAAATGATGGGAATGGACAGGCCTTTGGGTACATTCTGTATGAGACCATCATCACCTCATCTGGCACCCTTAGTGGTGTTGTACGTGATCGGGGACAGGTAGGAGCATCTCTTCTTGATTCCTGGACCTTTTAGTGACCAGCCTCTGTATTATACATCTTATTCTCTCTGCCCTCAGAATCAACTATTGCCAGTATGTAAAGTTGCCCATCCCTGTCATCTCGGTGACACTTTCCAGCTGTGACCGTGTACATTTCTTCCTCCATGCCTGGCTAAGCCTCCTCCTAAGCATGCACACACATGGTATAACCTATTTGTTTCATCCTCCATCCTGTTGACCATGGATGCTTTCCATCTTCTCTTTGGCAGGTATTTTTGGACACAGTATCCATAGGATTCATGGACTATAAAACAACGAAGATTGTTATCCCCTTGATTCAGGTTTGTTATCCTAGGGAGCAGGGTGATGGCTAGCCCCAGCTGCTTCCAAGGAAGTTTGGTGGGAGTCAAAGAGGAAGGCCTGGAAGACAGGAGCCTCCTAACCACAAGCTGTGGATGGAGAGGAACGAGCATGCTTTCTTACCAGCGGGGCTCTTACTCCCATCCTCAGAGCATAGGGAAGAACTGGGGTCCACAAACCAACTCCCAGGTGCAGCAGTGACCTCATAGTTGGGTATCAGGCGATCATCAGCCACTATGTTCCTGGCAGGGTTACACCTTTCTGAGGATCTTGGTGGAGAATCGTGGGCGAGTCAACTACGGGAATAATATTGATGATCAGCGCAAAGGTAGGTCCTAGCACAAGTGAGAAGAGGTGCCACTGCTTCTCAGACAGGGTTTCCCCCTTTCCATGTAGCACATCAACAGGCCATAGAGGTCCATCACAGGGAGATGGGCCATGGAGGCACACTGCAGGGAGGTGAGCCAGGGAGGCACATTGTAAGGAAGTGGGCCAGGGAGGCACAGTACAGGGAAATGGGTCTTGGAAGCCCACTGGAGGGAAGTGGATCATGAAGGCACACTGCAGGAGGTGGAAGCTGAGTTGACCTATATGTGAGACAAGGCAAGTGGGTCAGAAAAGCCTAGCTGACCTTTTCCCCTATAACACCCCATGCTTGTATTTTCTGTGTGCTCATGAGGAAACCCCATGAACAGTGAGCTAACCTTAGTCCCTCTCTGGGCTGAAGTCTGCTTTTTTGGGTAGTGGGTAAGGATCAAGGAAAGAGATTTCTAGAAATCCAAAGGAGGTTATAGCACCAGTGCCTTCTTAGGTCTCCACACTGAAATTCTTTTCTTCATCCATTTCAGGGAAATCCATAAATCATTTTTCAGTGGTGAGGAGGAGGAAGCAGGATATAGAATAAACCAAATGCCTTTTGTCCACATGCTCTTCCAGGAATATCCCACCAATTCACTCTCTTTTTCTGGCCTTCTAATCTTTTATGCCTTAATTTAGATCTTTCTTTCTTTTATCTGTCTGTCTAAATGTTGGTGTTTGAAGTAAGTTATAGAAAAAAGAAAAGAACTCAGATGAAATAAATCCTGCTGTGTTGAGGAGGACTGATGACCTTCCAATTCTGTCACAACCGTTTGTATTTGTAGTGGAGGAAATTTGCACATCTCTCCCTTGGTCAGATTTTCAGCAGAGAGCCTTCTGGTAGCCTGCCAAGGATATAATGTGATGAGACATTGGGGCTTCTCCTCTGGAAGGGCCTCAGAATAGGTTCTAGCACTATCCAGGCCCACTTTGCCTTCCTTTTCCTGAAATAGTTCCCCAACATTCCTCTCGGTGCCTTTTCTGGCATTTCATCTCTGGGCACATGGTACTTCCTTTGTTCTCCTAGGGGTTGGAAGGACCTTCCACTCTGACCCTTGTTGCCAGTCTTTGCTTCTCCAAGACGCTCATCAAGTGTGTCCTGACCCTCATTGTGGAGTTCTAGCCTCTGGACCATATACAATATTTATAAGTCACAGACTTCCACTCTAGAAATGTGTGGGCGGTCTCTCTCTCTCTCTCTCTCTCTCTCTCTCTCTCTCTCTCTCTCTCTCTCTCTCTCTCTCTCTCTCTCTCTCTCCCCCCCCCCCCTTTGTGGGCCATTTAAGAGTATCTGCAGTCCCTGTGAAGCCTATTTACCTTTTCCAGATTCTCAAAATTCCTAGCCTAGCAGCTCAGCAGCTCCACTATCCAGAGTCCTTGGGGGCTGCTGCACAATCTATAGAGCTGACCCAAACCCCAAGGTGCTGATCCGTAACTATTTGGGTGTATACAGTTCTTCAGTATTGGATACCCAAATGATATTGCCATTTTCTCACAATTTCAAGAAAAACCTGTCTTTAGTTCAAGGTTGTGTAGAAAATTTCTGACTAAATTGTTAGATTTGTTAGTCTGAGATCCTATTTGACACTACCTTAAAGCTAGGCCCAAACCTTTGGCACCTCTTGTTCATGTAGAGTTTCTCTCAGAGAGAGGTCAGAGTTTGTTTTCACCCCTGTGAGAGCTCAGCTTTGTCACTATCATCAGATGTATTATTCTTCCATGGTAAATTCTAGGGCCTGGCATATAATATTCTTGTTTATTATTATGTCCCTTGGCATCTCTGGCGGGGGCGAGGTGGGGGGCTTATACTACAATTGCTGAGCTCCTTAGGTAGTATATGTTTCAGGAGAAATCTTCCTTGCTTTGAGCTCCCTCTTCCTGGAAAAAAATCTTCCTGGAACAATCTTTCTAGAAACTTTCCATGCATGGCCCTGGTCATAGCTAGGTCCTCTTCCTTTGGACTTGCTCATGTTTCTTTGCCTCCTTCCCACAGGCATAATTGGAAATCTCTATCTGAATGATTCTCCCTTGAAAAAATTCAGAATCTACAGCTTAGACATGAAAAAGAGCTTCTTTCAGAGGTAGGTCCTTGGCCCCACACCAGTTGTGTGAGCTCATAATAATTTGCAGCAAGAGCGAGCACAGCCCTATCCTCACCCCACCAGGATCCTGCAGATTCTAAGACTCAGAGGCCAAGGTGGCTTGTCCAAGTTAAGGGACAGTACCACCATTAGAACCTGCATTTGCAGACTAGGAGAATGCTCATTATACTACCTTGCTGCCCTTGTGTTTTGGTTAAGAAGTAGGGAACTTGGGAGCTTTAAACAAAGAAGGGACATGTCTTAGGAATTAGGTACAGAACTGAACAGATCTAAGAAAGTCCCCTTTCTCCCTTTCCTGCCCTGTTCTATCCTTAGGTTCAGCATTGACAAATGGACTCATATCCCTGATGTACCTACATTCCCTGCTTTCTTCTTCTGTGGCTTTGTAATTGGCTCTTCCCCTTCTGACACATTTCTGAAACTGGAGGTTTGTAAGCCCCCTTTACCTTTCCGCGATTCTTTCTTCTGTTTTCTCAGAGGGCTGATTCAAATACCATTGCACTTGGCCTTGATGGAGTACTATATAACACCTGCCTTCCAGGGCAGCAGAGGGAGCTCAAAGCAGAACCACCTGATGACACTTATCAGGGCCCATTTTCCTAATCCAGCCTGGGATTGTGTGTTCTGCCTAGAAGGCTCAGAGCTAGTGGAGATGAGGTGGAACAGGCCACCTGTTAGTCTCCGTGGCTGTTGAACATTGGCTTACTTTGGTCTTTTGGAAACTGAGTGAAGAACACATCTTTTTTGGCAGTGGGTGAGTATCAGGGATTGAGCTCAGGGGCACTCGACCACTGAGCCACAACCCTAGCCCTATTTTTGTATTTTCTTTTAGAGACAGGGTATCACAGAGTTGCTTAGCACCTCACTTTTGCTGAGGCTGGCTTTGAACTCGCGATCCTCCTGCCTTAGCCTCCCAAGCCACTGGGATTACAAGCCTGCACCACTGTGCCCTGCGTGAAGAACACATCTGATGTGTCTTCTCTGCCTTCTAGTGTGACTTTGTCATCAGTGGCTCTCATAGTAGACTAACACACTCTCTACTCTGTTTGAAGGGCTGGGAGAAGGGAGTTATATTCGTCAATGGCCAAAACCTTGGACGTTACTGGAACATTGGACCCCAGGAGACCCTCTACCTACCAGGTCCTTGGCTGTTCAGAGGAAACAACCAGGTGGGCACACTTCCAGCCTCCTCCTGTTTTACTCATAACTTCCTTCCCATCCTTGCACCTGGCATCAGATTGCCTCCCTGGGAGCCCTTTGGGAGAGGGCAGAAGTTTCAGCTAGCCTATTCCTTCCAGAGTTGTTGTTCCAGTTCCTCCCAGTCTGGTTCCCAAACCCATCCCTTCCATCCCTCCTGGCTTCCTTATCTGGCTCCAGGACAGACCTCATAACTCAGCCCTTCTTTTCCCCACAGATCATCATTTTTGAGGAGGTGATGGCAGGCTCTGTGATACAGTTTACTGACACCCCTTACCTGGGCAGAAACCAGTACATTCACTAAGCAGCAGCCCTGGCACCTCCTGCCTGGTGAGCTGCTGCCTCCTCCACTCCCCTACAGGAGTGTCTCGGTAGTAGCAACCTCAGGGAGCCCAGAACTAATTTATTCCGTGCTTCAGTCTGAAACTCTAGTCCTGGGAATTCTGAAAAGAAAGATGGAATGATCCTGGGGCCCTCAGACCTGGATGGCTTTTCAGCCTGGTTCCGTGGATGGAGCCTTTCCCTGCTCTTCTGGAAGAGGCCAGAGTGATGTCTCTGAGGGGATAGGCATGTTTAGTTAGATCACAAAGTGATGAAACCCTGAGCCCTCAGAAAAGGTGCTGATGATAGGAGGGCATCCTCCCCTGTACTAGTCATCACAGCCCTGCTGCTTAGTCTTCTGGACATAGGGTATGCTCTTCAAATATTCCCTGTGGAGCTTGGCCACATCCTGCATGGCCCCTTTCTGTTCCTGAAATCATGGGTTTGTCGCTATTAGTAGATGAGAAAGAAGAAGGGGCATTTCACCTAAGTCAGTTTTATTTTTCTTTACCACTTCGAGCTGCCTCTGGGATTCTGGAAGGAACTGTTTGAGAAATAACCTGTGTTTTTCTCCTTTTCATTCCCACTCACTGCATATGATAGGATGACAAATTGAGTTTAAGAGAAATGGAAATACTTATCCACTTATTTTCCTGAATTAGATAGCATTTCCAGTTATATTCAATGGGAGAAGCATCAGTTGAGGTGGAAATGTAGATCCTACCGGAAATCACAGCCCATATCTGAACTTCCAAGGAGGGGAAGGACAGAAGGCCCAGTTAAATGTTATAGGGCAGATGACCCACACTCCCTGGGAATTTGGGGGTAGTCACAAAACCTCCAGGCCTAACCCAGGCCTTACCTCCAACTTGGTAAACTCTCTTCCACTGTAACTAACCAGCAGTGAGAGGGAGAGGCAACCTTCCTCCACAGTTGTCTCCATGTCCAAATTGGAGGTTCTTGTTTTAGAGATTCTAGAGTCCAGTTGTTTGACTCAGGTTCACTCTCCTGGATTGCAATAAAGCAATATATTTGAATCAAGTTCTCTTTGCCAATGTCTCTGGTCTCATCTCTGCCACTCTGAGCCAGTGGAGAAGGCAGTCTGGGATCAGGAACATAGTTAGCCTCCTGGCCCTCAGGAATCCAGACTATGACCACACCAACTGTTTGTTGGTCCACACCCCTGTCTTCTCACCACTTCATCTGACCTTGATTCTGCTTGAAATGTGGCTGGATTGGAAGTGCCCCTCGAGAGGAGAGATCAAATACAAATCCATTCTCATGCTGGTGGGCAGGGATAAGAATTTTCCAGATGGCCAAGAGTATTGCATGTGAATTAGCTGGAGGGTGTGTCGGGGCAGGACAGTTTTTCTTTGTGAACCACATCTGGCATGTACTGCACCAAACTAATTATCTTCACTAATAGTTAAAAGTCAAATAGCACATACCTTCTGAGCACAGCACCCACACAGGAGTTCAGTAAAAGTGGGTTATGACAGGGCAAAAAGGCTTACAGGGTGACCAGTTGCATCCTGTGTGTGGGTGAGCACAAGGTCTGCATTGAGAGGGGCACTGATAGTGTAATGCAACCATGGAGCAAAGAGCCCAGCAAGATCAGTGGCAGTCAGTATGGCCTGCATGTCCCATTAAGAGGAGAGAAGTGGAATTTATTAACATGATGGTTGCAGACAGTGACTGGAGAGAAAGACAGGGCCAGAGTCCCTAATTTTGTCCAAGCTTACCAGTTCTTTATGTGATTCCTTGAAATAGCAAGCTTTGAAGTGAGATGTGGACAATCTGAGGGCTACTTGATTATGGCCTGAGGCATGGGGCAATGTCACAGTGTCACTTTGTCTTGTATTACATAAGAGTGGATTTCTGCAAAGCTGGACACTTGGAATTGTGACAGCAGATTGGAATTTAAGGAACTCTTACAGAAAATCCCTTTGGAAAGTAAACAGTTCCCTAAATTACACTTTTATGCACACCTATGTATTAGCCCTTTCTTAAAAAGAGATCTTACTGTAGCAACTTCTTATTCTTGACTTTATCTGTTTCCCTATCAAAGCACCTCTTGGCAGAAATTATTCTCCAAAATTCACTAAAAGTTTTTTCTAGATCTCTTTATGGTCTCATCTTATTTTCTTTGGAAGACCTCATCTCTTACCCCAGCCTAAATTCCAGGGGTCTCTGGGCTCACTCATTGGGCTCCATCTTTCTTTTATCCACACTTACTGCATGGGGTCTCAACTGTGAGACTTATGTCATGAACAACTTTGACACCAATAGCCCCTGATGTCCATCCATACCCACACTCCAGGTACACAGGCAGCTGTCCTCTCATGATCTTCTGTATATGTATAAGCATCTGCAACAGAATTCTGATTTACCCCATGTGGCCCTTCCTGCATTCTTTCCTATATCAAGAAATATCCATTCTATTCTATAGCTTAGATTATTTTTGGCTCCTCTTTATGTCCCACATCCAGTCCCTCAGCAAATACTGTTGGCTCTGCATCCTAAAACAAATCCAGAATTTAGTCAATTCTCTCTGCCCCCAAGCTTGAACCCTTATCCAACCCACCATCATCTCATACCTGAATTGTTGCAGAAGCTACCTCCCTGGCCAGCCCCTGCCCTTTCCATTTGTCATCAGCACAAAAGCAGAAAGGTTCTTGAAGAAGTTTGGTTAGATCATGTAGGTTCTCTGCTCCAAACCCTCCAATGCATTCTTGTTTCACTCAGTAGAAACTGAAAGCTTTGCCCTGGATCTTGGAGCTAACATGTTCTGGGCACCCCCCTCACATACCTGTCACACCTACTCCACCCATTTCCCTTGTCCAATCTGTTGCAGCCACATGATGTGCTTAGCTATGAACATTTTGTGTTCATGTTCATAGCTAAGCACTCTTCCACCTAGGGAGAGTTCTTTCTTCTTAGAACACTACATGTTGGGGTATTCCTGCTTTACTCAAAATTGCCTTATCAGGAACAAATTATACTCCATGCATGTCAAAAGAGTTATTATGTATAACTATAGTTATTAACTATAAAATATACTAATAAGAGCAGAAATAAATAAATAGGGAAAACAAGTCCCTTTTCAGAGGCCTTCTGACTGCCCTCTAAAGAATCTGAGCCTCTCTTCTTATGTTCTCCATCTCTCCCAACTGGCTTTGTTCTTCTTTCAGCAGATCCCATCTGAAATACTATATATATATATATATATATAATTTTTTTTTTTTGCTATGATCCACCTCTTCTCAGTAGAGGGTAAGCTCTATGAAGACAGGGGCCTTCCCCCCCCCCACTGCCATTTTCTGGCTTCTAGAATAATGCTGGCTCATGGTAGGCACCTGACAAATAATTGTTGGATAGTTACGTTAATAAATGAGAATAAAAATAAGGCAGGGCTGAAAAGAATTAGGACTGTTAAAAACCATATTTGACTTTTAATTTTGAAAACAAATACAGTTAAATTAAAAGAGATCAGATGGTGCAGCTGCCTGGGCTCCCCCTCACCCCAGCCACTGCCCTGGAAACTCCTAACCCCTGGCTTCGGTTCTTTATGGTGGGGCTCACCAGCAATGGAGCAGGGAACAGACTGGGTTTGAAAAACAAGTCGTCATTGTGGACCCAATTCTGACTTATAACAAACTCATTCCCAACAAAGATGAAGGCTGCAGTCCACCAGGGTTATAATTATAAATAAATATACATGCAGCTAAGAGAGGATATTAGGTGAAAACAACTGAACTAGCAATCTGCCAAAAAAATAAAATAAAAATCCTCATTTTGTTGTTCATTATTAATTTCCTGAAAATAAGCCCTAGGTTTTTGGCTAAGAAGGTGTTCTCATACCAGCCAATTTGACCTTGGTATTCAGGGCTAGTTTTCATGAGGCAGTAGAATGCCCAGACATAAATTCACTCATCTATGGATGCCTTATGCCCACCTCCTTCCTCTGTCCCATGCCATCACACTTGATGCCAAGGGGTCAGTTTCCAAAGCAATATCCAAAGTATAAGAGGTTGGGGAAAACATTCTGCAAGGTGATTCAGGGATCTGATTTAATCAGATGGTTTCATGAATACAGTGAGAAGTTATATTCATTTCAGAATAGGCAGCCAATGCTATACTCTGAATGTTAGGTGTCTGGACTGAATCCCACGCACACATCCAGGAGTGGTTTCTGCATGGCCCTCAGACCTGTCCTATAAATTTTAATGGAGTAAGGGAAGGGGCTGTTAGCAGTTAAAAAATAAACACCTCTGCAGTAGGCACAGGCCCTTTACTTTTCCTTCACGTGGGAGGAAAATTGTGCTTCCAACTTTCAGGAGCATGTGACCACCACCAGAGGGGCTGTCCTGGTCAGAGAGCCAGGGACCTCTCTAGGGCCCTGGGAGAACCAGGGAGCCACTACTCCCTGGGTAGAGGCAGCAGTTTGCAACTCTGTTCTCTCTCTGGAGTGGAGAGGGGACAGCTGGATATGAGGTGGGCCGGCTCTGCATGCTCCCAGCTTCAGGAGAAGTGAGATTTTATTTCCCCTTTTATATTTTAAATTAGAATGAGCAGTTTGTGCTCAAGTCTCCTTTCCTTAGTGTCCAACTGATCCCTGCCCCTTTTCCCTAAATCTCTCCAATCTAATTTCTCATCCCTCAAAATAGGAGCAGAAAGAAGTTGGGGACTCTCCTAGCCCCTTCTACTCTCAAGGCTGGAGGAGCTGTCTGCCTCACCTATCATTGCTTACTGTAGCCGTGAGGCCTGCAGTTTTCAGTAGCCACAGGAAGAAGGTTTCTTCCCTCCCCACCCTGGGCCAGGCAAGGGGCTATAGCCCAGGGCAGGGTGGGGAGGTAGTATATGGATAGTGGGGGTCATGTTGTTCTTGGTCCAGGTCATTCAGTGACCTGTGTGGCTCTAGGCCCACCTCCTTTGCCAGTGTTGGAGAAGAAGGCTTGGGGAAAGTGGGCAAGAGAAAGGGAGTCCATTCCCACCACAGCCTGAGGTACAGGAGGAATCCACTGACAGGCTTAGGCTCCCCCCACGCAGGGCCAGGCACCTGTTGAGATAGAAGACAGCCTTATTATGCTCTGTAAACATGAACCAGAGGAGAGCCAGAGGTATGTCTGATTTGGGAGCAGTGCTCAGGAGGAGCGGATGCCAAGGAGTAGGGCATTCACAATGCCTGGAGTTGCTCTCTATCTTCGGAATTCCCTGCTGAGCATCCTGTGTGGTCGTGCTTGGCCAAGGAGCAGGGAGCAAGGGAGGACCATGCTCCACTGGACTGCAGGGTCTTCTCACCTCCCTCCCAGCCCCAGCAACATTACGGGGCAGGCGTGGATGCCCATGGCACTTGCTTATATAGAGGTGAGCTGAGCACTGGCTTTGCTGGCAACCAGACCCCCTTGCCCTCAGGTCTTTCAGGCTCCCTGGTCACATTGGATGGAGAGAACAATAAGTCTGGAATTTCTGTGCTTAAATTTTGTCCTTTGTCCTGTCATCAAGCTGGGCTCTCTTTGAAAGCCCCCAGAATAGAAAGGAGGTGATGGTAGTTCCTTAGGACTCTGCCTTGGAGGGCCCATCAGCTGTGGAGAGAGGATGGAAGGCCAAGAACAGTGTCAAAGAAGGAGGCTCCTGTGAAGGGAGAGGGGGAACAAAAGAGGTGTCAGCTCAGGGTGGGATCAGACAGGGAACAGCCAGTGTAGTAAACTGCTCAGTGTTGAGCCCCTAATTGAGATCTTCCTGAGGAGGTTCTTCCACTAACAAATAGGGAATGAACCCTATACCAAGCTCTATACTGATTTGTTCTAAGTGATACTGGCCAAGGTGACTTAAGATCAAGGGACAAAACAAGCAGAGTGACACCCTGTAGACCCTTTGGGCAGGGAGTCTACAAATGTTCTGGGGCCAGAGAATAGATGTCTGTCCACTGCCTGAGCTCTCACCTCTGTGTGGCATGACCTAAATAGGGAGTCCCAAGTAAGAGGTGTTTTCAAGAAGCAAAGTAGGATCATAAAAAAGTCCCTCAAAATTCTTGGCATGGCCAAGAGTACAATTCACTTGTGCCAGTATGTCACCTTGGATAAGTTACTTTGCTTTTCTGAAATCATTTCTGAACCTCTAAATTGTAGGTAGATCATGTAGACTACCTCAATAGAGGGATTTTAAAGAATCAGATCAACATAGGTGACACTTATATTGTATTTATTATGTGCCACAGATTGTTCTCAGTACTCCCGGCAACTCATTTCACAGATGAAGAAAGAGACAGAGAAGCAAAGTTAGGTCAAACAGAAAAGGGTAGGCCTGGGTGCTAAAGTGAGCTCTGGGATATATGCTTTCACTGTGTGCTACACTCTGACTACAGAACCATGGTGCCTTTGACATGGAGCAATGCATGGATCTTGACACAGCCAGTTGACTGAGGGGGAACCAAAAGAAAATATAACCTTTGGATGACGGAATGCATTGAGCATGTCTAAATAGCAGTCCTTGCTGGGGTTATGTGGCCAGCATAACCATAACAAGTTGTCATGAGGCAGTGTGTCAGTGGACATTTTTTGGAGTGTCTGGTGGCAGAAGGACCCAGCTATGTGGGTGAAGGCTGACACCTGTTAACCATCAGGTGGCAAAAAGGAAGGAGACTTGGCCACACCTCTTCCTCTCTTGTCCACATCTGCCCTGTCTTTCCATGATGAAAGACTGAGAGCAAACCCCTTAGAGACTGATGCTGCACCCAAACCTGGTGTTGTGCTGTGCAGTTCAGTGCCCTCCCTGGTCTCCCTCCTACCTTCATCCTGAGGCTCAGATCTCCACTGAGGGGTCAGTGAAGCCCTTCTTCCCCTCATTCACCAACACCGGTTTCTCTGTTCGTGTGTGCCAGACCAGGATCTGTGTGTCCAGAGACACAAAACAAAGTAGGGCAGGTTTTCAACCTCACTCTGCCACCTCCCTGCTGCCTCCTACATCCTGCAAGTAGTCCTCCTGCCCCCTCCCTTGCCACCCTTGTTCCATCAAGACTTTCTCAGCTGTTCTTTATTTCTACCTAACCCCTCATTCTTGCTGTTTGTACATGTGATGTATTCAAAATATCTGTTGGAAATGAGATATATAGAACAGAAAATAGACAAGTTCCAAGATTTCACAAGTGTGTATGTATGTGTGCACATGTATGTATGTGTGCATACACAGATGTGTGTGCATCTGCCATGATGTGTGCATGTTTGTGTGTGTGTGGGGGGCAAAGAGCACATTTATTTAGATGCACGGCTAATAATTCTTGGTTATGACCCTATGGCCACGCCTCCCATGTCCCTGCCTACTTTCATTGCGGAAGATAAACTATCTTCCTGAGTGGGGGTTTCAAACAGGCAAGATCATTTTGAGGTGTTTCCTTGCCCCTGATCTGTAGAGAGGCTCTTAATGGTCATAGGAACACTTGCATTACAGTCATTAATTCTGTAGAGATTCCTACCTTGGTACAGTTGGATGCCTTGGGTTCCAAATCATTAAGGGTAACAAGTTCTCGGAGGAGGCTACTTTCCTGGTAGCCTCCTTTCACGCCACGCAGCTTGAAGTAAGCCTGGCTTCGCTGTAGAATGAGCCTCAGGTTGACAGCAAATCCAGCCATATCTATGGCAAATGGTCGATGGGGATCGAACACTGTCTTCCAGCCAACCACCTTCCCTGCCCCGTTCACCCGTGGGGCCTCATATCGAAGTCCACCAACAAAGGCCACAGGCCACACGGACACCCTCCTGGTGCTGCGCATCTACAAGGGGAAGCCAGAGTCAGAACACCTGAGTCTACTGAATGGCACCCATCCCCAAGGGAGGTGAAATCAATTAATTATATGTGTGGGGTCCATTTAAAGTCTTGGGGAGGGGAAATACAGTCCCACCCTACCTCTATATGCTATCCTGTAGATGGCAACTGATGGGCTCCTGCAAAGGGAATCTCCTCTAGGCTGCAGGCAGGACCCAACTCCCAATCCAGCTGACCACCTTCTCAATGTGACCCAATTGCTGTTTTCTCCCTTGCACAAAACGTTTCATTGTTGCCATTTATCTGTCTGAAATGATGATGACTCCTCCCCTAGGCTTGCATGACCCAGGACTCCAAAGAAACTCAAACTGTTCCACTGAAAAGGTTTCTGGTTGTCATATAAAATGGCCCTACTCAAAGACCTCAAACCACTCCTCTAAGGCCAGGGCCATTTAGGAGTGCCACCACCACTCTTGCCTTTAACCAGTGGAGGATGCTTTTGCCAACATATGGTATTTTCTATGCCCTTCCCTGGTCCTCTTGTGTCTTCACCCACCCCAGTTTGGCGACCCCCTTTCCTGGGTTTCCTTATGTGTATGTACCCACACCCAAAATTCCCCAGCGTCTTTCTTCTTGCTAGAGGCCCTGCATCCATCAGCATCTCCAATCTCTGCCTGCCAACTCTCCTTCCTCTTCATCCCTCCCGCACCTCCTCAAAGAGCTCCAGACTGTAGGTATTGTCATCGTCAGCAAAGTACACCACGCCAGGCTGGGTGGAGTTACGTGGGAAAGTCTCTCGCAGCCAGCGCAGGGCCAGGTTGCGCTGCATGGTGCCCCGTGGGATGCGTGGGTCACGGGCATCTCCTCGCAACTTGTAGTTGCGGGGCGTCTCTACATGCAGGTGAGTGTAATTGAGACCGGTGTCGCGCAGCAGGCGCGCAGTCAGTGGCGTACGACGAGGTGCATCCTCCACCACTAGCCAGTGCAGGTTAGGAACATGCAGCAGCGTGTTGGCCATGCGCGTCAGCTCGGCCTTTTGAACTGGGCGGCTGTAGGTGGGCGTCACGACGTGGATGGTGGGTAGTGTGTCGGACCAAGGCGGGGGCCTAGTATATACGTATTCGGTGCGCACAACTTCCACGATGTCACGGTCGGACATGCAGTACTCCCTTGAGTCTGCGCCTGGCACCGCATCCCGCCGTGGGTCGCTGCCCTCATCTGCAGAGATGAGAGACAGGCAGTGTGGGGACAAATGCTGGCCTGACTCTGGCCCCATTACTGGACACTGACTCCAACTACCCTACTAAGACAACCCTCTCTACCCTTCTGCAGGAACATCATCAGGATACTGCTTTATCTGCGGGACCTGTTAGAATTAAAGTTGAAATCTGCACCCCTGGAATTCTCACAGGGATTTCCCTAACTCCCTAGATGACACGGAAATAATCTCTCCCGTATCTTCACATTAGACAGTCCTGTAATTATTTGAGTACAGCTGGCCATAGTCCAAGCTTGTACTCTCAGTTCCTAAACACATTGGATTTTATATGATGGTGTCCTGACCCTCCCTTCCCTAGTGCCCTCCTTATCTGGTGCAACTAACTACATAGCAGATTGACACTGACACATTCTGTGGTGGGGATGTCACAAAACTCAAGGGTAGCATTAATCTCATGGCTGCAGCACACTGTGGATCCTGAAGGATCCCAATATTAACTTGCCCCAGATTTTTTTTTTTCAAATCTTTTAGTTAAGTGGGGAATCTTTCCCCTTGGCCATATATAATCAATTCTTAGAATCTTGGTGCAGAACCTAATATTTAATTATTGCATTGGGTTTTAGTGAGTTTTACCCATAATTGTAAAAATAATTTTGAAACCTGAATATTATTCCTGATTGCATATATTCCTCCATTTTGGTATAAAAAAAAAAAGGACAAACAGACCTGTTTAACTTCTTCCAAGGGTTTGGTGTCAATCTCCTAATCTGCACCTTCTTGGCATACTCACTGAGCTATCTGAGACACTAACTGCACACCACTGTACTACCACCCTATTAGTGTTATTGTCTCCACCTCAAGGATGTCACCAGGGACACTGAAACTTGCAAATCCTGCTCTCTGAGTAAACAGTCCCAGACATGGGGATATTACTTCCTGCAGGCAACTTGCTTCAAGTGCAGGAAGCTCTAATGACCTAGGTATTTCTTACATGCTGGACATCCTCTTCCATGGGGAATTGAACAGTCTTATAGAAGGAAAATCAAGAGCAATGGCATTCTTGTTTTCAATGAGTTTCTACTTTCCAAATTATGTCATTCTGTTTGAAAAACTCATGTAGCAATGATAGTGTGGCTCACATACTCTCAGTGGAGGGTTCATGGTCAGAGGACAGACCTAGAAACCTGTCTTTATTAACTATATGTCCTTGAACAAGTTACTTAGCTTTTAGTGCCTTGATTTCAGTGACTGTAAAATGGAACTAATAATAGCATCTACTTTATTGAGTTATTATGTAGATTAATGAGTCGAGACACTTGAAGGACTCAGAGCACTGCAAGGCATATTTGCTGTCATTTCCTGGTGTGTAGAAGGACATTAGCTGTCCTACTTCCTCATGGCTCCATACAGTTTCAGTAAAGATGAAATGAAAGGGCTGGAGCGAGGTCAAAGAGAGGATGCTAGGCATCAACCATTTTGTTCCCTCCCTCTGTTCAACTTCCACCATCGTTAGCAGCATGCAAGCTGTGGGGGTGCTGGTGTGGAATCTAATGCGGATCAACCCAGAAGAGGACCTGCTCCAGCTCTTAGTGCTCACAGGCCAATGGCACAAGACACATAACAGGAGCTGTGAGTCTATTACCCATGATACAGAGAAGATATTGTGGCAGGGGGAGACTAGCACAAGTACAGGTCTTCAAAAGTGTTTTTTTGGGAGAAGTTTTGGGTAGAACTGTGAAAAGAAAACTAGGTTGAACTAAGAGGGATGGGTGTTCAGGATTCTGACAAAGATATTAGGTTTAATTCATCCTATGGTCAATAAAGTCTTAGAAGTCATGGTTTGAAAAGGAGATTTAGGACCATTTTGCCAAGTGTTCTACTGTCCAGATTATCCCAAATATTTGCCCTGGGAAAGTTCTCTATGAATTGGGATTCTGTACCTGTACTCTGCCCTTCCCACTGGCTTTCAGGATTCTGCACTTCTGAGACATAAAGGCCTCCTTGTGACCCTAACATCATTTAACTGCAGATTTCACCCAATCCCTCTTGGAATGTTCAGAGAAGACAATGTCAAGTTACCATCCTTGGGAAGTAAAACAGCCTAATGTCTCCAACCCTAGCTCTGTCAGCAATGAACATACTATCATCATTTTTCTAGACGGTAGTTTGAACCCCTCTGGGATGATGTATTGGCAGGATAACAACAGTTCTAAACTGACAAGCACCAGAGGCATTGGGGTCAGCAGAAGACGACATCAGAGAAGCCCAAAATGTCCAGCACAGGCAGTGAGGCTACAGCAATCTTAAGCTTAGCTCTTTCTCCTGAAAGCTTCAGGAAACTCTAGAGGTTTGCAAAATGTTTATCTGTGTGAAGCAGCACAGTGTAGGCTGTGATTTGTGGATATGGCCTGCATCTGAGTCACTTAAGGTACAGGCTACAGTGGAAACCCAGATCCTACTTCAGTACCACTATCTTCATCCCTGGGATAGGCTTGGGTGCCTTCCTGTTTTATCATGATCACAAGTAAGATAATTCACATTGGGCTGGGGGGAGGGGGTAGTTCAATACTAGTAGAGTGCCTGCCTAGCAATGTGAACACGTGGGAAGCCCTGGAGTCCCTTCTTAGCACCATGGGCGGGAAAAGAAGACACTTTGCTTTGGTAGAATTGCTGCTTCCCCCAAGTGTTGCATATGTGTGTGTGTATTGGGGGCTGGAGTGGGAGGGGACATGAAAACATGAGACTGAAGGCTAGGCAATGAGGGCAGATGTGGAGCACACAGAAGCCTTTGGGGTATAAAGTGTTTAGGTGTGAGAGGGAAAGGCAACCTTGGGACTCAGCTGGGAGAAGGTAGTTCAAATCCCAGTTCTTCCACTAGCTCCTAATAGGATTCTTCCTCTTTCCAGGCCTACTGCCACTAGATACTAGGGTTTTCTAAGTAAGAAAAGGGGACAAGTTATATACTCTTCTTAAAGGTGCTATAACACAATACAGGATAAGGTTGTTGGTCCAGTGGTAGAGTGCTTGCCTAGTATACACAGGATGCTGGATTTGATTTTCAGCAACCCAAAATAAAACAAATAACCACACACAAACACACACACACAAACAAACAGACAGTACAGGCCAGAAATCCTATCCTTTCCTCCTCACTCCCCACTAAGTGATCCTGTTCTTTGCACATGGGATCAGGAAGTAAAACTGTATATGTAGTTGTCTCTGCATGTGAGTATTAATCATGTTTGTTTGTTTAAAATTTTCTGTATTTGATTTTGTGTGTGTGTATGTGTGTGTGTGTGTGTGTGTGTGTGTGTGTGTGTGTGTAGGGTTTCTGTTTGTTGTACTATGGATTGAACCCAGAGGCGCTCTTCTGAGCTACATCCCCAGCCCTTTTTATTTTATATTTTGAGACAGACTCTCATTAAATTGTGAAGACCAGCCTTGAACTTGCAATCCTCCTACCTCAGTCTCCCAAGTAGCTGGGATTACAGGTGTGTGCTATGGCACCTGGTTGTTGCTTTGGCTTCTTGGGGCCTTACAGACCTGAGAAGGGGCTACCTCTCCCAGGACTAGCTAGAAATAATAAACAATTGTCTGCAAACCACTTTTCATATGCCAACTAACCAACTCAGAGGCACACCCCCCACCCACCTCCTTTATCAAAAACTGCAAGCCAATCTTACCCTATCCTAAATCACCAAGTACCAGTACCAGACAATTAAAAGCTACCTGTCATATCTTGGAACACACTGAAATTATTCAAACTGTCAAAATTCCAAGCCTGCTCAGAGGTTTTGCTCAGCTCTTTCTTTCCTGCAAAATCACAATAGAGGCATATCCACAGGCTTGCCTCTCACCCTTTTACTTCCTGAACAATCCCAGTGGCCCTGTGTAGCATGATATGGCCCCTCCTCTTGGGAACTGAGAGTAACAAGCTCTTTCAAGGAGCTCTCACTAAGGGAACTAGGCAGGGAGGGTAGGCAGGGCTCACCCTTGTGCACAGCAAGTAGAGGTGCAAGAGTGCTCTGGTGCCAGACAGTGATGAGAAGAGTCCAGGGCAGCACGATGAGGACGATCGCAAGGATGTCCCGTCTCTTCGGCATCTCCAAGGCTGGCTGCGCCCACAGCTCCTCATTACCTGAGTGGCGGTAAGGTCAGGAGAGGGGTGGCCACAGGGCAGCGGCAGCACAGGGGAAAAAAGAAAAGGCATGGGCCAGCCGGCCAGGCATGGAGAGAACAGAGAAGCTGAACGCTGGCTAGTAGGTCTTACCAGCATTCACAACCCACCCATTGCGGAAGCAGGTTTGCAGAGTCCAGCCTGATAGGAGTCTGAGAAGGGGAAGTTGTCCAGGGGCAAGGTCAGGAACCCTCAGAGATGGACACCTGTAAGAGAGAGCAGAAGAGGATGGCCAGAGACCGAAGCATGGGTGTGGACCCCCAGCAAGAGTCAGGCCCCACTCTGGGACATATAGAATCAAGTTTCTCAATGAAGTCTTCCTTGATCTTCTCTCTGAAGACCTCATCTCTGCTGAGGGTCCATTAATAAGAGTTAATAGGGTATAGGCATTACAGCCACAGCTTCAGAGATACCTGCCTTAGTTTAAGTCCCAAGTGTTTCATCCACAAGCTGTGATCTTCGCACAGTTACATCAACCCTGCACTGCACTTTAGTATTTCTCTTCTAGAAAATTGTGTATCTACTTCTCAAGGCTATTCTTAGAATTAAATGAGTTGATGTTCATAAAGCTCTTAGGGTTGTCTCCCATGTAAGAGTACAAGAAACGTTTGCTTTTGTGATATCCAAGTTTGTGGGCCCAGATTTTTTTTCCCCCATAGCCTGGGTACTGCAATAGAGTTAGGAGGCTCCTTCAAGAACAAGGAAGAGATCTTTTAGGGTTAGGTTTTGGGAAGAAATGTGGTAAATGCATTCCTCTATTATTGTCCATAGGAAATTCTTTTGGGGCACTGCTCCATGCAGGATGAGTGCCAGGTTCTGTACTTGGACATGATGACCAGGATTTTGTTGTCCCCAGTTTTGGAAGTAGTGTGCTTTTGTTCTTCTCAGGTCTTCTCTTCTCTTCTGATGCCCTTTGGAATACCAAACTTTGCTTTCCATTCTGGTTTCCTGGGTCAGCCTCTGCTCACCTCTTCCCACCAAAGGTCCACTGCCTCCAGAATCTGTCTGCAAGGGCAGATACAAGCATCAGCCTTACCTTAAGTGACAGAACATTAGGGTTAAAGGAAACAGAGGCCAATGCAGGAGGAACCATCATTCTGAGCTGTTGTGCTCTACAGCACTCCTTAGCTGACCCTATAAATGACAGAACCTAGTGGCACATAAGAATGCTATGGGTCTTGTGTGAGAAGCAGAGTGACCTTATGCCACACCCTCTGAATCAGAGTGCAGGCTACTGGCAGGGCTCTATAGGGTTCCACATAAATGCCATATTCTGGCTGATGTGACCTTATGTTACATCTAAAGAAGGATGGGGAGTGCTATGTTTTAATATGGTTTGTCCTCTCTGAAATGTGTTGAAATTTGCTTGGTTGTGGTGGCACTATACAGAGGTGGGCCCATTAAGAGGTGATGATATTATTAGGAGGGATTATTGCCTTTCTCACAAGAGTGGGTTCATCCTTGCAAGAACAAGTTGTTATAAAGCAAGGCTATCCATCATGTTTTATCTCTTCCATTTGTGCTTGCTTGGCCTTCTGCTTTATCATGAGTTGAAGCAGCATGAGGCCCTCACTAGCACCATAATCTTAGACTTCCCAACCTCCAGAGAATCATGTGCTAAATAAACTACTTTCCTTTTGTATCACTCAGACTCAGGTATTCTGTTATAGTAACAGAAAATGGACCTAAACGGGGAGGCTAGGCCTGACTTAGGCTACCAAAACATCTGAGAAGATTTATTCTATGTTCTTAGAGATTCACATAGAAGATTTCTTAAACATCCTGGTTTTCCTGAAGCTTTTAATTCCAGGATGGAGAAAACTGAGGAAAGAAAGTGAGCACCACACCCACTCAGTTGATATGGGGCTAGCTTCCATGTCAGTACTTTGCTGCTTTTAATAGGCTTTACCCTTTGGGAAGTCATTTTATCCCACAGCTTCCACCTCTGACACCTGCTCAACCTCCCACTGGTCTGCTTGGGCTCTTGTTAATGACAACAAGGTTCCCCATAGTGTCCAGGATGTACAAGGACTAAGCTCAACAGTTAACACACATCTGCTCCCTGAAGTACTCACAACCACCCTGTGAGGTGGGTATTATCACGATCCCTATTTTATAGTTGGATCCATGGAAATCAGAGAAAGTAATTTGCCCCTGGTTAATAATTAGAAAATGGTGCAGTTAGTTTTAAATCAGGGCCATGTGGCTATATGCTATCATCAGGAGCACGCCTGAACCCCTCAGAACTGAGTCAGGCATGGGGACACATACAGGCCACAGGCTTTCTCTGGCCTGGACAAACGCCTTTTCAAGAGCCACTGTCCTCCATCCCAACTGCTTGTGTTGTAGGTCCCAGAACCTGACTGGACAATGAAGCAAAAATAAAAGGGAAAAGATAGGGACATGGTACAAGAAGCCACAGCAGCATCTGAACTCATTTTGTTTTTGGTCAAAATTTCTATGAGAGGAAAGGGAGGGGATTGAGGGAGAAAAGCTCTAAAAATAAACTTGCAATAAACCCAGTTGTGCATTAATTACTTTGGAAGCCATTACGGCTTGAAAACCCCATAACTTTAATGGAGGCTATTATAAGCATAGTGGCAAAATTGTGGAGCTAATTACCAGGCGGTTATTAAGTAGAACCAAGAGAGTCCTCAGTCTTGGAGAAAGCCATCTGGCCAGCAGGGGGTGGAATCATGGGAAATGATGCCTGAGTGTGTGTAGGGAGTGGGGTTGGGGGAGGGTGCACCTATGCCTGAATCCAAGACAGGGCTGCAGGGATATCCAATGTGGGTTACTCCTCCACAGCCTATAGCTTCTGCTTGAGGAAGGACGGTAGTTGTCTGTGGTTGCACGATGTATCCACTGTGGAACTCAGAATGGCTTCTGGGCCCTTGGTTGGGATGGGCAGAAGAATAAACACAAAGGTGGTAAGAGAAGCCTGGTCTAGCCAGGCGCGCCCAGGAAAGAAGAGGGGGCAATGGTGGGGAGAGCAAGGTGAAGGAGGAATGGGGGGTTACAGTGAGAGAGGAAATGTAGTGTGAGCAAGTGTGAAGATCCAGGCTCTGCTGTGGCCATGTCTCCCCACCCCTACACTCATACCCATGCCTGTGACAGACCCTGACTATCACCACTGTCTCTCCCTCAGCAAGTGAGGAAATGAGGAGGCTCCGTTCTCCTGAGATTTCTCAAAGCATCCACTGGGCAGAGACAAAGCCTACATTGTAGCTACCAGGGATGAGGCCCAGTGGGGGACAGTCACTGGAGGAGGAGCAGCAGCAGCTGGTGGCAGCAGTATCCTGGTTGGCTCCACATGGGACTATGGTTATGCTGCTTGCCCCTCTTGATTTCTGCTTTCATCCTTAAAACTTTGAGATTGGTCAGAAGGGTTTTACAGAATTTTCAGTTCCGCCATTTTAGTTTATTGAAGCTAAGATAGTTGGGGCTCTGTGAGAATGAAGAAATGTCCTATGTTACGGTTTGGATGTGAGATATCGCCCAAAAGCTCATGTGTGAGACAACGTGACAGAGTTCAGAGGGGAAATGATTGAGCTGTGAGAGCCTTAAACTAATCATCGAATGAATCCCCTGATAAGTATTAACTGGTACCTGAAGCAAAACTGGGGTGTGGCTTTGGGGTATATATTTGTATCTGGCAAGTGGAGTCTCTCTCTCTGCTTCCTGACCACCATGTGAGCTACTTCCCTCTGCCGTACTCTTCTGCCATGATGTTCTGCCTCATCTGAGCCCCAAGGAATGAAGTCGGCCTTCTATGGACTAAGACCTCTGAAACCATGAGCCCTCAAATAAACGTTTCCTCCTCTAAAATTGTTCTGGTCAGATCCTTTAGACACAGCAGCAAAAAAAGCTGACTAAAACATCCTGCTTGAAGCAGATGGTATCCAGGTGGGTATCTAGGCCAGAGACAAAGCCAGAAGGACAAAATAACAGCTGTCCATTGGGACATCATGAAAGCACATAAACTTATGGAGATGGATCATATCTGGAAACAACTATCTATAGGAATTCATTAGTTTTAGAGTGCCCTGGGCTGTGGATGAGACCTAGGGCGTGCCTGAGACTCAGAGAGAAAGGTTCTGATCATTTAAAATTTGGGCAAATCAGGCTGGACAGCCAGGAATGGCTGGGTCTGAGAGGGTCAGGAGAGTGTGCAAGGTTGGTTCAAGGCTGACCAATTCTACAGTCTGGAGAGGCTTTTTTTCTGAACATATGTTTGTTAAAAAATAATTTTTAAAAAGCCTCAGTAATGCCCAGCATCCCTGAAGGGACTCATTGAATTCCATTTGTCAAAAATTATGCACATCCAAAGTGAGCAAGGCACTGTTAGATCTGTGGGTGTCAAAGAAAACAGGGACTTCCCTCAAGGGTCTCCTAGTCCAAATCAGAGGAGATTTTACACAAGTCACTCCAAGGCAAGTGATGTGTGAGGTGCACATAATGTTTGAGAGATGTGTGTGCATGTGCATATGTGTGTCCACACATGTTTCAGGCTAGTTACAAACAAACTCAGAACTCATCTACACCACTCATCTCTGGAGGATAATCAAAGAATTTTTACCTAATAAGATTAGAAGCAGTAGTTAGTTGGTTAATCAAGAAAACCATGAAAGTAAGGATCTTTCAGATGATACATACATACATGCCATACACATTTCAAGGTAAGTAACTTTTGAAGATCCAGATGTTGCTGCTTCCCCTGAATACAAATCTGTGATCATTTTTCCAAAATTCAAGTTGCCCATTGCTGGATGGCTTTTAACGTTTCCACTTTTTCAGCACACAGCCAGGACTTCTCCTATGCCAAGAAGTAGCCAATGGGACATTTGCACTGAACTGGCATCAACCTCATCATAGCAAGTGCTCATTGTGGTTAAAGAAGTGGTTAGAGAACTGAAAAACCCTTGGTGAGCAGTTTGAGTGCAATACCCATTAGAATGCTTATAACTTATGACATCAATCTTCAGTTAATTTGGAGACTGTTTTTCCCATTCTCCATACGAGGTCTTTTGAGAGATACTATTTAGTTTTCATATAAAGAACACACTTATTTCAACACATCATTTCAATGGTATCTCTAATGTTCTGTGATGATAACAAGCACTACCATCATAAACAGGTTGGGGACAAATGTTTTGACTCTCAGTAAGCATGTGCTCGGCAGCTTATGAGCCCAGGAGACCCCCCCCCCCCATCCCTGCATTGCTCTGGCACACTGGCATGGTTCAGTACTTTATGAACTAAATGGAGTACACAGGTAACTTGCTGAGTTAGTCGACAAAAGAAACGTTGGTTCAGAAAGTTGGGCTGGCAATGTGGCTCAGTGGTAGAATCTAGCATAAGTGAAGCGCTGAGTTCCATCCCCAGCACTGCAAAACAAACACACAAAAAACCCTCTATTCATGCACAGAAGTACATTAATATCACATCATTCAGGAGCCTGGGTTTTTCCAGACAGAGGCAGAGGCTGAAGGCTCCTTGCATGGGATCATAACCAGCATCACAGAAGTTGCTGGGGGAGTTGGTGTGGTTGGAGAAGGTCCCCATTCCTCTGGGCATGAGAGTGGGGTTGTGACAACAGGAGGAAGGAGGAATGGAGATTTTAAAGAAAGATAAGGGGAGGGATGCTGGCCAAGGTTCCAGCATCTCCCTCCAGTCCTACTCAGGTCTTTCCCAAACAGAGGGAGACACAAACTTTGTCCCAGAAATCTGCAGGAGCCCCTAATGGGATCAAGGGATTAGTATTGATTCTGCAGGCACTGCTCAGAAAAAGCCCGATGCCAGAGCTAATCAGCTCCCAGCACAGTCAATCCATACTTCATTAACCTGGCCCTAGCACTCTAGCCACCAGCAGTTGCCCTGGGGCCCACACAGCTCTGCTATGGGGCAGGACACAGGAATCGACAGAAGCTTAGAAAGGCTGCATGACCCAAAGACCCAATGTTTAGGGTGAGCAGAGGTCTGAAACTCTGGATGCAGCTGCCTCCTTTGCTGCCTTCTTCTGCAGACACATCTAGATCTGGCTTCCTGGATGTCCTGGCCCACACTTGGGCCCACCCTCTGGGGACTTCTGCCCCAGGGTTTGATTGATATGACCTTGCTGAGTCTGTCCCCATTCTGATGGTCAGGTCCAGTACCCCCAGGAAGGGTCTATGAGACTCTTAAGGCTGCAGGACTCCCCCCTTGCCCCCTGCTCCCACGGTGCTGCATGAAGGAGTAGAGGAAGGCCTGGACCTGGGGACGTCTGTCCTGATTTCCAGGCCTGACCCCCTGCTGGCTGGCACCTGTGGATGGTATTCCTGATCTTCTGCCATGTTCTTTTCTAACTGGGAAAAACCAAGCCAAGTAATCAAACAGAAAGGAAGTATTACGTCAATTCAGACTTGGTGTAAAGAATAGTTTTATGTTTTGGTTCTCTTCTAGGCCAACAATGTCAAAAAAATGTAATCCACTGAGTTTTTTTTTAAAGAAATTCCTTTGTTGTTCTTTTTCTTTTCTAGCAATAGCCTTCAGATTAGATCTGGATTATGATTCTGTGAAAAATTAAAATTGGGTTTTAGTTTAGTGTGGTTCTCTGCAAGTAAAAGTCCATTCTAGTTCATGGGAGGAATTTGAACATAATAAATATTGACCCCAGATGATTTTGCTGATGTTCCCTTAGTTGTGCAACTAATGGTCTCCAGGCAGAAGTACATCCACTTTCCCTAGAGTCTTCCAAGTGTGAGGACCTGAAAGCAAAAATCAAGTGTTTTGTCCTGTGAGGACAGCTCAGGTTCTTGTCCTCTTTGGGATCACTGGAGCTGGGGTACAAGCAAACAAATGATTTACTGCTTAGTTCTTCAAGAGTAAGAGAGTCAGGGAGAAAGTGGCAGCTAATAAGACAAACCTGATAGAGAACTGGGCACAGAGGGTAATGGTTAGCAGAATCATAGAGGACTCCCAGTGAAAAGCCACCATGTAGAGAGCCATCGTGGGTGACAGCCCATGTCTCAGGGAATCGGGTACCCTGTGGCTGAGAGGATGAAGGTATCTAACATTAACATGGACAGTGATCAGAACAGCACAGACCATTCAGCCCTTGCCTGCATGATGTAGAAACAGTGAATATCTTTGGGGTTTGCAAGACTGGGGAGCAGTCCCTACAAAAAAAAAAACCCTGCAGCCCAACCTGGGTCAGAGGAGAGGTTTGATGTTGGAATGTAGTGGCCTCTCCCACCTCCTTTACCCTCCTTCATTACTATCCTATCCTCCCCTCTCCTTGCCCTAGGCCCATTCTAGTAGCCATGTCAGCTCTTGGAAGGGGATGCCACTATTCCCATGACAAGCACATCACATTCACTTTCTATTGATGTCAAACAAATGATCATATTCTTAGGAGCTTAAAATAGCACCCATTTGCTCTCTTCAATTTACATGGGTTAGGAATCCAGGCCTGGCTTCACAAGGTCTCACGAGGCTGCAAAGGAAAAACTGGGCTGTGTTCTCATCTAGAGAGTTGACTGGGGAAAGATCTGTTTTTAAGCTCACTCACATCACTGGCAGATTCCACGCAATGGGGTGGTAAGGTTAAGGACAATATCTGCTTGCTGGCTGTTGGTTGTGAGTGTACTCTGCTAGTAGGGGCTGCTCACCTCATAGTACCTTGCCACATGGCTCCTTCCCACATGGCCTTTTTCTTTATTAAGCCAGCAATGACAGAATCCAGAGGAGACTGTAGTCCTACAAACACAAAGTAATCATGTGAGTGAGAGCTCCCATTTTTGCCATGTTCTACTGGTTAGAGGCTCATAGTGAGGGCTTTTCTTACCTATAGGGAGGGGATTACACAGAAGCATGACCACCAGAAGAAACTACAAGGAATGCTTTAGAATATGCCCACCACAACCAGGCAAACAGGCCACCTTCACCTTCGATTCCTCAGCTCCTGCCCAGCTCCCACCCTCCTGAGGGTCACAGCGGGGCACAATTGTACTCATGGCCTCCACCACCTCTTTTCCATCTTCCCTTTACTCTCCTATGCCCAGAAAGAGTGATCCATGCAGGGACAGTGCTATTGAGAAGAGCCTGGGCCCTGGACACCCTATGAACTCTCTTCTCTGTGTGACTTTGGCAAGGGAACCTCTCTGTGCCTGGCTTTCCCATCTATAAAATGGGAATAAGATAGTGTTTTCACCTCTAGGTTGTTAGGACAATTGGAAAAAGTATCGTCCTAAACTACCTGGCATGTGATTGGTGCCAATAAACAGACACTCCTGTTGCTCTTACTCTCAGAGCTTGGAAGGGCCTGGCATGGGATTCTTGGACTTGCTTTCCTCTCCTTCCAGCTAAACTCTGGCTGCTGGAAAAAAGAAGGAAGCTGCAGATGCTGGGGCTCCCATATCAACCTCAAAAGGAGAAGTAAGAAGAAAGAGAATGGCTGGGATAGTCAGAGATAATTTCACATCTCAAGAGCTAGCCTTGGCCCTACCACCATGGGGTGAAGCCACTGATAAGTCCCTTTGAATTTTCTTGGCTTCACTCCCCCCATATCCTGATGCAGTGCTGTTCCTGGCATGCTTCATTGTGACATGCCTAAGATCCAACCACTATCTTTCTTCCTAGGGTACCCCTATCTAGGGATCTTTTTGTCATCCTTTTGGAGGCCAGCATGAGATTCTCAGGGCTGTCCTTGATTCCCCTGTCATGGCTGGACCTCAGCTTCTAGGTGCTGCCTGAGTCCTGAAGCTACACCCCTCTGATATGGGAACAGGACAATTCCTTGTGTGCAGTTGTGATCTGACTCCTGTCTTTCCTCTTCAGTTGAAAATGTACCCCAGCTGCCTGATTCACCATACAGATTTGTTCATGCTCAGTATCATTCTGTAAATTTCCTGGGCAACAACTTACTTAGCCTGGTGTTCAAGGTTCTCATTCCTCTGCCCAGAGTCCCACTGTTCCAACTTCATCCCCTCCTATTCTGTAGACACCTTTGCTCCTCACCCCAGAATCTATTCCTATATTCCAACCCTGTTCTTCTTCATGAGGCATTTGTCAGAACTCTGGCAGCAGGTGGACCCATCACGGTCCACATCAGATGTTAATGCCCCACTACCATTCAAAGTAAGGTTGGGGGCCAACCCCAGGGAAAGGATCTTAAATTGAGTTAAGATGCTCAAAGAACAGCCAGGACTGGCTTTCAAAGACCAGTTTCCATCCAATGTCCTTCCATCTGCAAGCCTGCCTCCTTGCCTTGGCTTCCAATCTGCCTTCTATTAGCCTCTGCCATTACTCAGTGTGCCTGTGGTACCTGGACCTGAGTGGCTATCACAGGTCCTTGTCTAGAAGTCACAGTATTAGTCTGACCATTGTGCCCTTTTCCTTTCTTACCTAACCTTCCTCTTGAGCCAATGATGTGGCTCAAGAGGAAGGTTAGGTAAGTCTGGCAAAGGTGACAGGTGCCTGCCTTTCTACCCAGCCTCCTGGATGTGGTATTTGTAATTCTACAGAGCTCAGGAAAATGGCTAAGGTTGAGTTTTTTTCATTCTGACAATTCATACAGCTGTTCAGGAAAACCACAGAGCCTCTCTATTGAGTGATTTTGGGGAGTAGGTAGCTCTCGACACACATGCACAAACATACATGTATGTTAATGGGCATGTGTATGCATCCTCTTGGCTGTTTCAATTATGGCTTTTGAGCTTTGTCAGAGAATCCTATGGTTGCATCCCTGTTCAAATAAAAGACTATCTCATGTGCTGTTGGCACACAACAGCCTCAGGTCCTGGAATATAGATGGGATGATGCCAAGATGTCAATTCAGTTTCTCTGCAGTGCTAGGGTGGGCAGACAGTCCCCACTGAAATCTACCATTAACACAACCGCTCATGCTTAATGGTGATGTGTGGCTTCCAAAATGATTTCCCATTTGTTATCTCAACTAATCATTAAACCCTTATAATACTAAAGCTTTGTTTCTGTTTTATAATTGTAGAAATTAAGACATTAGAGAATTTCATGAATGTTCCAGGCAATGACCCTGTTGTATCCCTCCTAGGCTGAAGTCCCCTGCTGGCTTCCTCCAGGGAGTCTCTTACCTGTGGCCAGCCAGCTCTGTGCCTTCAGCTCAGTAGAAATGTGGGGTCCCTCTTGGCTGTGTGCCGAAGCTGCATTCTCAACTGGCCACTTAGACTTCCCTGCCCTTTGTTGGTCATAGCTACTGAGACCTTATACTATTTTATGCAAACTAGGACATTTTTGAAGATGTAATGAGGTGATAAAACAATTAACAAGAGCCAATGGGTCAACAACTGTTATGGTCTGGGATTGTTCTAGTGCAGTGGGCATCGGGTCCCCCTAAACAGGGCCCATTGCCACCCCATGTGCAGGCGCCAGCTATGGGAATGAGTGCCAAGTGAAGACTGGGCACTTTTCCTCTCTGCTCCCTCCAAGGGGAAGTCTCCAATCCTGCATGCAGTCTTCACTGAACAACCTTTATGAACTACAAACCTGAATGGCTCCTTTCTCCTTCTGCATTATGAGCTCTGGGAGCAAGTGGTTCTGACTTGCTGCTGGCAGGAACATCCCCCACATCCTCTGCCTGCCTAGCCTTCTTAGGTCCCTCTGGAGGCAGGCAGAGAACTGGCAATGCATTTCACCCCGCTCTAAGAAGAGGCCATGCCAGGATTCAGGTCCTGCCCTCAGGTTCCACATATGGTTACAGCAAAATGCTCTTTATTTAACCCACAAAGCTTCTCCTGTTTTTGGAGACTCTCTCCAGCTTGCTGAAATGCTCAAGGCACTGTGAGAGGCCTGTGAGCCACTCAGGACATCTCTAGACACAGCTTTACCTCCTACTTACACCTACTGGGTCAGCACCTGCTTAGTGGAGAAGGGGTTCATCCTATCCTGCTACCTAAGAGCAGGGATTAGTGGAGCAAGACAGAGTCTACAACTACTTACAAAACAGCAGCAGCAAGGGCCACAGGGGCAGCTGGTCAGAAGGCCCAACCCCTCCCTCTACCAGACTATCATGCACTAGCAGTGGCAGAGAACAGTCTAGAACCCAGAAAGACTGCAAGATTCAGTGAATTCTGGGCTTGAGAAGGTGGGAGGAGTGCTACCCTCATTTCACCAGACTCTAGAAATAGCACCCACCCAAGACTGGGCTGCTCAGGTACTAAGCACTGATTGCAACAAAGGTCTCTTAAAGCCAGATGATGGAGGTGCACACCTGCAGTATGGAACCTAGTACAGACATACCTGCAAAATTCCTGTGAGACCTAGGTGCCAGAACTAAGCATACCAGGAAATCTATGTGGATTTGGCCCCAGACCAAGTATCTGAGCCTTGAGTTGGCCAAGATAGTGCCATGGTAGGACTGAATGTCCTGCATACCAGCTGGGGTCTCGGGCTTGGCACCCCGAACACTATCATTGTCACCACCTTCAACCTGAGGTTTCTTCCTCCCTCTGTTACAACTGTTCTGCCCCTGAGGTCCCTTCTCTGAGGCATCAGTTAAGCCTACTATCTGAATGAGAAAGAGTTAAAATAAGGGGCTAAAGGCAGTTGTGAGGAGCACAGCCTACAAATACTTGTGAGCCAGAGTGGGCAGTGCAAGCACAGCAGGTATGAATGTAATGAATGGAGGGGTCCTTAAATCTCAGTCTGCAGATGGTAGATTATGCTGACACTATCTGTATGTTCTACAGCCATATATTATACAGCAAGCTTCAGGGTGGCTATGGATCATCGATCACTGAGATGGAGCCTGAACCCACATCACAAAGGCACGTGCTCAAGGCAGGCTTGCTACATACACAGGGGGGCTCTCTAGGATCTCCTAGGCACTTGACCTCTGGCAAGGATTCTGGAAATATCAGGACAGATTTCCCTCTCAGGGTCCCAGGAAGGTGGCGGGGTAGAGAGGGTTTGATCCAAGCATCCCTCCACTGGTCAGTGTGTCATGTCTTACCTCCTTCATTGTCCTCTACCTTCTGAGGCAGGATACACTCATTCTGAGGGCTGTCATACATGGACCTGGTACCTGAGGACATTTAGGCAGCATAGGACGGATTAAGGGAGCAACCAGAGGTACCAATCAGATAACAAATAAAAATGAGTTCCTTTCTGCTCCCATGACTTTTGTTGCGGGGCTTCACTCTAAGCACAGAAGTCTCCTCTGATTCACCTCTGTTTAGACATCCCCCAACTGGGAAGGATAAGAGAGACCAAAGATTGAGCAGTTCTTGCTCCATAAACTTATCATCAAAGAAACTGTCGACTGTCTGAGTGGATAAACAAAATGTGGTACATACACACAATTAAAATGGAGGGAATTCTGACACCTGCTGCAAAATGGATGAACCTTGAGGGCATATGCTAAGTAAAACAAGCTAGCCATTTAGAACAAATATCACATGATTCTGAAAATATGAGCTAAATGGAGTTATCATGCTCATAGAGAGAGAAACTAGAGCAGTGGTTGCCAGGGGCCAGGGAAAGGAGGAGTTGGGAAGCGGTTTAAAAAGTACAGAGTTTCCAATTTGAAAGATGAAAAAGTTCTGGACATCTGTTTCACAACAATGTGAATATAGCTAATACTACAGAACTGTACACTTACAATGATTAGGATGGTAAATTTTATGTTATATATTTTTTGACCACAATTAAAAACAAAAAAGCCTGTCATCCAGAAAATCTTCTTAGACAGGGTCAACAACACCTCTCAGGGCCTGGATTCTGGAGGGGAGATACTTTCCCTGCCCAGAGCTGGGCTGAATGCCTGTGTTTGGTCACAGGTAGATTGCCTGTGTACCTTCTTGAGTTGTCATTTGGAAAAATCTTCATGAAAAATCAGGCACAAGGCATGCCTGTAGGAAGCACCCTTCAGAGGTTTCAGATGTGTCGCTAGGAGGAATGTGTACCCACGCAAGGCAGCCTTTGGTTGTCTCCCATACTGGTGCCTGGGCAGTAGCAGAGACAACAAGCAGTGGGCTTACTTGCTCTCAGAGAGAGAGAGAGAGAGAGGAGGAGATTTATGAGTAGGAAAAGAAATTAATATCGACAAGTGAAGAGTTAGGAGAGTAATACTTCATCTAGGTTCAGAAACTCTCTGATAGTGGGAGAGAATCATACACCCAGAGGCTCTATGTCACCCCAAGCTGCCAGCAGAGCGAAGGGTCCTGGGCCTGTAATGTAGATCACAATGTGGGTGCCAATTGGCCCCATCCTTTGGCTTCCTTAGGCTCAGTGTTCTCTCTGGAACAAGCAATGTCTCTTCTACTTTGTGGTCCGTGGATAATGGGAAGGTGAAGGACAGGGAGAGAACTGAGGAGGAAAGGGCAAGGGGCATTGAGTCAGGACAATGAAATACACACCCAGAATAGCCACTAGAAGGTGGCATCTCCGAGATGACAATGTCCCTGTTCCTAATAAGGCCCTGTTATTCTATTCACTGTGCCTCCCAGGGGGCATAATACTGACAGCTCTGCAAGGGTGTCAGGACAGTGATCATGGCGGAGGTGGCTGAGGATTGTCCCCAGATTTCCTCAGGCTCAGGAAGACACCACCCCCAATCAGGGGACTTTGGGTCTAGGCTAAGCGGGAGTTAAGTGGCCCCAAATCCAAGTCTTAAACCACTGAGGGACCCCAACAGCTCATCCAACCTGACTCTTTCAGGCCGACCTTATTGCCTCGGTCAGAGTGTGCATGGCTATTTCATAGCAGGCTAGTGATTCACTGACTCAATTAAAGTTTTGTATGTATTTTTGATTCATTGTTTGTGGCCTGCAGGAGCTGACCTTCCCTAGGGGCCTGTCAGATAGAGTTTACACCATATCCTGATCCACTCTTGTCCCTAACCTACCCCTGGACAAAAGGGGCCCCTGACCATGGCAGAAGATAAAAGGGTGCCTGTTAGAGAGGGAGAAGCAGGGAGTCAGGAAACTCAGGGCACAGTCTGGGTGCTCTGTGGACCACTCTAAGCATCTGTTCCCTTATCTATGAAAATAAGGGAGCAACTTTGAGTCAAAGATTTTTACTTCTGGGAAAAGTCTGACAGACCAGTTACTCTGGGGTGTCCATTCCACAGTCCGTGGCCCCCCATGACCAGTACCTGCTCCTTACATCCATTTTTTCCCCTCCCTTTCACCTCTGGCAGCTTGTCTCTTGCTTCTTGCTCCTGAGGTGTTTTATGAAGAAGCTCAGCGGTATAATTTACTTGGGTGTGGAAATATTCACTGGTCCATACCTTTCATATTTTAGATGAAAAAACCAAAGCTTCATAGGTTCTGTCACACAATGAGCTGCTGACACAGCAGGGACCATAACCTGGGGCTCCAGCTGCACAGTCAGCTGGGCCTGTGACAGCTCTAAGTTCTGTCCAGCCGAGGGCCTCCCCCTGCTGCTTCCCACTGCTGAGCTCAGGGCCATAGCCTCCTGGTTTTCTTCTCCTCAAGACCAGAAGGGATGAGCCTAAACAGTGCCCTCAAATCCCTTCCTTCACCTCTACTCAGCAAGAAGTCATGGCATCTGATTGGCACTTACCTTGCTTCTTTCAACTCTGGGACTTAAGAAATATTTTTTGATGACTACATTTCCAATAAAATACAGTTTTCATAGTGTCTACCTTCCAATGACCAACCCTTTTAATTTACAAATGAGGACACATTCCTAGTCTCATTTTATTTGTCACATTCTTGTCATGGGTGGGGGAAACTGAGGTTCAGAAATGGGCAGAGTTACAAGAAGCAAGGTCACATGCTAATGGAGGAAAGCCTGGCACAGAGTAGACTGTTCAGTAAGTCAATGAATTGCTAAATAAATGAATAATACAAATTGCTTTCTATTTTCAAATAAAAAATTTAAAAGTACCTGCTATTATATGTTCTGAGCGATGAGCATGATTAACTGTAATGACTCATTCCCTCCTCATCAACATCCTATTATTATCCCCATTTTAGAGATGAGAAATTGGAGGCAGAGTTTAAGCAAGTCCCAAAGCCACACAGCTAGTAAGCAGCAGAGTAGGGATTTGAGTCCAGTCAGTATGGCTATAATAGCTACACTCTTAGTCACCATGGTAAACCATCTATGAAGACAAAGGGCTACAGCAGCTCCATGCACTAGAACTTTCTGCACTATTGAGAATGTTTCAAAATGGACACTGGAGTGGCTGGGGACTGCTTAGAGTAAGGGATTTAACCTAGTGTTAATCTAACAGATTAATGGTCAAATGAATAGCCCAGAGCCAAAAGCCCAGAGCCTAAAGTATGACTCCTGGCCTCAGGGGACAGATTGCTGACCTGCCCTAGAAAGAAGGAAGCAAGATGGGAAGAGGTGAAGGAGCTCACCCTGTGCCATATAGCAAGCCAGTGGGGAAAGCATAGCCTGGTCTCTCACCATGGTCACACTCATCCCATCACCATAGCTTCTTGTCTCTGCTCTCTCTTTTCTGCCATCCCTTTCCCCTCTTTTTCATGTGCACAGATGAAGGCTCATATTAGAAACTCATATCCTGCCATGGTTCTGTACACTGAGCTGTGGGACCCACAAGCCCCTTGGGCAAGGTGAGTCCTCAAATCTAGTCAACTCTTGATCCAGACTTAGACTCTCCACTCTGGGCTTATCAGTGGTGGCAAAGCCTTAATCCCTGCCAGGCACTTGGCGCAGAGGCCGCCTTCTGCCTTGCTGTCAGCTGGTGTGTACGCAAGGAGCACAGACTCATTTTAATATTGGCTGGAGCCAAACCTCATTAGAAAAGTAAATTTGCTGTAGCTGCAGAGGGAGGGAGGGGGTGGGAAAGAGAGAAAGAGAGAGAAAGAAACTCATATAACCCTCCAAAGCTAAATAGAAAACACTAATTTTGGATGGTTTGACGCTTTATGTCCCCAGAACTGGGCGTGGAAGCCAGAACACAGTATATGTTCAATCAGTGACAATGAAAGTGGAGAGTTTTGAGTGATCTTTGACCATCCTTTCATGTTTAAGCATGGATGATAAGCAGTCACAGATTTGGAGTTTTTGTAAATTTTCTTAGGTTTTTTTTTTTTAAGATAAGCATTGGCTGATAAAGTAGGATGACTATACTTAATAATTAGTAGACATGAAAATAATATTATTGTTGTTATTTACCTAAGAAATGTTTGGGGTTCTTTGGTCCTAGATAATGAAGGGCTGGAGGTATGGCCAGTCAAATGTGGTGAGGGCTGGATGTGGGACAGAATGTATCTTCCCAGGGCTGGTTTGGACATAGAATTGCTACTCTAAATTCTAGAGCTATCCAGATCCTGGGAGAATGGGGAAAAAGAAAGAGTGTAAAATGAATAAATATTTGTCTAGCACTTTCCCTAAAAAAAAATCTGGTGAGAAAGAGGTTCCCCAATTTATAGATATTCAGAAACAAGAACTTAGAGGGAATCAGATTTTTTCCAAAGTCCACTCAACTGGTCAGTGGTCAGAGATGGACTGAATGGGATGTCAGATAGCCTGGCTTTGGTCTGACCCTTCTGCTCATGTCCTCTTGCTGGCCTTCAAAAGAATCTCCAGAGATCTTCTTTCCTGGAGGTCTGGGTAGGAAAAGTGATACATAAAGGAGGCTTCTCTTTCTCCTCCCCAGGCTTGCCCAGACCCACATCCTTCCCCCCATCATCCTGTATTCCAGGACCAGAAGAGGTGGGCAGGGACAGAAGGTAGAGAAGAGCACTCAACACTGGGAGAAGGCACAGCTGCAGGGTCTCCTTGAGGGTTTACATACACTCTCGATGCTCTTGGCCTGTTTTCTCTCTGCCTTGGAGCCTCCCTCTGAACCCCTATATTCATCAGAGCCTTCCTCAGTAGAATATCCCTGGGTCTACTCTGAGGGACCTCCTACAGGGGAGGATGACTGCCAATGTCCAGATGTTGGGGGCTTGGGAAGAAGAGACCCTACCTGGCCCAACCCATTTCCCACTTTGCCTGCCCTGCCTTCTGCCTGTGTGCCTCCCTCCATAATCTTTATCTGTGGTCTCACTCTGTCTCCTTCTCTCTGCCTGTCTCAGACTCTCAGATTTCTTCTCCAGGCAGTTCTCAAAAAACAGGAGTGCTCAGACATCGGTGTGCCAGCTCATTCCTCTCTTCCAGCCACACTGGACCACCAGGCTCCCTCAGAGCCTGGGCTTCCCAGTCAGGAAAGCAAATCTCCTGACCTGCCTCATCAGCCTGTGCCCCAGAACTATGGAAAACATAGTTGACTTGGTTTCCTCTCCCTTAAAAACTACTACGGGAAAATCTAAGTCTATCCAGAAGGCTGAGAGGAAGAAATGGGCTTCTCTTCTGGAGCCCTTGGTCTCTGCCATGGACTTTCATTCTTCACTGGAGCTGTTCCCCCTCAGTGATTTACCTGTCCCAGAATTCAGGTGAAACAGCCCCGCTCACCCAGGAATATACATGTGCATATTCAATCCAGAACACAGGAGCTTCTAACATGTTTGAACACAACTGATTCCCAAGCACCTAGGGTTTAACTACAGAAATGCAAACAGGAAGGCATTGGCTCCAGTGCTGAATGGAGCACAAATACATTAACTTTCCCTCTTTATTTAATACTAGCAAGCATTTTTCTTCCATCAAAAAGGAACAGAGGAAATGGCATTGCAGCTCCATAACATTTGAGAGTGCTGGGCATGGACTGGGAAGAAAGGGAAATCTTCCTGTGGGGGATGGTCTTTATTCCATAAGAAGGAAGGGCTTGATGTTTGGTCTAATAAGGTCAATAATGGTCACCAACTACACAGGTTCAGGGAGAAAATGTGTCAACTCTGTAGTGGCTCTTGACAGAAGCAGGGATATATAAGAGCAGAAAACAACTATTAGAAAATCCTAGGGTTAAAGTCTTACACAGTCACCGGCTTCCTTGAGCCCAGTAACTTATGAAGCTGTGTGCCTGCCATTTTCATACAGTAATGTCACAGTGCTATGCACTTGTATATCCACCTCCAATTATTTTAACAGTGGATACTACATACCCCAGGTTAAAGTAACTGAGTACTGCAACCAGACTGGCATCCATTGCAGACTGGGTTATGGGTAGCCACTGTCAGCAAAAGGCCCTTTCTAGGCTACTGTGCAATAGATACCTCAAGAGTTATTCAGCTCCAATTTCTACAACAAACCCTTTAGCTAGTGTATGGCTGAGATTAGATCTGGGGGAGAGGGGGCTGGAGTAAGTGGAAGGGGAAGATGGTCAAGAGCAGGTTTATGTATGTGGGGGGGGGGAGGGGTTGGTCTCTTGACCTTAGCTGCTTGGTAGAAAGCTGTCACTCCCTTTCCCTGGCACTGTTGGATCTGGTGTCTTCTTTCTTTCTTTTTTCCTGCCTTAACTCTCAGCTTCGTTTTTTGAAGTTATATGTTCTGGCTCTGGAGGATCAGGACATCAGGCCTGAGCCCAGGTGCAGAGGACTAGAGATGAACTAGTCCTGCCTCCTTCCTGCTTGCTAAATAGAGGGTCTTAAGGACCCTTTGCTACCCTTGCCATCTCTTAGCCCCTCAATATCCCCAGCAGAGCTGCCAGCTCTGGTCCTCTGAAAAGAGTTAACTTGTCAATGCCCTGAGCTGCAGAGCGGTTGAGAGTGACTGTTGGAGAGCAGGGGTGGAGTAGAGGGTGGGGGTGTTGGCCCCTGACTCTGGGTCAGCTGGAACCACCTGCTGAGATGGCAAGGGATTGATGGGCTAAAAGCCGGTTCAATTGTTAGAAGCTGTTGAAAACCTGCTCTTCCTTTTATCCGGGTCCGAAGAGGGCAAGCGGTGCTCAGATTTTGTTTCGCAGCCTTTGGAGCGCAGGGCCTTCCAGTCCCGGTCCCCTTTCCGGCAGCCCACCTGGGCGCATGCATCTCTCTCTCTCTCTCTCTCTCTCTCTCTCTCTCTCTCTCTCTCTCTCTCTCTCTCTCACACACACACACACACACACACACACACACACATTCACACCACGCGCGCACCCGGGAGGACATGGCGTGGGTACAAATGGGGACGCATAAAGGGGCTCTATGAGTGGCAGCGGCTCCCGCGGGAACGCAGGGCTTGGGGGGACACTGACCTGCGGCGACGAGTCGGGATCGTCCCCGGCGCGTTCCATCCCGGGCGGCGGCTCCCTACGCCCCGGCCCCGGCGCCCCCAGGCTGCTGCCTTGGGCCGCGAGCGCGTCCCTCTCCGGGAGCTCTCGCGCTTCGGGCCCCCGGGGGCCACTTCATAGCCTCAGGGTCCTTGCGCCTGCCTGCAGCCCCGGTCCGGTCCAGCTGCCCCGGCCCGGCTCCTTCTGGGCTCAACGAGGCGGCGGCCAGAGCCTGGGAGCGCGCGGGAGGGCGCAGGCAGGGAGTCGCGGTGGGGGGCGGGGAGCCGGAGACAGAGGTGGGGAGGGGAGTGGAGGGGAGCGGAGCGGAGGCCCAGGAGACGGAGGGGGAAGTGCGAGGTGGCCGGGCGCGCGGCCGGAGCCGAGCCGACCGGGCCGGCGCGCAGTCCCCTCGGCAGCGGTGGTGGCGGCTATGCGCCGGTGCAGCCACGGCACTGACAGCGCCTCCCGCCCCGCCCCCACCCCTGCTCCCCACCCCCACTCCCCCCGCCCCCAGTGAGCCGGCGGGACCCGCGCCACTAATGGTCGGTACCAACCTCGCCAGCTGAAGTGGGGGCGCGAGGAGGGAGGCGAACGAGGAGACCCCCACCCCCCGAGATTGGTATCACCTACCCCCATCCCCTACCCGCGACACACACACCCTCGCCAGCGGAGGCGGCTCCAGCTTTAGGCTCTGGAGCAGGGGCTGCGGGCGGGGCCCAACGTACTCGGGGCCTTGGCTCTCTAGAGTTAAAGCGCGCTGGGTCCCCTGCTTGCACCCCCATCCCACCCCGCCTCCATCCTGGCTGCTCCTGGCGCCCAGCTTGGCAGCCTTTCTCAAAGGGTGATTGTTTCCGGGCTGGTCTGTTGGGGGGCGGTTCTCTGGGACCAAGAGACCGAGCTGGAGAGCCGGGAGCGTGAGGCCCCCTCCTTAGCTTCGGGTGCCCAGGAGTGGAAGGAGGCTAGTGGGGCAGGTGATATTTTGCCAGGACACAGGGCCGCTTGTATGAGACATTAGTAGAGGGTCCTGAGGCGCTGATCAGTGGGGCGACCCCACCTGCTGTCTAGTCGAAGGGCATGTCAAACAACTGTCAGTGTCCCCCACTCTGGTCCAGAATAGTGCATTGGAAATTACAAAGAGTACTGCAGGGGTGCAAGGAACCAAGAATTGTGGAGGAGGTGGAGAGGTGGGGAGGGCATTCCATCTAGGAATTTCCCAGGCTGTCCTGCTGGTGTGAGCTGGTGGGCTGGGGGGATTGTGTGGCCGATGAGTCAGCGTGTATATGTGCAAAAGTGTGCAAGTACAGAGGAAGCAGCATGCAGCTGTGGAGAGGTTTCTAAACGAACGATCTTTCTTCTACTTGCCAGAGACTTAGGAGCTATCCTTGGACTCAAAGATTTATATTCCCTGCTGGTCCTCCAGAACACCTGTAGTCAGGGCTGGTTTCTCCCCCCAGATGACCGGCTTCTGTAGGAAGTCAGTGCTTACCCTTAGGATCTGCCACCTCCTTTACTGATCCAGTGACCTACAGCTAGGCTTTACTGAATCCAAGTTGTACTGCCAATGACTGTGGACCCAGGCTGAGATCACATTCCATTCACATTCACAGACCTTGGCCCTTCCATTGGGTATGTGTGGTAGGAGTGGAAGGATACTGGCTCCAGAAGCACTCACTTTGGTCAAGACCTGGATGGAAAGAAGGGGTCCCACCATCCACACCATCCTACAAACTTTAAAATATAATCAATTACTGTCTCTAGGAACAGCTGACCATTCCTCTCACTCTTTTGTCCATTACCATACACAACTGTCCTCCTTGCACAACTGCCTTCCTTACCAGCAAGGAAGTTCCATTAAATCTAACCTGAGTACCTCTTGCTGTAGTGCAGGATCATTACCACAAATCCTGCTGTGCTTTTCTTTTCTCTATTGGAATAACCCTTGCTCCCATGAACTAGAGGGAGGGCACCCTGCAGAACACCTGCAGAAAGCATCCGACTTAGACTCTACCAAGCTTTTAAAAGATGATATTTTCTTTCTAATATTTTCATCTACTTGAGGACAGTTACAGAAGCAGGAAAGAGGAGCACAGGCAAGTGCAGGATATACCTTTCAGTCTTCCTCCCAGAGCCAACTGGAACCAGCCACAGAATCACCAAATAGCAGGAGAAATGACCTTGGAGATTATCTAGCTCCAGCCCTGCATTTTACCAATGGGGAAATTAGAATCTCCTCAGTGTGTGGGTTCATACCCACTTCTTGTCTCTTTCCCCAGGATGGGTCCCAGCCCCCAAGTGCTGAGCTCGGGGCAATGGCAATGAGGAGGCCCGAGTTTCAGGCCAATTCAAAAGGCACTTAGGTGACCTGGCAAAGGACTTTCCTCTCTTTTTTGGTAATAAAACAGGGAGTTGTATTAAGTGGTCAGGAGTTCCATTTGGTCCTGAGACCCTGTGGCCTGTTGGATGCTTTCTGCAGGTGTTCTGCAGGGTGCCTTCCCTCTAGTTCATGGGAACTCAACCAGCGGGAACAAGAAGGATGACAAGCTTTATCTTACCATTCTTGTAAGAACAATAGTGATCATAAAACCCCTTTCTAGGGACCTGTCTTGCAATTTAGCCCTAGGCTATGATTATGGAATTTTAATATTAATTTTTAAAGCCAACTTAAGGCAATAACATGAGATTAAAATTAGCACAAGAAGACTTGGCAAAGAGACAACAGCCTGCCATTTTTTTTTTCAGTGGGAAATTTGGGCAACACCCAAGTGTATGGCCACACACATACACAAACATCTATGTAGATACAAAACATGCACAGAGGCATATGAATGTGCCAAAATGAATAGACAAATATCCTCTCATTCCTCATGCGTACATATAAGTACCTGCACTTGCCCAGACACCAGTCTCCACCAATTAGCATGAACCCTAGCTGCCACCTTTCTACAACTGTTCTCTGTCTTCCTGCTTGGCCTCTGAGGGTTTATGAAAATCCTCCCAATCTACTTCTGAATTTAGTGCATCCCTGAATCTTGGCCCTTGCTCCAAACATCTGGAGCAGCCTCCAGGTCTTCCTCAATGACTTATCTTTTCCTCTTTTTTCAATCTCTGCCAGGAGTGAGCCTCTCTTCTCAGAAGACCCCAAAGCTTACCATGAGAATGCTTAGTATGCAAAGCTCCAATCTGTCCTCTGGGACAAGCCTTTATGTGTTTATTGTGTAGTTAAGCAGGACAAGAGTCCTGCCCCTGCTCTGGTCCTGGACCAGTTCCCATAATCTGAATCCCTGAAGGGTCCCATAAAAGCATCATCTGCAATGCAAAACCTTCAAACATCTGGAAGGGTCTGTAGGTTTTCTTCAAATCACCTGTGCCCTAATTTAATATGAATAACAATTAGTTTACTCTTATCAGTTAATTGTTCCCCTAGTGGGCTCTCTCAGCCTACTCCTCTCTTTCATCCAGTGCTTTGGTCTGCTTCAGACTTGTCACCAAAGCTTTCTTTTCAGGCCAGTCTTTCCTTTTCAGCTAAGGGCTCCAGAGAGCTCACACAGCTGAGCTGTTTTTTGCCCTTACAGCAGCCCCAGGTCCTGGCTCTGCCATCTTGGTTGTCTAATTGCTGGGACTCCAGTTTTAGAGAGCCATACAATATCCCCTCTTTTTCACTGGTAATCTACAGCAGTGATTTCGCCGATCTGAGTGGTAAAGCCCAATAAGGAGTCCCATATCCCATGGTATACACACTCACCTGTCATTGCCCAGACAAGGGGCACAGTGCACATGCACTTGCATGTGAATATCCAGGTTCCACAAGGGAGTGACAGCAGTGAGAGGCAGAAAAGCTGCCCTTTGCTTCAGCAGGCAGGGTGAATTCCCTGGGGACCTTCTCATCCCTTACAAAGTGTGGCAGGCTCATGAAATGTTCCTTCAGTGGCTCCATGCTGGTTGTGAATACGTGCTCTTTGGAGTAGTTGAGTTCATGGTTCAGAGAAAGAGAGAGAGAGAGAGAGAGAGAGAGAGAGGAGTAGCCCTTTTAACTTTTCCATTTTATTAAAAGTTCTTTGGTCCCATCTTTAGATCTTGGGTATCCTTGATTCCCCATAGCAAATTGGAAATGATCTTTGATCACAAGGACTCTCAGGTTCCCCCTCTTCTTCTTCCCTGGCTGCTGCCTCTCATATTCCTGTACCCACGGGAATGCTTCTGCTATTCAAAATTTGTTGTGCTTTGGTTTCTTCCGTGGCTGAGGGAAGCCTGAGAGGCAATGTGAGCAGAGGCCTGCGTCTTGTGGGAGCATCTTTCTAAAGTAAGGATGGGATAGTTCTCTGTCCTCTTGGGGAAACAAGAAGAACCTGACTGTTATGCAGAGACCACTCTTTCTCTCCCTTGAAACTCCTCCCAATATGGACATTGAGGCTATCACTTTTTCTCTACAGCCTGTCCTGATTCTGATGGACTTCAGGCTGTCAACTGCCTTTCCTCTGAGTCCCATAGCACTTTTCCAGGATTTCTCTGGAGACTCTTATTTGTGTGTGCATGCTTTTGTCTATTCCTTAAATATTTATTGAGTTACTATCATATGTCAGAAAACAGAGATAGCATGGTGAATGATAACCACTAGAAAATAAATAAATAAATACACACACACACACACACACACACACACACACACCAGGTAAGGTTCTAAGTCTTCATGTGCCTTAACTAATTTCATGACATTAGGTGTTATTTATGAGGTGCCATTTATGATGAGGTACTATTAGAGTTTACACTTTATAGGCCAGAAAACTGGAGCATATTTAGGTAATTTAATCAAATATCATAAGCTTGGTAAGTGACAAAATTGGCCTTTGATCAGGTGGTTAAGTTGCAGGACTGTGTTAGTCTGCTTTTTGTCACAATGACCAAATTACCTGACAAGAACAACTTAAAAGAGGAAACATTTATTTTAGGCTCACAGTTTCAAGAGTTTCACTACCTGGTTGGTCAGTTCCATTGCTCTGGTCCTGAGGTAAGGCAGAACATCATGGCAGAAGGCTGTAGCTGAAGAAAACACCTCATCTCATGGTATCCAGGAAGCAGAAGCAGGAGGAGCTGAGGATTAAAGTATAAACTCTGAAGTCATGTTCCCAGTGACCTACCTCCTCCAGCCACCCCCACCTGCCTACAGTTATCACCCAGTAGCCTGTTCAAATTATTAATTCATCAAATGGATCAATTCAATGATTGGGTTATGGCTTTCAAAATCTTATCTTTTCACCTCTTACCTTAACATAGAGCTTTGGAGGAACTCTTCCTATCCGAACCAAAACTAAGACTCAACTCTTTATCATGAAAGGGTTTATCAAGAATGTATATTTATACACAGGATGTCCAGATATTGCCAGGATCACTGGCTAGAGAGGATCCTGGGAGGGGAGGATCAGGGAAAGGCTCCTTACAGAGATTGGAGAAGGGCCATCTATGTGCAGCACTGGAAGAATGGGGAATCCAGCCAGAGGAACAGTGATAATCCAAACCAGGTTTTTGAAGAGGTTTGGTGTATTTAGGGAATAAACCAAGCAAGGCAAGCAAAGCTGAAGCATGGTGAGCAAGGAAAGAGAGAACCTTGTGAGGCGAGAAGGATACTCTTTTTGGAGTTTGAGGATTCAAGTGCATGACTGACCTCCCACACTGTCGTCTTCCAGAAAGAAGCTGTTCAATAAATATGATGGATGTAGTTGTTTAATTTCTTGCCTAAGCTCCTCTTCACAGCTGGGGTGATGGGCAAAGATCCTAGACCTTTGGGTGTTAGCAGAGCTTCTGCAGAAATTACTCCTCATACTGTCATTTTGGAATTTGGAAGACACAAAGAAGGAACTAGGAGTCTCTAAGGGTGCTTTGATTTCATTAATACATCCCAATACTTGAAAGCTATTTACTCAGCCTGGAGCTTTACTAGGTGCTGAAAACACAGAAATTAAAGACCAGCTCCTGTTTCCAGTCTTGCAAGCCTGAGGTTTCTCTATTTCAGGTTCGCCATCTGCCTTTCCCCATGTGCTGTACTACTGAGAGAGAAGAGGGCAGAGCACAGGGATTTTCTTTGGGGGGGAGTGTGGAGGTGTGATGGTGACTTGGGCAGGGGCTGTGCAGCAAGTAGTGGGAAGCTTTCTCCAAATTCTTCTTGTGATTTTTCAGGGCACAATGACTTTGGAGAGGTTAGAGGAGAAAGAGAAACCTATAACAGTTGTACATAAGGTTCAGAAATTAATAATGATTTTTTTTGATACTAGGGATCAAACCCAGAGCTTCATGCATGCTAGGCAAGCATTCTACCAACTGAATTATATCCTCAGCCTCCCCAGGAGTGATTTTTGACTAGGCATATTCTGAAAACAAAGCAAAACAAAACCAAATGAACAAACAAAAAAGGTACCAAATGGTTTGAGGAAAAAACAGTGTCATGGAAGCAAATCTCTCTTCTCCTTCTCAAGGTTCATTAGGCCCATAATTTCTTTTTTTCTGCGTATGAGGCAGGGTAAGAAGTTGGGGAAAAGAATACTCAGAATAAGTGGGCCTTAAAATTCTTAGTGCAAATTGCATGCAGCCTGAACTATGTGTTATGCCAGATAGGAAGAGAGAACTCACACTAAATACTCCCTTATAGACTCTATGATCATGGAAAACTGACAGAACCAAAGAACATTTATTTCTCTGTCAACTTTATAAGACAAACATGAGTCTGTCGGGATTTCTGAGAAATAAGAAAGAGGAGATATGGACCCATGAAGGAAAAACATGTTGAATACTGGGGGCAAAGCTGGTTTTTTTCCCCCTCAGATATCAGGAAGATATGATGGGACAAGGACACTTGATAGTCTGGGTACTTCTCAACAAATTATGTAGCTATTGGCTGTCATTGGGATTCCAAAGATAGTAGTCTTGGGTCGACGGCCAGACCTCCTCTGCAGCTATACCTATGCCTGGAGCTGGGAAAACTGCATTTTCGTCTGATGGCTATTTCCTGGCCAAAAGGATTTAGAGTCTCAGAAGGGAAACTGGTGATCTGTCCTCACATGGCCTAGTGAGAAAGTGTCTGTGGAGTTAGGGATAACTTTAAAAGGGCCCCCTGAGTTTGAGCACACATCTGACAGTTCATGTTCTCTAGCTCTGTTTTCAGCAAACGGATGGTCATTTTGGGCTTTCTGGTCTCTAATCCCTCATTCAGCAAAGCAAACACCCTAAATCCTCAATCATGTAGGTTTTACAGTCTCATATATACATGTCTGTTTCAGCACCGAGGCCAGCACCACTCATGAGAGGCATATGTTCTTACATCTGGATAGAAGCAGTGTCAGGACTCTGGAAACCCCGCTTGGGTTTGGCAGGAGGACATCACATTATGGAAGCCAGGCTGACACCCACACGGTGGAGCCTATTTCCAGAGTGGGAGGTGCTTTTATTTGAAAAAGACAGGATCTTCTTTAAAGTGACAGCTAGACAAGACATATGAGCAAAAAAGGGATATTCAGGGGAGGATTGGAGAAGGCTGAGAGTGCCTATATTTCAAATGAGGGGACTGAACTAGATCAGGAATAGCAAATCAATTTTGTCTTGCATGCCAATTTCAGGAAATTGTTTGTGGATGTGTGAAGTGCTGTGAAATATTCTGAAGCTACATCTGTGGTAAATGGGACAGAGCACCATGACCAGTTAGTGATGTCTGCCTTGAATGGGTGGTAGACTAGTAGGATATTTTGTGTGTGTGTGTGTGTTTATGTGTATATGTGTGTGTGTGTGTGTGTGTGTGTGTGTGTGTGTGTTCAGAGAGAGATTGAGCCATTTCTGGTAACTAGATGATACTAAATATCTATAAGATCTCTTTAATTTCTAGAATTACATGTCTTTAAAAATCAACAATTCTGTGTAGTCTCTCAATTCTTCCTCCTTTTGTTCACTTATTCATTTAATTAGCATTTATTAAGTGCTTGATTTACTGGCCAGTAAATTTTACTTATGTTCAGGAAACTTAAAGTTTAATAGGCAAAAGGAACAATTAGAGAGACGCAAAACAGTGGCATAAAGACAATATTCTGTGGGATTGATGATATATCTTTGCAGGTAGAGAAGGTATGATAAAGTCCTGGCCCAATGTGTTCCCCATATCACATTATGATGATCTCTATATAATGGCAACCCAATTGGCAGAACTTGAAAATGGGATTTTCAAGAGTTAAACTCTGGTGTCCAGAAAGAAGAACCTGGGCTCTGGGTAACCAATGTTTTGATAAGGACTTTGTTAAATGTCATTTGCCAACTAGTGCAGCCTGGGTGATCATAAAGCCCTCTCCTAGGCCTGCCTAGATGAGGACACAAACAGACACACCTCCTCAGTAGAGCTCCATAGTTGCTGTATGGGAAGGCCCAGCATGTCCCCAGTTTGAACCCAACTTTGAGCTGCAAATATCTGGGGGATGAAAAGGGGAACTGCAAAATCCACATTCTAAACTAAGACTTAGGGGAAAAAAAAAAAGACTTAGGGGGAAAGCACTGGAATGTCCTGACATGTGAGTGCTTGGTAAGATTATTGGAAATGCTTCTAGAAAGCCATCGTGGTGTTTCTAGGACATCCTTGGTGTCCCTAGGATAGCTGTTTCCAATAACTTTCTCTTCATTCTCTGGTCCCAAACCATTATCTTTGTAGACCTTGGCAAAGTTATCTCTAACAAAGCAGTCACTAGAAGTTTTAAGCAATGGGAAAGTGGACACTTTGAGCTCCACAGTTAGACACACTGGGGCCCAGAGAGGAAAGTAAGCTGCCAGAGTCACATTACGCAGTCAATGTGACAGAAGACTGCAGGTACTGACTGCAGCAGGCCTGGAACCAGGACGTGGCAGTGGTCAGGCGCCTCCCAGGACTGAGACTGAAGCCCTGTTCATTTATCCCAGTGGTGAATGGTGAATCTCCCTGCCTCTTGAAGATTCTACAATTAAACAGGCAGAGAAATGCATTTCATAAAATATGCATATTGTTTGCTTCATACAAAAGCATTTTAATCTTTCTTAGCTCATAGCCCAGATGAGCAAAGAGAGGAACAATCTTTCACTGCACATTAAAAACAGTTGCCAGCCAACAGTGGTGAATGCCTACCACTATCATCATTATTATCACCATCCTCATCACAACCAATAGCATCCTCATCATTTCTAATAGTGGTAGTCAGTGTATAATTTCAGATAAATTTTGTGGAGGTTTAGACACCTTTTTCAGCAAAGCAGCTCTTTCACCTATCACAAAGTTGGGTACATGCCTGATGTCTAATGAATATCAGATATTGTACATGTTTATTGAAAATAATGAGAAATGAATGGGGTTGCATGTAAGTTGTATTGTTTCTTTGTTCGTAAGTATAACCTCATTGAAATGGGCAGGAAGGTATCAATACCACTTGGTTCTACCTAAGGAATCAGAAGCACAGATAGATGCATTTTTAAGTCATGGATCCCATCTTGTGACTTAACCTGATTAAACTTTCCTTCGTAGGCAGAACTGAATCACCATTTTCTCTTCCCTCCTCCCTCCTGGTCCTAGTCTTGGTGCTTGTCCTAGGGTTGAAAACAGCCCTCCACCCATTTGTCCCCTGTGTTCTGTCAGACAAATCTCACTCCCATGAATAATGGCTCCTTGTCATACTAGAGCCTGAGGAGCAAATTCTTCATTATTGGATGGAGCTGACATGCAAGAACAATTGGACTAAATTGATTGTATTTTCCAAATCATCGCCCAGCTTCTAATTCTATCTGCGAGATGGACTAATTTGAACGAGAATTAGCTTCTAAATTGAGAATTCAGGCCCTTGACCAGGAAAGGAAAAAGGGCCCTTGTGAAGTTGAGTGGGAGAGGAGGGTTCCAAGACTGCAATAAGCTCAATGATCTTCTCAGAAACAACCTCTGGAGAAGGAGAAAGCAATATAACACATCGGGCCATTATGCCTCACTTTGCCCACTCCCACCATTACATCTGTACTTGGCAACATTCTCTCAAGACCAGCCATGTATAGTAGTGACCATGTATTTTGGCTTCAGTGGCACCCTGGATAAAACCAAGGCAACAGTCATAGAATTAAAGAAACTTCATGTCTCAGAGTTAGAAGGGTAGCACAGGTCATTGTTTCTAAATCCCTATAGTCTGTTCAATCCTCTAGCACAGCATCCCTGAGAAATGCCAGTTCCAGTTCTGTTTGAGCCCCATGACAGAAGCACCATTGCCTTACATACACCACATTCCATCAATCTGCTCCCTAAAATTGAAACTGAATCCTGCCTCCCTTGGGGATTCGTTTTCTCAGGCAGATGCCCCTCAAACTTTAAAGCACTTAGGAATCTATTGATTCTGACCAGAATCTAATTGGAGTATAGATTCTGGTCCTGTAGTCCTGAATGTTGCATTTCTAAGAAGTGCTCAGAACATGTGGCCTATGAGGCTCACTTTGAATAGCAAGGATTCTTGGCTATAGTCAGGACATACTTGACAGCAGTAATGATGTTCATCTTTTGATTTCTCTTTATCACAATAAAACTCCTACATTCCATTAAGTGCATAGCAAATAAGTTTTATAAGTTCAAGAATATCCAGTCTATATGACCTCTTCTCCTTCCAAAGGGAAGTTGTCAAATTTTATTTATTTTACACAAGAAGAAACTGAGAGTTCTGGAGAGTTGCTTACAATCATACAGCTGGCAAAGCTGAGAATATACAAAATTAAGATATGCCAAGCTAGGATCTTATCCTCTTAAACTGTTTTGCCTTTAGATATCACAAGTAGGAAGATCAGATAAGATATTGTGATAAAATGTGGTCCCCCCGCTGCTGTGGGAGGCAGGAGCAGAGGGATGGTCCTTCCAGTGATGTTCCATAGGGTTAAGTAGAGGATGGTTTCATAGTTCTTGACACAAATGGAGCTAGACAGACATGTTAGAGGAAGGAGGCTGCTATCAGGAGAGATGGAGAGTGGAGACAGAATGAATGCAATACAACAAGGACTCCTGTTAAAGAGGCAGAGATAATGAAAGTGGAGGGAAGAAAAGAGAAATTGGACACCTTCATATGTGTTAGAGAAAATGGACAGCCATCTTTCCTGTTCACACAGTATTTGACCCTTATACCCTCATGGTACTTAGCCCTCTGTGAAACCTTTCCTGTTCACTTGTTTTCTCTATGTAATAAACACAAGCATCTTGGGGGAAAGAAGCACAATCTGTTCACCATTACTTCCCAAGTATCCTATCCCAGGACCTGGCATACTGTAGATACTTAATACATGTTTGTTGCATGCAGGAATTCCCGAATGAATAATTAGAAGCAGGAAGTCAAAATCCAGGACTATATATCCTAAAGAAGAAAATCTGATTTCTGTATACACAAGCACTTATCTTAGTGGAGAGTGTGGCAATTAGACCCAAGATGACCAAAAAGACAGGATAGATATAGGGTGGGCACAATGAAGGAATTTGAGTCAAGGATAACTCCTAGGTTTGTGGATTACAGAAGGACTGGAATAGTGGAGGTAAGAAACATTTTTCTTTGGAAAAACTGAGTTCTGTTTTGGACATTAGGTTTGAGTTCAGGAAAAGAAGAGATCAGTTAGTTGTAGACACCTGACCTCCCTGGGTCCAGAGAAGCTGCTGGAGGATGTAGAAAAGAGCTGAGTCAGTCGCTCCCACCCCTGAAGCTGAGAGAATACTAGCTCCATTGGCAAGGAGGTAGAAGCAGAGTGGCTTCCTGCTGTAGTCTGGTGTAGGGCTGGCATTTACCACCAGGACTCATGAGCATCAAGGTTTCCCATTGCTCATGGAAACCCAGCGGCTTCTAAGGGCTTGCAAGGTAAATATGAGGCAGCAATGGAGAATTAAGACGCACCTAAGGGAACCCTTCAGCAGGAGAGAAGCACATTCAGAACACCCAGAATCACTGGCTCTACTCAAAGACACATCTTTTCAACTACAGTAGCTATAAAACTAGAGATCTGGTAAAAAAAAAAAAAATTAAACCACAGCATAATGAATACTTTCTGAAACTAAGTCCTACTTTCCAGGTTGGAAAACTCAATAACTGAATTAAGGAGCTAGCAACTATTGAAAAGTAAAATAGTGGCTTCTAAGATCAAGTAGAAGAAAAAAGCTCAAATATGGAGCAAAAAAAAAAAAAAAAGAGAGAGAGAGACTTGGAAATTATAAGGAGAAATAAGATATTTGGAGGACATATTCTGCAGACTTCGCTTGTAAATAATAGGAGAAAAGTGAACAGATGGAGACATAACAAATAAAGACATGAGACAGGAAATTTTTCTTGATTTTCCAAATTCTTGAAGTCTGGAGATTGAAAAAACTCTTGAAGTTCTAGATGACACTGGCAAAACATTCCACCTAGGCATATATTGGAAAAGCTCCCAAAGTATGTCATTTTTGTTACACCTCCCTCAGTCACAGAGATGAGTATCCTTAAGCATGCCAATACCTTTAATACCTATCCTAAGGGGAGAATTGGGAGGGGTTCAACAGGTCTTAATCTTACGGATGCTAGGGAGAAGGACTCTACAGATGCAGCACTGGGGTCTGATAATGTATCCACCCTAACACAAGAGGAGTCAAATCTCAAGTGCATGTTGGGGAAGAAGTAGGCTTGGAGCCAGATTCTGGGTTAAATCACAAGTGAGTTGAACTGAGATATATGGGTATATTTCAGATATATGGGTATATTTCTCTTTGTCAGAGCATGCATGCCCTTTCAGGTGCATGGGAGCCAGTGTCCCTGAGTGGCCCTGTAACATCTCATAGTGCTGTGAACAAGGGATGGTTAAGAGCTGAGCTGTGATTTCTCACTGCTGGCCTATCATGGTTCAGGTATTGGGACAAAAACAACACAGCATCCATTTGTGTCTTCCCTGTTATTAAGGCACCAGGCAGAGTTTTTGGAGCAACAACAAATTTATCAAACACAATAGGGTTTTACCAAGAACACTAGTCTTTTGGATATCCTGAGAGGGATGTTACCCCTAGTTAGTAAGGATCCATATATTCCTCCAGCCCAAAATGATTGAAAGTATCTAGGAGCAGGGTGAAATGGGGATAGGTGAGCCACAAGTACACATAACATTGGACCTTTTTTTTTTTTTTTTTTTTTTTTTTTTTTTTTTTTTTTTTGCTACAGTGAAAGGATCACTTATCTGGGCCATTTAGAAATTTCACTGTGGTCTCTCTAACAGGAAGACTTGGGTATAGAAAAGGGTGACCACCTGTTGTGTTCTGTACTTATGCTGAGAACACGGGAGCAGGGAGGGAGATTTGGTGAATAAAAATATGCAGTGTAATACAGTCTGGCCTCACTACAAAGATTTGGAGAAACTGGCAGAATATAGAGATCACCTGGCTTGCCACACTATTCCACCTTTCAGGATTCATGTTATAGGAATGAGAATCATGTCAGTTAATGGATACATCACTCATACTGTTTAGAAATTATCAAATACATAAACTTGTTATATGCTTGGAATACTTCCACAGATAGGGGCAGGGCTTAGTCTGCACCCACTTTGCAGTGAAGCTCTTTTGTTGACGAAGAAAATAACAACTGTGAAGATCAGTTGGCCCCTCCATGAATCTGTACCCTTGTCACAGAATTGTTGTAGATGGTATGCTATTGCTCATCCTTCGACTCTGGGCCTATGTAACTTCTTTGGTTGCTGGAATGGGGTAGAAGTGACCATGAGCCAGATCCAATGGTGTATCTCAAGAGACCTCACGGTTTCCTATTGCCTTCTTCCAGTTTTGCCATGGCTATAAGAATTGATGTATCCTAAACCTGAGTCCCAGAATAAATATGTGTGGAACAGACCCCCAACCTCTCCCTAACCCTAGCACTCCTAGATCTACAGGTGGAAGCAGAGTTGTCTCTAGTAACCCACTGATCTGTGAGAACAAATGGCTGTTGTTTCACACCACTGAGATTTTGTGAGTTTATCCTTGTCATGCAGAATTACAGTTTTTATGGTTTTTATTGGTGCATTGTAATTATGCATAATAATGGGATTCATTGTGACATATTTGTACATGCACATAACATAATTTGATCAACTTCTTTCCCTAGAATCTCCCTTTTATCTCCTCTCCTCCTTCCTCCTGATCCCCTTCCTCTACTCTACTGGTTTCATTATGCAAAGTTATCAGGGCAAAATCTAATATATCAAATAATATATTTGAGGCAATGATACCAATACTTCAACTTTCATGTGCAGAAGAATCAACTGAGGTTCCTGTTAAGATCAGACTCATAGGGCCCTCAGAGATTCTGCTCTAATAACTGTGGAGAGGGATCCAGGAACCCTTATTGGTTCTTTTTATTATTGGTTCTTTGTGGTTCTGTGTGACATTGTTTGCCCACTACACACTGAATAGGAAAAGTTCTATTTGTCTTGCATTTACCTGAGGCTTGTGGGTGTGTGGTGCATTTTCAATTCCAGGACTTGTGATTCTCAGAGCACAAATAGTTCCCTCTAGAGTCCAGCTATGACAGGTGGAATGTGAGTGTTAAGGGGGCATGGGCGTGGGTGCAGCCTATTAGCATTGAAACTTGGCCCAAGTCCGTGTGCTGTGAGTGGTGTAGTTTTAATCTAGCAAATTGTTCCGGGAACTTGGTTAATGCTGTGCTCTAAACTGCTCACAGCTGCAGCTTCTTGAAGTAAGCTACCCCTCCCAACACCTAGGCACGCGCAGGCGCAAACACACACATGCAAGATGGCACTTTTCTTTCTGTGATGATCAAATTGGCCTCCTTGTTGCCTGCTCAAAGCAGCTGTTTATTTGTTGTTTTCGTGTTTTCAACTGTTGTGATGAGGTTTGCTTCCTTCTCCTTTAACTGAATTACATGCCATTTAGCTTTTCAGCGCAAGCTGCAGATTGAGCTGAATCCTTCTGTCGTGTGGGGCTCCAGATTCCTCCTCATTCTACAACCCAACTAGACCAGCACTGTGTCAGGTATTTATGATCTGAGGCCCCTCACAAGGAAAAAGCCAGAGACACAAGGTATTTCTTGGACCATGCCTGTCATTTCCTCTCATCTTAAAGTGGAGAAGGCAGGAAACTCCATTGCTCAGAGAATGTTCTCTCTCCCCGACTTGTCTTCAGGCCCACATTCTAAGTGTCTTCAGGAGTTCAAAACCCCAGATCTGGTTTCCTTTATTTATGGGTCTGATGGTGACAATTAGTTCACCCATGGTAGTTGAGTTGAGTGCATGGGAAAGAGGTTAAAACAGAATTGCAAGAAACTGTAAGGATACAGGGATGGTTGGAGAAAGTGACATGGACCAAATATTCAGAATCTTCCTTTTATCTCTTGGGCCTTAAGTTCCAGGAACACAGACTTTAGAGGGGCCAGAGAAGCTGCCATCAGCCAAGTGTTCCTTTCATTTTCCTGCTGCAGAGTCCTGGCTTTCTTTTTTTTTTTTTTTTTTGAGGTGGGGTATGGTGTAACCTGGGATTGAACTCAGGGACACTCGGCTGCTGAACCACATTCCCAGCCCTATTTTGTATTTTATTTAGAGACAGGGTCTCCCCAAGTTGCTGAGGCTGGCTTTGAACTCAGCCTCCCAAGCCACTGGGATTACAGGCATGCTCCACCATACCTGGCAGAGCACTTGGTGGTTTAGTTGCATTCCAGTCTCCCATTAGGACAAAACCAAGACCACCTCCATCCCGCTGTTGAGTACAGAGAAATCAATGCTTTTATGTCAGACACAGTGACACATGCCTATAATCCAGTGACCTGGGAGGCTGAGGCAGGAGGATCACAGTTCAAAGCCAGCCTTAGCAACTTAGTGAGGCCCAAACAAATTAGCAAGATCCTGTCTCAAAATAAAAAATAAAAAGGGATGGGGATGTGACTCAGTGGTTAAGCACCCCTGGGTTCAATCCCTTATACCAATAATAATAATAATAATGGTTTCATAAGTGATTGATTTGCTGTGTGACCACTAGCAACCATTTCCCGTCTCTGAGCCCTGCTCTATGGACTGAAGTTTCCTAGTCTGTGAAAAAGAGATGAGGACAAGTGGAAGGGTGTCAATTCTTGTTGAAAGCAAATGCTGAACTGGGAACAGAGGCAGGGAATCACACAGGTTGGATGATACTCATATAAACCCTTCCCAAACCTCACATGAGGCATGAGCATCTTTAGCTTTGTGCATCTAAGACACTTTAAGTCAAACCTTGTGAGTCAGACAGGTCCCTTCCCTTTGCTGGGTTAGAATGGGAATCCCTCTGCATGAGGCAGGCTGGTGCTCATCTAGGATGAGAACCAGGGTCTGCAGGGGGCTGTGGATGTTCTCCTCCCTGCCCTCCCTGTTCCAAGCATGTCAGCAGGACAGCAAAGTGTCCTGCTAGGAGCCAGGAGGCATGATTTTACTCCTCCTGAAACCCTCCCAAGTAAATTGCAGTTCTTCACAGCAGGATTAACTAATGCTTTTAATAATAATGCAAGAAGATTATATACTTCTTTTCTCCAATCAAGTCTCTATGAAGAAATAAATTCCAAACAGAATTCTAAACAAAGGAATGCTATTTCTCAAAGCAGCAAGCTAATGTTCTCTTATTTGTTGGAAAGGAAGTAAGTTTTCAGAGCAGTTCACCTATGTGTCTGCTGATCCCATGGATTCTACCTCACACACTCAGAGCAACCTTTCAGGAAGATCTTTCAGTTAGGGAAACAGATAGTTTGGCTAATTAGGGTGGGATCTGAGGAACAGGAAAGACATTTCCTCTCTCTGCAGAACCTCTGGGGAGTTTCAAAGGGCTCCTGATAAATCTGTAACCTTTTATAGCCCCCACTGCCATTGGGCCAGGCTGCAGTGTTGCACAGAACCCCACCCCAGTTGTTTTCCAGCCACTGTGTAGTAGATGAAACTTCAAAGCACTTTGTCAGCTTTGTTTAGGAGTGGCATGACTTGACCCAAAGCACCATGTAATTAATTGACTGCCCCCACACTTATATATGGTGAAGTTATAGATGTTGGATTTTATGAAGTTCTGTTGACTTCTCATGATTGCATTCATTTCAATAAAAGGTTTCTTTCAATAGGACACTATTTTTCAATTTTTTTAAAAGAGAGAGAGAGAGAGAAACTTTTTTAATATTTATTTTTCAGTTTTCGGTGGACACAACATCTTTATTTTTTTTGTGGTGCTGAGAATCAAACCCAGCGCCCCGCGCATGCCAGGCGAGCGCGATACCGCTTGAGCCACATCCCCAGCCCCATTTTTCAAATTTTGATTTAGAAAATACAGTCCCTGTAGGTGGCAGAGCTCAGGAGTGTCCTGACCCAAGCAGAGCCTCTGCTCCCACAGGGGTTGCACCTCCAGGAAAGGCAGGATGCCAGCAGCTTTGCTCTCTTGTACTACCCTCCTCACCCCTCAGGTTGGTCCTCAGGCTGCTCTGGACCCTCAGCCCATGAACATTTGATGAAGATCAGGTCTGTTTGAATTTGTTTTTAAGAATATACTATGTAACTGGCACTGGAGTTATAGAAAGAAACAAGGTATGGTGCTTGACCTCAGAAGTTTAGAATCATGTATGTGAGGAATAGTAGGCAGAGACCTGGTAAATTCTGAGGAAGAGGATTCTAGGCTCTTAGACTGAGACTTACAGGAGGACGGAAAGCTACATGGAGAAGAAAGACACAAAGATCCAGAGTCCTAATGGCCATGTCACCTATACAGAATCTTTTTTTTTTTTTTTTTTTTAAGAGTCAGGGAGTGTCTGTGCAACCTCTGATCTTATTTTCCTGGAAAATAGCAATGCAGTGAAAGAAAATAACCCTAAAACAGTCCCCTGGCTTCTACCCAGAGGCAGCTGCCCAGCTGTGCAGGCAAAGCCAAGCCAGGAAATCGCTCATCTTCTGGCTGCCGGGTGATGGAGAACACCCTGGGGGAAGGTTAACACACGAACATCATCATTAGCATCAGCAGACAGAAGGCTCCTCTCCAGACCCAGGCAGCCTGCAGGATCAGCTTTAATGATGGGAATTGGGCACTAATTACCATGGAGTGACCCTACACACTGTCATGCTGCAATAGCAGGCTCCATGGGATCACCAGACAGGTTCTCTTTCCTCTATTTAAAAACTGGAGTCTTACCTTCTTGTGATATTTTCATTTGATGAAGAATGATCAAGTCCACCCATGTTTTATTTGCTGTGGGTATTATTCTTCCCATTTCACTTGTAAGAGGAAGGTTTGAGAGAGGATCACATTTACCTTGCTAATAGGTGAGGGAGCTGGAATTTGAAATTGTGGTTTATCTCTGCTTCTGGGAGGGAGAAAGAAAATAACACTTCCTGTTTACTTTCTACGTATGAGACACTTTACTTACACAAAGACACTTACCTAAGAATACTCATTTTATAGGTGAAGAAACAGAGAAGTCAAATAACATGCCCAATGTGGCATAGTTGGTTATTGGTGAGCTGAGATTTGGCTTCAGAGCTGACTTAGTACATTTTTTCCTCTTCATATCATGTCCTCAGATCCTTCTGGCCTTGGTACAAGGCTGGGTTCCTTAGCAATCATATCCTCTATAACATTATGTAGCTCCATTAATTCTGTTCACCTGGGCTTTGTAGGGAAGTTGGTGACTATTTTAGCTAATGCTGAGTTTCTACCTGCTGATTTTAGTGGATCCTCTGCAAAACCTAGTCTACTTGGGTTGGTGGGTGTTAGGTCGGTGGCAGCGACTTGGTGGCGACTTAGTGGCAACTTAGAACAAAGCAGCCCGTGCCGGAAAAGAACATCAATCAGATGCCAGCGGAAACGCCTGTCAATCATCCAGACCTCCTGACTAATGCCTGTCAATCAACAGGACCCCCCTGGCCAATCCTGGAGTTCAGCCAACTGCCCTGACCAACTCCAAGGGGGCAAAGGGACTCTAAGAACACCTTTTCCAGTCCCAAGCCCTTCCCTTCTTGCTGTAAGCCCCATAAAAGTCCAGTCCGGTCGAGCTTCCGCGCGGTTTCTCCTCAGACCCTTCCCCTGTCCCCTCTGTGGGTCTGATCGAGTTCCTCCTGGGAGTGATATCTCAATAAAGCCTGTTAAGCGGCCCTTTTAAATCTGCCTCCTTTGGCCATTGCCTGCCCCGACTGATCTGACAGTGGGTATCTCAGAATTGGAACTTACCCCCTGCAACAGAGAGGACACCAGTCATTGTGGACCTGACTATAGAATTTGTAGGGTGTACAGGTTACCTCCAAAGGCCATGAAAATCCCTGCAGGGTACAGGTCAGGGCCATTGTTGTCCAGCCTTGATCTCAAAGTCCAGTAGCCAACAGGGAGGAGTGCCTGCCTCCGCCTTTGTCCATTTGTCCTGCTTTAGCATTGAAGGGAAACCGTAAGAATTCAATTCAGCATCCTGTAGGATCTTATCTTCCAGATGTCTAGAATTTTGACTATCCTTAAAGTCACAGATAGTAATGCAGAATTTCAATTATAGTTTATATAACTTGAAGTCAGGGCTGGTAAATGAGATCTTCCAGAATCAGAAAGCAAATGTAGGCATGAACAGTTTATAAATTGTCCATTAGAAACTCAGAGAACAAAAGAAATTTCAGGACTATCAGTTTCCACCTATTCACTCCGTAGATGCAAAAACTGGGACCAAGAGAGAGGAAGCGATATCTCTGCTTAACAGCTGCTAGGAGGGCCAGCTGAACAGAGGACTCATGTTTACAGAGCCTTCTTTTTTCTTTCTTCTCCTTCTTCTCCCTCTTCCTTCTCTTCTTCTTCTTCTTCTTCCTCCTCCTCCTCCTCCTCCTCCTCCTCTTTCTCCTCCTCCTCTTTCTCCTCCTCCTCTTCTTCTTTGTAATTATGCCATGATATTGCTACTTTCTATATCCTATTCTCATCTTAATTTTGGCCCAATTTGCTAAATGAATTCAGATCAAAATGTTCATTTAGGCTGTAAATTAGCTGAATAATTGTTGTAGAATTTCACACAAGCAGCTCTCTCAGAGAGACACAGCTTGAAGAGAACCCTAAACCCAGCCTGGACATAACTCTGCTTATGAGAGAGCTCTGCTGAGAAGGCAGAGAACTTGCTGGGAGATGAAGCACTGGTGTCCCCCGTGTCCCATCCAAACAATACCCCAAACTTGCAGAAAGAGTCTTATGAAAGGCCAAGAAGAAAACTGGGTGTCATAAAGACACCAGTTCTTTCCATATTAATATATAAGTGTACTTTTTCCTCAAACTCTGATTCTTTTCATGAGAGGGGAAGACTTGACAAATAATTTTTAAACTTATCTGAAAAAAAGCATATAGGTGAAAGTAGCTAAAAATTATGACAGAGAAGTTGAATGAGAGGGTTTGTTTTATTATTTATTAGAACATATCATAAACTATTACTGAACAAAACAAAAGAATATATCAGTTAAAGAAGAGTAGACAGACCTATTGCACAGGATAACCCAAATAAAGATCCTTAATATACGTAGGATAGCAACTCAGAGAGGAAGAGATCAGGCACTGAATAAATACCACTGGAATAAATGGCTTGTTCTTTGGGAAAAAGATAAAGTTTGGAACCTCATTTTTTACCATACAGCAAAAGAGATACATATTAATGAAAGAAAATCAAGCTATATTAAAATTAGAAGAAAATTTAAGTCAGTGCTGTAATTGAAAAATGCTATTCTAGACATACATTGATAGAATAAATAACAATAGATTTGACTATGTTATTAATAAAAACACTTTCACTACATCAAAAGGCATGTACAATGAAAAAGCAAATGTTAGCAACTATCAAAGACAAAGAATTAATTATGTGAAGAACTACTCATATTTATATTAATTAGAAATATATTAAGACCCCACTAGGAAAATGGGCACAGTTCATAAACAGACAATTTGAAATATCAACAACAAAGAAACATATTAAAATCTTGATTCTCCCCAGAAACCAAATAAACACAAATTAACAAAAAGTAGATTCTATTTTTCACCTACCTTATTGGCAAAGATTGAAAAGATATTTTTTAATGTGTTTCAATGTGTAAAGAATGCAGAAATATTCTTCTTATGGTGGTAGTTGGTGGAAGGATAAATTGGTATTTTCCTTGACTAAGAATATATGCACATTTATATTAAAAGTTTTTATATATGCTCAAATAACATGATTAAATAATTTTCTTTGTGTTTGAGATTCATACACAATAATGTTTATCACAGAGTTATTGATACTGGCAGTACACTGGAAATAATACACAAATTCATTCATTCTTTAAATAATTTGTTCAATAAATATTAAGATGAGTTAAATCTTTCAGGTGTTCTAAATTTTGAGGACACATCAGTGAATGGAAAGTACATGGTTTCTGCTCTCTGCAGAACTTAATCCAGTTCTCACTTTCCAGTTTAGTGTGTAGGAGGTGATAAGGAATAAACAAGCAACAACTAGCAAGTGTTCAATAGTTATGATTGAGCAATGGCATTATTCAGTATGTTAATTTGTGGTATATCCTTGTAATAGAATATTATGTGATCATTAAAATAAATGTATAAAAAGAATTATGCCCCTCTCTATTTTTCTCCTAATCTACCTTCATCCATTTTCAAAATAGATGCAATTCTTACACTTGTAAACCTCACACAATGAAGAAATTATGACACTGTTGATTACTGTGATAGAGGTATAGGATGAAGGCAGCCTGTAAGAGATGACTGGGTGACTTGGTGCTCTAGAACATCAAGAAGAGCATCTCTTCCTGGAAGAGAGATCGTCCATGTGAAGCTATTTCTGTTACTATAACAATAATTGAAACTGGTACTTATGAAGGAAGGAGGTTTATTTAGCTCAAAATTTTGAAGTCTGAAAGTTCACGATTGAGCAGTCCCCTTGGTTTGGCTTCTGGGAGAAGCCTCATGATGGGTGGCATCACGATGGGAGCAACTTCCAGAAGCAGAGATCGCATGATAAGACAGGAAGGCTGAGAGACTGGAGAGGGGCTAGCTAGGCTTGTGCTTTTGTAAAATCCCCCTACAAGAACTCCTTCCCTGCAAAACCAGCATTAATTCCTTCTGAAAGCATGCCTGCCCATGAAGAGCTGATAATCTTTCTCTAGGCCCCTCCTCTTAAAGGTCCCATTACTTTCCAACACAGCCATCCTGGGGATCATGCTTCCAATGCATGAACCTATGGGGGACAAACTACACCCAAACCTTAGCATAGTCTAAGGTGAGATCCCAGGGATAAGTAGGCATGAGCCACATAGAAAAAAGGAGGAAGAAAAAAGAAGGATGGTGATGTGGCTCAGTGGCAAAGCACTTGTTAGCATGCGTAGGCCCATGGTTTGATTCCCAGTGTGGTATCAAACAAAGAAAAAAATAGGAAGATAGAAAGAGAATAGTACTAAAATGAAACACCAGGCAGTGTGTACGAAGGGCATGACACACAACTGTAAGTACACTGGAATATCAATGGCATAAAAACTGAAAAACCTACAAGAAGACAATACATAAAAACATTGTCAGTGGCTGGTGGGGTTATATATGATCTTCATTTCCTGCTTTATTTCTTTTTGTGTAGTCAGGTCACTGATTTTTTGAATGTTGCTTTCTTCCCTCAGCTACTACTGTTGAGCTCTGCCACTGGTAGCCCTGTTGCAGAAACACAGAGCACAGGAGGTGGTCATCTGGGTTCCAAGCCTTCAAGTGAAACCACATATCTTGTTAGGAAAGTGCCCAGAGCAATGAGGGAATAAGAAGGAAGCCCTTGCCACCCACAGAGACAAAGTAGAAAATGGTATTTTCAAGATAAGCTGTATGCAGGAGACCTTGAAGTTTCTATTTTGTTTTTGATAGAAAAAGCTCTCTCTGAATAAAGAGCAGGAAATAAATAAAGAGCAGGAAGTGTCCTCCAAGTGGTGTGAGTGATGTTGGAATGCTCTGGGCAGGGAGGGGGTGTCTAAGCCAATGAAGGGAGATGAGAGCATCCTGTCATCCTAAGCCTGGGGCAGGTACACCTGACCTGATTTCCCTCCCACCCTCCTGAACTTTCTCCAGACATAGAATGACTCTGGGAACTTCTTCTAAATAGAGAAAACACTCCTTTCTTTGGTCCTGCCCTAGGACCTAACATCTCAATGCCATCCGTTCCCAGAGTAAATGCCTAAGTCTGTGGCCACAGGTTCCAAATATCCTAAAATTTGGATTTTGTTGACCTGGTCCTTTATCTGGAATAAATTCCCTTTTCTACAACTGCTCAAGTAAAGCCAACCCATTCTGATAAAAATCTTCCCTTCTCTGTGTATCTCTCTTGATCACCCCAAATGAAATAGGCATCTTTCTCTGACTTGTCTGGCATTTACTCTCAGAAACACTCGTTACATCCATCATATTCTTTCCTTTATTGCTAGTTGTTTGGTACTGTGTTTGCAGCTCCTCTCCATGTGTTTATGATATTGTTCTCTTTACTTAGAAGGTTATCCATTCCCTTTTCCATCTGTTGAACTTCTGCTGAATACTCTGAAGCCCAGCTCAAAAGTCACCTCTTGCCTGGGGCCTCCACTATGTCTTTTTAAGAATCACAATTCTTGTTTATTCACCAGAATGTATTCCTTATAAGGGAAGAAGCTATATTTAACTTGTTTCAGCATCTCTTAGTGCTACAGCTGAATAGTGAGAATGCTGTCAGTGAGAAAATGAATGAAAATGACTAGAGAGTTTTTGGAGGTCTGTTTGGATGTGTTACAGTGTATAGTTAGTCTCTATTGTGTTTTTATTCCATAACTGTTAAGCACCTACTATGTGCACAGTACTCATAGTACTATGCACATAGTAGGTGCTTAACAATTATGAACTGCTTTATGAGTTATAAAATATGTGTTGATAACTTTGTTACTAACAATCTTATTCTGTACTACCATCTCTAGGCAAAACCTGTCAGATTTGTAGGTGCTTGAGTCATTATCCTCTCATCCTTGAGTAGAAGAACTTCCTTCTGGAGCTAGTTTGATCCATAGAGGAAGATCCTTGTGCTCAGTACACGAGGCATCCAGATTTCTGGGTGAGATCCCTTGACTGTGCCCAGCTTCTGTCTCCAGGCATGGAGGACTTCCATCCATGTGTCACATTGTGCCATGTGAGGGCTCCAAGTGGCAGCAGCAGATGCCTGGGTTTCTTCCAGTCTGGCTACCTCTATGAGACATCCATCTGTGGCCTGTGGAGATGTGATTAGAACAGCAATCAAAAGACCTGTATGGCAATGAAATTCATCTGGAAAAATAAGAGACCCTGAATAGCCAAAGCAATCCTTAGCAAGAAGAGTGAAACAGATGGCATCACTATACCAGACTTAAACTGTACTACAAAGCAATAGTAACAAAAACAGCATGGTATTGGCATTAAAATAGACTTGTAGACCAATGGTACAGAATAGAGGACACAGAGAAAAACCCACATAAATACAGTTATCCCATATTAGACAAAGGTGCCAAAATCATATATTGAAGAAAGATAACAAATGGTGCTGGGAAAACTGAAAATCCATATGCAACAAAATGAAATTAAACCCCTATCTTGCACCATGCACAAAACTCAACTCAAAGTGGAGCAAGGACCTAGGAATTAAACAAGAGACCCTGCTCTTAACAGAAGAAAAAGTAGGCCCAAATCTTCATGTCAGGTTAGGCCCTGACTTCCTTAATAAGACTCCTATAGTGCAAGAAATAAAATTAAGAATAAATAAATGGGATAGATTCAAACTAAAAAGTTTCTTCTCAGCAAAAGAAACAATCAGTGAGATGAATTGAGAGCCTACAGAATGGGAGCAAATTTTTACCACATGCACATCAGATAGGGTACTAATCTCTATGACATATAAAGAACTCAAAAATCTTAACATCAAGAAAATGAATAACCCAATCAATAAATTGGCCAGGGAACTGAACAGACACTTCTCTGAAGATGATATACAATCAATCCACAAATATATAAAAAGATGTTCAACATCTCTAGCAATCAGAGAAATGAAAATCAAAACTACTCTAAGATTTTATCATACTCCAGTCAGAATGCCAGCTATTAAGAATACAAACAACAATTCATGTTGGTGAGGATGTGGGGGGGGCGAGGCACACTTATACATTGCTGGTGGGACTGAATATTGGTGTAACCAATCTGGAAAATAGTATGGAGATTCCTTGGAAAACTTGGAATGGGATCACCATTTGACCAGCTATCCTATCCCTTGGTTTACACCCAAAGGACTTAAAAACAGCATAGTATAGCAATGCATCCACATCAATGTTTGTAGCAGCACAATTCACTATAGCTAAATTGTGGAACCAACCTAGATGCCCTTCAGTAGATGAATGGATAAAGAAAATGTGGTATATATACATGATAGAATATATATTACTCAGCATTAAAAGAGAATAAAATCATGGCATTTGAAGGTAATTGATGGTGTTGGAGAATATTATGCTAAATGAAGTTAGCCAATCCCCCCAAATCAAATGCTGAATGTTTTCTCTGATATGAGGATGCTGATCCATAATGGGGACAGGGTCGGGGAGAGCATGGGAGGAAATTTTAGATAGGGCAAAGGGAAGGGAGAGGAAGGAAGAAGGTGGTGGGATAGGAAAGATGGTGGAATGAGATGGACATTATTATCTTAAGTACATGTATGAAGACATGAATCGTGTGACTCTACTTTGTGTATAACCAGACATGAAAAATTGTGCTCTATATGTGTCCTATGAATTGAATTGCATTCTGTTGTCCTATATGACAAATTAGAATAAATAAATAAATAAAAGATATGTGAGATTATAATAGTTTTAAAGAAAAATAAAATTTGTAAAGGCTCAAAAAATAAAAAAAGAAATACTTTTATACTTTCAAAAAAGCTGCATGAACAGTACAAAAAACATTCCTATACTCTTTATTTAGATTGTCCATTGTTAACATTTTGCCCCATTTTCTTTATCTGATTTTCCCATTTTCTTTGAGTGTGTATGTAATTTTTTTTTTAAAGAAGGCCTATAAGACCAGGCATGGTGGTGCCTGTAATCCCAGTGGCTTGGGAGGCTGAGGCAGGAGGATTGCGAGTTCAAAGCCAACCTCAGCAACGGTAAGGCACTAAGAAACTCAGTGAGACTCTGTCTCTAAATAAAATAAAAAATAGAGCTGGAATGTGGCTCAGTGATTGAGTGTCCCTGAGTTCAATCCCAAGTACCCACCTAAAAAAATACCTGCATGATCCCAGGGGTGTAGATCCTTTTAACAATTGGCAGTGTACATTGACCCTCTGATTCACCTGTTGATACAGGGACTCTGAGCTCTGGGCTCAGTTTCAATTTACGTGGTTTTACTGACATCCATTTAGCAGGAAGCCAGTGGTTCTTCCTTCCTTTCTTCTACAGAGAGCTGACTATGCCCTACAGTTGTTTCACTAAGCATCTTAGGAAAAGAGAAAAGAACAAAACTCCAAAAACTCCAACTCAGCAGAGACATGCTGTCTAACCGCTGGATTTATCTTGACAATTTCTGTCCCTTGTTTTTCCCCCTGAGTAAAGCTATTCTTTTGATCCCAATGACTCTCTGAGAGAAGCACTGCACAGAGATAATTATTTTTTAAAGTTGCTGAGACATCACAGCTTTGGAGAACTCTCCACATCTTGGAGAGAGCAGATTCTGCTGAGAGAAAGTCTTCAGGATTTTGCCTCCATCCTTGGGGCATGGACTTATGGCTGTGTACCTGATGGTACCTATATGGGCATAGATATCACAGAGTGGTCCCAGCCCCCAGACTGCCCCAGTCCTTAGATAAGCATGACACAATGGATTTGAATCAGTCTTTTCCTGACTTGTAAAGGACCAAGAGATAGATCTAGGGCCACTCTGAGAAGGGGATTAGGTGGGGTTGGAGGGATGAAGCTGGCATCTTTTGTTCTTATATTAAATCTATAATCCTGAACATTTAAGTGCATGGCAAAGTTCATTTGGTGTCAGGGAAGATTCTTAGCCAACCAAAAAGAACATGGATCCCCTTCTTTCTTGGATGTGCCAGGCTGATTCAGGAACCAGGCTAATGGTGGTGATGGAAGGTTTAAATTCCTTAGCTCTAAAGGGATATCATTGCCAGGAACTGTCCCTGAGTGGTCAGAATTCTGTACCTTCCATATTTCTGAGACCATACTAATTCTTTGGGGTTCCTCTGTCTGGGGTGCCCCCTTTATTTATGTCCAAGTGTCCCCTCTCTATGCAGGTTTCAATGGAACACAGATCTATAGTAGAATAGGGTCTACCCCTTATGTAGTGGGCCACCTCTCTGAGCTTTGGGTAATCCAAGCAGGTAACTAGGTAAGCCTCTTACACTTTGTTTCTCATAGTAGGTCATTGTACCTGTAAAATATTGGGACCACTGACTCCTCCCTAAGTGCTGCCATCCCTACTGGCCAGTTAATGAGCATGGTACTCCTTGGTTGTAGGGAAGCAAAGGTTGCATTTGAAGTGACTTTTTCATCTCATGCTTTCTGAATCACCTCTATGGTTCTGAGAATGGGAAACACAGCCTTGGCTTGCTGATCTGGAATGTGGGTGGAAAAACTCACACCACAGTCACTCTTCAGTTCAATAATCAGAGAATTTCCCAGGGAGTCCAATCCCTAAAGTCCCAGGGGTTCCAAGTTGCACCCACAAGCTAGCAGCAGCCTTCTCCAATCACCAGAGATAATCTCCTTCTGAATTTTTCCAAGACTTTTGCTGTCCTTTACTGTAGTTCCAAAGCCACATTAGTGAGAGCCAAAGCTCATTTAAAAATGGTCTATGACTTTAGAGGTCTGCTCCCTGATGCAGCCATCTATTTGGAGGACTGAGGGTGGAAGGGACATTTTAGAAGCTTCTGGAAAATTGATGATGTAATTGTGTATGTCTTATCTCTACACCCCCATCAATAGATTAGACAGGTCATAATCAGGGGCCAAGAAACAACTGAAGGATGCAGTTTTCTGATGGTTCATTCAATTATCCAATTCATAGCCTTTCTGTTCTATATGTGTTCACAAACCTGGATGAACCTCAAGAACCAACTCAGGGGGCACAATGAGGAAATCTTTAGGTCTTCAGCAACTGTTCATGGACTCCACCTCCACTTTTCTTTCTTTCTCTCTCCCTTCCCACCCCTCCCTCCCTCCCTCCCTCCCTTTCTTCCTCCTTCCCCCTCCCCCACTCTTCTTTTTCTTTTGGTACTGGGGGGATTGAACCCAGGGCCACTCTATCACTGAGCTATATTCCCAGTTCTTTTTATTTTATTTTATTTTTTATTTTGAGACAGGCTCTTGCTAAGTTGCTGAGGCTGGCCTTGAACTTGCAATCCTTCTACCTCAACCTTGTGGGTCCTTGGGATTATAGGTATGTGCCATTATGCCCAGTCTTCACTTGATTTTGAAGAGAATGGTGCTCCATGCCCATTGTTACCACTGCCTCCTCAGCCCTCTTTGCTGTTTGCCTCAGGAATGATTCTTATTTCCCTTTCTGAGTGATGAGAGGGTTGATGGTAGATTTGACTGCTTTGAAGAATTTTAGGAAAGAATAAAAAAAACCAGAGATCACATATGCTTCAAAGGCAGACCCTATCTTTAGAAGACCAAATAAACAGGGGCCTATGAATAGGTTTTAAAGCTGCCCAGAGGGAGGACAGGCAACAATCAGAGGCCCACACCTGTCCCCACCTTGTGTGGATAGGAACACAGTGAATCAGAGAGGAGGAATGAATTCAAGCATTTCCATCTGATCCACTGAAAAAGAGCTGATGGGTAAGCCAACAGCCATGATCAGTGGGTTAGACTGGGCTGGCTCTGTCTATCTTGAGAAGCTCATGGCAGGTGACTTGCAGCAGACAGTAATTCTTGATTCTCTTTTTCCTCCCTTGACACATGTTCCTTTGGTCCCCTTTTCCTTTTTGTCTTTTAGGAGTGAGCAGCCTCAAAGACCTCTTCTGATCACCCTTGTCTTTTCTATGGGTGTTCCCCTAGAATGCTCATTCCTCTTCCTGAAATTTCAGACTTTTTTCAGTACCAGGAAGTTTCATGCCTCTCCAATAGTACAATGAACCATACCCTCAAACTAAATCACAAGTACTGGCTCTTCCTTTTCTTCTAAGAGCCAGGTTGACCTCTGCCTTCAATCCACATATTCAAAATAAAGCCCATTTTCCCCCATTTCCCTGCCACTTTTCTTCCCCCAAGTCCATTTAGTCTCATAAACAGCTGCTGCCTCTTCATCTTCTGCCAGGACCACTGCTGCCCTGACTCAGGGCCCCAGCCATACCTCTGGACCTGGGCAATAATTCTTGCCTGGGCTCCTTGAAGATAGAAGTCTGATTAATCATCCCAAGGCTTTGCTTTCATGATATCATTTTTATAGACACATAAAAAGAAGCATTTAGGCAGTCAGTCATATTAAATCTTAACCATCTTTACAGATTTTTTAGTGTATCCCATCAAAATTGTCACCATCCCTGAAGGTCCCACATTTACTGTGTCTATGATATTCACTCCTAGGAAGGAGTTAGCAGACATGTGGAAATGTAGGGTGTTGAGAGTGTACTGCAGGAGATACCTTGCCCAGATCAACTCTCATGTGGCCAGGGCCAACTCTGACTTACAGTCTGGGTTCCTCCTTTCCTCTGGGTGCTGTCTGGAGCCTGAAGTTGCCTCCTGTTTATTCCATTCAGGAGACATCAGCAACCACTCCCTCTGGGCACCATCAGAACTCATATGCCACTGGATCACAGCAGTTAGAGATGTGGGCTGTCAGGTATCAACTTGTTTGTTAGTTGCTAGAGGAGAGGAGGCCCAGGGTCTTAGACAGGAGTTAGGTTGGATGGAGTCAGCAGCCTTAAACAACATGCATGGACAAATAAAACAGGAGCAATTATGCCAACTCAGTGTCTGTGGGGAGCCACTCTGAATGACTACGCCTTCCAATCCTGATGCATGAGGCTCTGACCAACCACTACATTCGTTGGTTTACCCAACTTGGATAGCAAGGCTGTCTTCTTTGTGGGTGTACCCCTGGGGTTGAATTACATTCACCTATTCCCTTGAAATCCTACCCCTCTGCCCTTTTATGGATAGAACTTTCTAAGAACAGTGTCCCCCCAATAAAAGCTGACTTCCAAACGTTCCTTCTCTCCCCCCCTGCCCCTTCTTGTCAACCTCTCATGACTTTCTCTTGCTTTTCATTTTGGGGAACCTGAGGTCAAGAGCCAGGGAAGCCGTCCTGAACCTTGTGTAAAGGGAAATTGTGTCTGTGTTTTATTTTGTGTCCCTACAAATTTACATGAGCTACCTTCAGCTAGCTGAACTAGCTACCTGTATTGGTCGGGGGGCCTCGAGGGACAGTAGCTCCAGACTCTCCCTCACTTCTTATTATTCATTCACCTTATGATGTTTCAGCTTTCAAATGGTGTGAAAGCCATATCTACTCAATAGAAACCTTCTGAATTGCATCTTTCCCAGGCTAGCATATGTAAGATAGGGATTCTCACAACATTAAACAGCAGTAACAAGTAGCAACCCCCATCAGCCTTACAATCATAAGGGGAAACAGTGTACTGTGTGGCTAAGCTAAAATGTGCTTCAGTAGTGTAGGTTGGTATATTATATACATTTTGTCTTAATGATATTTTGAATTTATGATGGGTTTATCAGGATGTAACCCCAAATGCTTACTTGGCTGTATGATCTTGGCCCACTCACTTAACCTCTTTGGGTCAGTTTTCTCATGTATAAAATGGTATCAAGTACATGGGATTGTTGGCTTGAATAAGTAACATAGAAACTGAAAAATTCTTAGACAGTAATTGAAGCTTGATAATTGTTCCAGATTGGTTATTCCCTAGGCTTCCTGGCCTGAAAGCAGAGAGGCACATAGAGGTGTGGTGGTGAAAACTATGATGTGGTGTGGATGGAATGGATAGGGTTGCTGACCCTCTGACCCTTCAATGTGTCTTATGTGAATCTGCCTCTTGCCCTTGGTTTGCCATCCTGCCATTCCCTGCTGGTTGTCCACCTGGCTTACTCTATCCATACCTTTCTTGGGCAGGCATCACTTGTATCCTTGCACTCACAGGAATGCCTTGCAAACTCCTGATTATCCAGGAAGCTTGACCTCATCTATACATCTCCCAGGAATTCCTTATCTGATTGCATCAGCTTACCATCACCTCTGTGTCCTCAGGTCACCAAGTATATACTTGTAGAATTGCTATACTCAGTGCTTTGTATATGATCCTTCTAAAATTATTGCCAGACATAACAATAACATCAATTGTATTACGTGTGTATTCACATATGTGCAAAATGTGCTTTCCCAACTGGTCTAAAATTTCTTGAGTACATGAACTCCATTTAAATTCCTTCTTGACCCTGAAGTGTGCGTTGTGATTGTAGTTATCCAGGAGTTCTGTCTAATTTGTGCAAATTGACTCACCTGGCCCATGCTTGCCACCTGGGAGCTGTTATGGTTTGGATGTGAGGTGTCCCCAAAAGTTCACATGTGAGACAATGCAAGAAGATTCAGAAGAGAAGTGATTGGGTTGTGAGACTCAATCAAATCAGTGAATTAATCCCCTCATAGGGATTAACTGAGTGGTAACTGAAGGGTATGGTTGGAGGAGGTGGAAATTGGGGGCATGACTTTTGGGTATATATTTCCATCTGGCAAGTGGAGACCTCTCTTCCTGATCACCATGTGAGCTGCTTTCCTTTGCCATACTCTTCCATCATGACGGAGCTGGCTGTATTTGGACCAAGACCTCTGAAACCATGAGGACTTAAATAAACTTTTCTTCCTTTATAATTGTTCTGGTTGGGTCTTTAAGTCACAGCATCAAAAAAGCTGACTAAAACAATAGCTGATGGGGTCTGGGATGATGCTGGTGCACTTGAGGCACTGACCACCAACTTGACAGTAGCCCTACCTTTGTTATCCAATTAGTCCCACTAAAAGCACTCTATTTGTGGCAGGATCCAAGTAAGTAGAGTCCAGCAGGGCTCTTCTGTCCTTACCCTCCTGAATTATGGAGGAAGAATGGCTCCCTGACTTATCCATATCATGGGGAAACCAAGTTGGGAAGTTAATCTGAGCAGAGATTGACCTCTCTGATTGCACAGGGGCAAGATACTCGCCACAGGAGCCATGAACTTCTCTAGGTGTGCACTTGGCCTCCATGTTTCCAAAGGCAATGGCAGTGTGATCTGTAGCCACTCACCTTTAAGGGTGAGTTGAGAGGGGACTGGTTCTGCCATTCACTTTAGCTTCAGCCTGAACATGCAGCTGGCATTTCTCTGCTATTAAGTAATTAACTTGGTGCTATGTGAAGTAAAACATGCATTGGTTTTGGTAAAAGTCCTCCATGAATTTCATTTCAGCTGTATACTGCATCTCTAGGAGGAGATAAGAGAGAAGGAATGTGGCTTTTGAAGCCAACCTGAAAGACATTCTCATAAAAGGTGACATCTAGTTGAATATGCTGAATTGCACAGTACAGGAAGTGGGGGCTACAACCCCGTACTGGGCTTAAGTCACCTGCTAACTCTGGTTAACTGGGCAGGAGACAGGGGGCATCTAACTCCTTGCTGCTTCTGATGGGCTGACCCAATTCTGTGACAGAATAGGCAGCAACATTGGGCTGCTTTTTTAATGCTGTGACTGGAAAAAACTGATCACAACCTGCTTTGTGGGCATTGAGGAAGAGTCTTGGTGTTTACTGCATGAGACTGTCAAGCCCTGGGACATTCATACATAAGATAATGAGGTGTGGGGGATGTAGTCTCATAGAATTTTGTGCTGTGCCATTTAGGACATACCTGACCTCACAGCTCTTATTTGCTGTTGCGTTAGCTTCCTCACTGGACTGCCTACTCCTTGAGGATGGAGATTGTCCTTTTTCTTGCACAAACCATGAGGTAAACAGAGCCTCCTGGAGTTGTGGCCCTGATAGTATCTATTTAAAGAATTATTTTAAGTGAATGATGACAATAGAGAAAGTCATGAGGGGACATATTAATTACTGGAGATATTAATTACTGGAGGTTAGACCAAGGATAGATGAACCTCTAACACAGTGAGGTTCATATGGCCTGGGGGAAGTGGGGGATCACTCAGAGTCCATAAGGCCTGGACTTACCTGTTCAGTAGTCTCAACTCCATGACTAGTGACTTCTTTAATATAAACTGTTCTTTTCTGCCGTCCAACACTGAGTTTTATCTTCCAAATAGTTTTTCAAATCTTCTTTCCTAAAAGGCTTTCAAGACTGATGGAGTGAGAATTAATAGCTTTTCTGGCTCCATTGTCTTTTGGGCATGTGCTTAAAACCCTCCTCATTAAGTATGTTTTTCCCAGTGTGGTTTTAATATTAAATGAGCCACTATTAAGTTACTTTGGCATAGTAGACTGGTCCCTCTTCCCCATGGACTACTGATTTTTTTTTCAAATAAGTAAGCTTTATGATGTATTTAATAGAGACTTTGACTTTAATGTGTCCCTAGAAGTCCATCTACCCATCCATCTACTTATTCACCTTCCACCAATCCACCCATTCATTTTTCCATCACCAATCTATCCATCCATCTAATACTTATTGATCTCCCACTACATATCAGAATCTGTTCTCAACAGGAGGGATATAACTGTGAGAAATGTGGGCATGGCTCCAGTCTTCAGGGTAATTGCATTTTAGAGATTTTGAGCCAGTGAGGAACCAGTGGGATGTTGGCTACCTCAGAAATGAAAACTGTCAGGGCCGAGAAGACTTAAGGTCATATAAGAAAATGCTCTCAATTTACTTTTCTTGAACCAGGAAAGAAACATGGTAATAAGAGATCCGCAGCCAGACAGTGGTCAAAACAAGATGCAGCCCAAGCCTCTGTTTTAGAGTACTTTCCATTGCATATAGGGTCCTCCCACCCTGTGATTTCTGGGTTTAGGTCAAATATCTGTGGGTTTTATGAGGCTGATATCTACACACAGTGGTTGTGATTGTAATAGGGCCTACAGCAGTAATCCAGGTAACTGAAATCTGGTATAAGAGAGCACTTTTGAAATGGAAGCACTTTATATCTGGGAGATGCATGGTCGTGGCTCAGAGGAGAATGTCTCTGCAAAAACCTGGGAGGCCTGTCCAGATAGGAAAGAAGAGACAGATAAATCCACGTCATACAGATGTTCACTGAGATTGTATTTAACCCCAGTCCAGGTTCCCAGCCAGGGTAAATGAACTCCAATCTAGCCAGGCTGTGAGCTGTAACTGCCCCTCCTGGTCTGTACCCTGCAGGCCTTTTTTTTTGGAGGGGGGGACATACCATGCTATTCCCACTTGGAGGTCTGTTACTTAGACACAGAGCTTTGCTGGGCAGGGCTGCTGAATTGTGGCTGGCCTGGTCCACCACAGCTACATCATCTTCTATTAATTTCTCCCTGATTCCTTTTCCACATTGCTTTCTGATCTTGCTCCTTTTTTATGTCATAATATACATAGAAAATAGTACTTAAATGGTGTGCTGGAGCAAACTGGAGGGGATTTGGGGGCATCTATGTGGGGCATATTTTTTTTTGCATCACTTAAGGTTAATGAGAAATGTTTAAATACACAATTAGATAATAAATGATATTAGGTAAATAAAAATTTAAAAGATCTATGAAGTAATAAATTGGTATAAAATTTATGTAAATCCATAAAATCTGTTAAATGAGAAAATTGAGCTGGCTTTCCTGAGCATAACTTGATGTATATAGATCAATGTTGATTCTTAAAAGAACTACAATGTAATTTAAACCTCAGACTTAATGATCATTTGTTCAAATTTCTGATAGGCACCATTGACTAAAGACTTTGTTCATTTAAATAGGTGATAAAAGTTTTAAAATCAGTTTTTTACAATCATTCAGAAATTTACAACAGTTGAAATTATATTTCAAGCTTCAAACAGTCCTTCCTTTTCTTTCAATGACAAAAGTAGTATTGAATTTTTTTGTAATAATATAAATGGAATTCTTATTGGACTTTTTCATAACAAGTATTTTGAAAGAACAAGCATGCATGTACTGTTAAAGAAGTGAACACATTCCTGGCAGCTGGCTTGAACACTGCTAAAGGTCACATCCAAAAGACACAAACATAGAGATAATCTCAGGACAGATACTTAGACATCTGCCTGCAGTTTCACCTGCAAGAAGATCCTTTCCAGCCCCTCATGAAGGCCATACCCTCTGGTGAGGGGGCTCAGGATCCTCCTGCATCAGCCAAGAACATTGACTGATAGAGCAGAGGTTCAAAGGTAGGGACAAATTCCTTTCTTGGCCATACTTCAAAGATCACACTTAGCCTGTACTCCTGCTATGCGTGAGCCACCCAGGGGAAGCCAAGAAAATGCAGGAGATTGTTTGGAACTGCAGCAACTGACCTGCTTTAGTGTTGGTGCCTTACAGTGTCCTGGCTCACTGACCTGTCCCAGGTCCTTGCTGGGAAGCTCTGTTAAGCATATTGCATATCCACACCCTCTCCATGTCACTTAACCCTCTAGCACTTCTCCCATCTGCTACATTTTGAGCAGATGACATTGTTCTCCTATTCCACTGAGAACATTGAGATTATTCAGCAGAAGCCCTGTTCCTTCTCTTCTTCCATTTCTTTCTTTCTTCCTTTCTCTCTTTCATACTATCCTTATTTTAAAGTGTGTATATGTCACCCAATACTTGTTAGACACACTGGTAAGTGATGGATATAGGTGCTGTGGATGAAGAACAAGACACGTCTTTTCTGCTGGGGACTGTCAGGGCCAGTGTGGAAGCAATCAAGGGCTCAGCTGAATTTCTTCAGATAGATAGATTCTTTCTCTCTCTCTCTCTCTCTCTCTCTCTCTCTCTCTCTCTCTCTCAGTCTTCACTTCTCCTCTTTATTGCGTCCTCTGACACTTTCCCTCTCATCTGTAAAATCTCTGCTATCTTATTTTATTACCATGTTTCTGCTCTTTCTCACCTATTGCCTAGCTTATCTGAGATTGGGCTGCTGGGGCTCCCTCTGATCCCCTCTGCCCCCTCAGTCTTCAACTTTACACCATCTGGATCCTGCTCTCACCACACGACAGAAATTACTTTCTCAAAGGTCACCAGAGACAGAAATGCCAAACCCAATGGCATTTCTCTAGTCCCCCTCCCTCTCCCTCATCCACTCTGCATGATCAGACACTGATCGACTTTTATTCTTGCAGCTCTCCTCCCTGTCTCAGTGATACCACAGTTTCCTGCCTCCCTCCTGCTTCCCTGGGGCTCCTTTTTACCATTGCTGGAAAGAAAAGCCTTGAGAATCAAAGGCCATTGAGGTAGAAAAGAAAGATGAGGCTCAATAAGATAAGCTGGGGCCAAGTCTTTCATGCACCTAAGATTCAAGGACTTCTACGGAGTCGCCTTTAAATCTTTGGATTCCCCCTTTAGTTTTTACTTCTTCCTATTACTAGTAGTGAACATTCCCAGGTAGCAGAGATGTGCTTTGTGTTTGTTTAAGAAACAGTAGGGAACAGGTTAGTGACCAGATCCTGTTTTCCAGATCAGTAATTTGGATCAAATGCAAATCTCCAGAAGCAGCTCACAGCTTGGGCTACCCCTCGGGCCTCCCAGGCAGAGAAGCTGCACTAATCCGTCTGGCACCTATGGGCTGACATCCTCTCTTGGAAGGTTACTCACTGGCTTCCTCAAGACGAGAGCAAGCCTCCTTTCCTCAATGAAGGGAAATTGCATGGAAACGGAAGGAAACCCTCAACGTTATACGAAATCACATATAAGAGGTTGTGAGGGGAAGTGGGGGGGAACAAGGGAGAGAACTGAACAACAACAGATGAGGTAGAGAGGGAAGATGGGAGGGGAGGGGAGGGGAGGGGGGATAGTAGGGGATAGGAAAGACAGCAGAATACAACAGTCAATAATATGGCATTATGTAAAAATTGTGAATGTGTAACTGATGTGATTCTGCAATTTGTATTTGGGGTAAAAATGGGAGTTCATAACTCACCTGAATCAAATGTATGAAAGATGATATGTCATGAGCTTTGTAATGTTTTGAACAACCAATAAAAAAAAATTAAATCAGGATTCCTCTAAAGAATCTGTGCAGACCATTTCTCTCCTGCTCACTATTCTCTCTGACAATGTATTGAGTCTTCACTTCTCTGCACTTGGAATTCATGTTTAGAACACACTGGTCCTTATTTTATCTATATTTCCCCCAATATAGGTCCTAAGAAAAAGGCTTTGATGCAGTGTATTGGAACAATGATAGTGAGCTGCCAGATTTGAGACCTGAGGAGCAAGCGTGACTGGCGCGAAGGAGCTTCTCCAGGTGTGCTTTATTGCGACAACCCCCTGGGGCCTGCTGGGGACCTCTGTGTAGAATGTACACCTCAGTGTCCCCTGAAGGAGCGGGGAGGAAAGTGAAGAATTGCCCTGTGGTGTCAGGCATGGTGGCACATGCCTGTAATCCCAGCAGCTCGGGAGGCTGAGACAGGAGGATTGCAAGTTCAAAGCCAGCCGCGGCAATTTAGTGGGGCCCTAAGCAACTCAGCAAGACCCTGTCCCTAAATAAAGTATAAAATAGGGCTGGGAATGTGATCAGTGGTTAAGTGCCTCTGGGTTCAATCTGTGGTTCCAAAAAAAAAAAAAAAAAAAGGAAGAAAGATAGAATTGCCCCATGGGCATTATTGTGTTCCTGAGTGATCAGAAGGTAGAAACTTTCAGCTCTACTCACTGACTTCTGGGAAGAGAAGGGGACTGAAGATTAAGTTCCATAAAAACTCTTGAGCAACAAGATTTAATGACCTTCCATGTGGCCGCACAGAAAGTGTTGGGAAGGTACTGCACCCAGAGAAGCTCTACCCTCTAACCTTCTAGAATATACACTGTGTACTTCCTCATCTGACGATTCATCTCTGTCCTTGATAATAAACTGGTAAGCACAATAAGTGTTTCTTTAACCAATGAGCTATCTTAGAAAATCATCAAACCCAAGGAGGGTGTTGTGAGAGTTCTAATTTATAGCCGGGTCCCAGGACAGAAGTCCAAGTGGCAATGTGGGTCTTGGGATTGGCATGTGCCACAAAGGAGGTAATCTTGGGAACTGAGCTTTCAACCTGTGAAATCTGGCATTACTTCTAGGTAGATAGGGTCATAAATGAATTACTGGACCCCAGTTGGTGTCTGCTGAAGAACTGTTTTGTGTGTGGGAAAAACCCACCACGCACCAGGTCACACAGGTATTCTATGTTTAAAGTAAGAATGGAGAGAAAAACTATATTTTTCTTCACATAAATAAGGTGACATGCTCAAGATTCGATTTCCAGGAGTAAAAGTCGGGTCTTCTTGGCCTACTGCAGAAGTCCTTGGATCAGCAAGGTGTAGTGTTATGGTTTGGATATGAGGTATACCCCCAAAATTCCTGTGTGAGACAATGTAAGAATGTTTAGAGGAGAAATGATCGGATCATGAGACCCTTAACTCATCAGTGAGTCCATCTCCAGATGGGATTAACTGAGTGGGAACTGAAAGTGGATAGGGTGTGGCTAGAGAAGGTCAATCATTGGCCGGGCTGCCTTTGGGGTATATATTTTGTTTCTGGAGAGTGAAATATCTTTCTCTGCTTTCCAATCGTCATGTGAACTGCTTCCCTCTAACACTCTCTTCTGCCATGATGTTCTGCCTCACCTTGAGTCCTGTGGGATGGAGCCTCAAATGAATTGAGGCCTTTGCAATGGTGAGCCCCCAAATGAACTTTCCTTCTCTACAAATGTTCTGATCAGGTCTTTTAATCACAGTAGTGAAAAAGCTGACTAAAACATGTAGGCAATGGAAAGAGGAAGGTGGTAGTAGCAGTGGCTGGGGTGATGCTCACTAAGGTGCACACAGGTCTTCATTCAGAGTGCCCTGTCCAGATTGACAAAAACTGCAGCAGTGGCTGGAGAAGGCAGTGGGCTCAGCCTTTGATGAACAACAGGTGGCAAGTTGTAGCGTCTCCCAGCTTGCTTTCAATTTATGAGCTGAGGAAGACAGGGGAGGAGTAGCAACCAGCATAGTGCAGACTGCCTGGGGATCCCAGAAGAGGTCCAGATGAGATCAGAGATGATGCTGCCAAACAGGGACACAAGGGAGCTTTTAATAAATATAAAAGGAGCATTCTACCTGGTCTGCTGAATTAGGAAGAACTGGAGGCTGGTACCAAAACCACCATATATCCTTGCAATTGCTATATGTACATTTATAAAGTAAACCAGATATTTTCCAGTATAGAAGGTGGACTTGAGAGCATTCTGAATAACTACTTTTACTGTGTCCCTAAGGTCCTGAGTTAAGCAATTCCTGTAGTTATTATTATGTAGATAACTGGGTTTGAGACTACTGGAAGGAGTCAATCAATAGGGGAAAAATACTCAAAATTTAAAACTATACTTTGCAATTTACAAAGGACTGCATTTGAAGAAAGAAGTAGAGGCATATTCACCAGAGTCTTGAGACAGCCAGATACTGGTTTTGGAACACATGACCATTATAGGCTTTTTGTTCATTATGAGATTCTTCCTGGTATTCTCTAGAGGTCAGCTAGGGGGAAAGACCTTCTAATCTTCAGGCTGGGGAAAGGAGACCTTGAGATACTCATCAGGTGAGAGGGAGAAAACTCTGTATAGTTAGCAAAATTTTAAAAAGGACACTTAAAAGCCTTTTCAAAAAATGTATTAGTCCAGAAACATATTTAAGATCAATAGAGGGTTTCATAGTGTTTATTCAGGGGAATAAAACATTTATAATCTTTTTGTTATTTGAGGCTTTGGTTTTCTTTCTCTACTTTTGACGTGAGTTACTGCCCTTATTAGGTGTGAGGAGTGTGTGTGTGTGTGTGTATGCACACACACGTGCATACACACATACCAATTTCTTCATCAAAACACTTCTATGCCCAAAGAGGGAAAATCAGAAGCTGTCCCCAGACTTCTCTGCACACGATGTTAACACGGCTTGTTTCAGGGAGGTGTGCAAGGTACTCTTTCACACATGCCTCTTGTTTCACCCTCACATGGAGTAACAACATTGGAGACCTAGTCCTGCCATGCCATATGTACAAGTACCAAAGGTGTGATGGGTGCTCACTGTCCTCAGATTGATCATTCCATTGTAAGATCCCTATTCTCAGATTCTAGTAGTTTCCCCCATCAACTTTTCAGGATTATCAGAACCTTCCTAGGAGAGCTCTAGAAATGTTTGCAGGCTACTAATGTTATCTTTGAGAGAAACAGTGGCTCCATTAAATGTGAACAGTATTCCCTTGGTCAATCATTCACTTGCTTGCTCTAACTGTTCAACTTGCTGGACTTCTCTGATCCCTGCTTATCTCACCTGTAGAATGGGAAGGGTAGCAGTGCCCCCTAAATATGGCTGTTATGCAATGATATGAAATACAGTCATGTGTGTGGCACTCTGAGGCTTATGATAACCACATTATGAAGGTTCAATAATTATTTGATATAAATGTGTTTCATTAATTTGAAATATACATTCCCTCCCCAAATTTCATTACCTCTGTGATAAGAATATGCCATGATTTCTTACAGTGACTTCAGCTGGGTGTTGACCATGACATAATGTCCATTGTACATCACCAACATCAAAAACTCCAGCCCTAACTTTTGCAGAGTGGGCATGGGTGGCTTAGTAAGACACACAGGAGATCATGTAGGTGGGTTTCCTAGGCCTTTAGTGAATTAGGAATGTTTATTACAATTCCTGAAACAAGAGTCAAAAGTAAGCTAGCTCTGAATAATTGCAAAAACCCAATTAAGAGCTCCCAATGGCTTTAGTTCTTATATAGTTTCTTATAAAAATATTTCATCAGACAAGTTGATAATGCACAGAAACAATATTATGTGGAAAATCCTGTACATCACCAATTCTGAATGAAGAAGTGACACTGCATCATACACACACACACACACACACACACACACACAAAGGAGTTAAAATCAGTATACTACGCTGATACAGCCTACATCAGTGTTAAAGCAGCTCAATTCACAATAGCTAAGTTATGGAACCAATCTAGGTGCCTTTCAACAGATGAATGGATAAATAAAATATGGTATATATATACACAATGGAATAGTACTCAGCCATAAGAAAAACAACTTTATGATTTTGCCAGTAAATGAATGGATCTGGAAACTATTGTGCTCAGTGAAATAAGCCAATCCCCCCAAACCAAAGGTTCAATGTTCTTTCTGATACATAGATGCTAACACATAACAAGGTTTGGGGGAAGGAAAGAACAGAAGTGCAGTGGATTAAACAAAGGGGAATGAAGAGAAGGGGTGGGGGAAAGGAATAGGAAAGACAGTATAATGAACTGAACATAACTTTCCTAGGTACATATATGAATCCACCACAGTGAATCTCCACATCATGTACAACCACAAGACTGGAATCTTAATTAGAATAAGCTATAATCCATGTATATATGTCAAAATAGACTTTCCTGTCATGTAGATCTAAAAAGAACAAATAAAACAATATCAACAAAAGTGATCCTGCAGAATTGGATTCAGAATATTAAGAGGTTTTAAAAATAGCTTAATTTATTTTACTGATTTTTTCTTTTTGCATATGGAAAAGCAAAATCTATACTAAAATTGCCAAAATAAGCCCTAACATCTCTTTGAATAAATATAAAAATATTTATATAAATATTTATGTAAATATAAACATTTTATGTAAATATAAAAATTACTTCATAAGAATGCATTATGTTCTAATCAGTCCTTTCTTTGTCTACAATATGTAAAAACATTAAATGTAATACTATTATAACTGTCTTAAATTCTGTGAGATAACAGTATTAGATGAGGCACAACTATGTTTCTTTACATGCTTCTCATATGAAATGGACATAAGACTGTTATCTCTCCTTTGAATGATCTCCAGTGATGTGTCAATATTTTTGTGTATGTGACTTAATCACACCCATGGAGTAGAACCTATACCTATCTGATGGTGAATTCTTTGTGTCAACTTGATGAGATTGTGGAACACAGTGGTTTGGTCAGACAGTAGTCTAGGTGTTGCTGTGGAGGTATTTTATAGATGAGATCAACACTTACAGTTGACTGTAAGTAGAACAGATTAGCTTTCATGATGTGGGTAGGGGATTATCCAATCAGTTGAAGACCTTGAGACCAAAAGCCAAAGTTTCCCCAAAAGAAGAAATTCAACTCTTACTTAAATTTCTAGCCCACTGTCTTGTCCTAAAGATTTCCTGCTTACCAGCCTCTACAATAGTTTAAATCAATTCCTTAAAATAATTCTTCCTCTCAAGCAAACTCTACCTAATATACTCTTTCAAAATATGTTAAATAGAATCGAACAGAATGACCAAAGTAATACAAAGTGAGAAAGTAATCTTTTAGAACTAAACACAGAGATTACCTACTTTTCTTAAATCTGCACCAGGTTTTTGGAGGACTTGTGGACTTCGACCCAGTGACTTTTACTGTGATCCCCCTATTTTCCCCAGACTCATGTGATTCATTTGGCAGACAACATATAGGACCTTAAATCTATTCCAAGTAACTTCCATTTTATTAAATTTGACCTGTTGCTGTAGGTATCATTTATTACTCAGTGGGGTGTCATCTGATGCCACCAACAAGCCTGTTTGCTGTAGTTGTGGGACCCAGAAGACTGGAGGTCTTGTCTTGCAGTTGTGGGTGTGGTGGCACCAATTATGTCCTCATTGCCAGGCATGGAACCTCATCTTGGGTCCTCTCATTGCAGCTCAGTATTTCTGGAGTCAATTGTTCTGGGCTTGGGCTATACATGGGCAGAAGTGAATGAGTTATATTAATATTTTCCCCAGCATAATCCATCATCTCCTCAACAATGCATTTCTGGCAGTTAATTAGAATCCACACAGTGGAATAAAGAACACCGTGTTTAGAATTACAATCCATGTGTAAACAACAGATCAGACAGCCTGACATCTCCTATCCCCCCAGATGTCTTAAGTGTCTAGCTTCTACATCCTGTTTAGCAATCTTTAGCCAGTAGTTCTGTGGAATGGTTTCAGATGACTTAATCACACCTGTGGGGTAGAACCTATACCTATCTGATGGCATGAGCTAAAAGAAGAAGGGAGAGGAACTCAGCATTTAGATAAGGGAGGCTACCATGTTTATTCACTACTGCCCATGTGTGCAGCCCAAGCCCAGAGAAACTAATTCCAGAAATACTGAGCTACAGTAAAAGGACCTGAGATGAGGTTCCATGCCTAGAGATGAGAACACAATTTGTGTCACTATATTCACACATGAAAGGGCAAGATTTCTAGCATTAGGGGTCCCACAACTGCAGCAGACAGGTTGCTGCTGATAGTGGTATCAGATAATATCCCACTGAACGGTAAATGATACCTAGAGCAATCAATGAAAACTGGTTATGGCCCAGTATCTGGAGTCTGCCAGTAAGGGAAAAAAGGGAAAAGTTTGAGTTAGAAGGGGCCCCCCAAATATATCAGTCTAATCCTTTCTCCATTCAGAGGCTTAAAGAGGATGAAAACACTATCTTTCAACTTTAGCCTGCTATCCTTTATGTTGCTCCCTGTGAAGTGCTGGGACATTGTGGCAGCAGGACATAGGCAGCTGTCAAATGACTATGGCTGCTTGTAACAGTTCCTCTGCTGGCTGTGAATAAATGCTTGGTGTCCATTGCCTTCAGGATAGCCAGATGATGGGCACGTTCAGAGTCTCCCCGACTGGCTGCCTTTGTGGTTGCTCTAGCCCATGAGATAGCTATGAAAGAAGGCAGCAGACCCAAGAGTAGTGTTTTTGATCCTCCTGACATGGTGACCCAAACAAAGTAGGGTGTTACTTTAAGGGTGGCCTCTCCCACTCCAGAGACTAAGAGGAGCCTGTCTGTGGGTCAGGAATTTTCTGAGGGTCTGGGATACAAAGTGTAGTTCAATAAACTAAAATCTGCAGCTCCTGAAAGAAATATCCTACATGCTTTCGTTTGAATGTGTTCCCCAAAATTCATGTCTTGAAAGCTTAATCCCCAATACGACATTGTTGAGAAGTGAGACATTTAAGTTACAATCAGGTCATGAGGGTTCTGCCCATACTAATGGATTTATGTTATTATGGGAGTGGATTAGTTATAGAAGCACGTTTGGCCTTCTTTTGCTCTCTCACCATGTGATATCCTCTACTATGTTATGATGCAGCAAAAAGACCCAACCCAATTGCAACACATCTATTTTTAATTTCTCGGTCTCCAGAACTGTGAGTCAATTAATTTCTGTTAATTATAAATCATTCACTCTCTGTTCTTCTGTTATATCAGCATACAAAGACTGAGGCATTGCCACATTCTTGTTTGGGTATCCCAGCCCTGTTCTCCTGTGCCTACCCACAGACTAGTATGCTCTTAAGTTTTCTTTGGACCCTTGTGATATGATATGATTCCAAGAGAGCACCCCAAATTGGAATCCAGCTCCACACATTGAATGATCCTAGCTATTACTTACCATGGAAGCAAGCTCGTAAATTTAGGATCTCTGAAACTCAGTTTCCTCATCTATAAAACAGGAATATAACAGTATCTATTTCTTTGATTTCTAGACAGAATAAATAATACTGTAAAGTCCTTGATCAATTGTAGAAAGCATTATGCTTATATATAGTAAGTACTGTGTGTGTGTGTGTGTGTGTGTGTGTGTGTGTGAGAGAGAGAGAGAGAGAGAGAGAGAGAGAGAGAGAGAGAGATCACTTTTGTGATCACACATATTTATTCTGGATTACCCTAACACAGCCACATACTTGAAAAAGATGGCATCTTCCTTTATGTATTGTGGGTAGGTGGAACAAACATCTAGACTCTCTTTAACTTAAGACTTTTTGCTCACCTGAAGACATGATGTATTGGAATCAGTTCAAGATTAGGTGAGAGACATTAGAATTCACTTTATTCTAGTTATTCAGACGTCGGGGTAGAGGTTGTGATGGGCTGGTGAGTACTTATCAACTGGCAAGGAAAAAAAAAAACCTTCCTTTGTAGTTATCTTAGTCTGTGTTCTGGTGCTATAACAGAATAGCATGGACTGGGTTATTTATGAACAATGGAGGTGTGTTCAATTCAGGGTTCTGGAGCCTACAAGACAGTGGGGTTACATTTGGTCAGGCCCTTCATCCTGTGTTATAATACTGTGGAAGAGCAAGTAAGCACGTGCAAGACAGGCAGCCTGCGATTATAACAAGGCCACTTCCACAACAAAGGCATTAATCCATTCATGAGGGTGGACCCTTCATGACTTATTTGCCCTTTAAATGTCCCACCTCCCAGTACTATCACAATGGCAATTAAATTTTCTCATGAGTTTTAGAGGGGGCATTCAAACTAAAGTAGTAGTGTTTTATGGTTTTAGTGGTGTAAATACTCTCCATATGGCTGATTTTGAGATCTCCAGAGTTGAGGAGAGCTGTACATAATTGGCTTTCATGAGCATGTCAGAGTTTGCTCTGGACATAGCTGAGGAGGGACAGAAACAACATACATGGCATTTAGGCTGCTTCAACTGCTTGGTTGAATATTTCCTTATAAGACACCTCTCACATCACCCCAAGTAGTCAAACCACGATGAAGCTAAGGATGATCCTGTTGTTTTTATGTATCTGGCACCACATCTGGAATGGGCACTGGCACAGGTTGGTTTTCTGGGCCCATGCTTCATTCAGTTCAAGATTCTCTGAGTGCCTGCATTGCTAAGCTGTCACATTGTCCCTTACTGGATGGCATTTTACCCAGCTTTGTAACTGCATTCCCCACCCTCCCACCCTTTTCTCGTCCACAGCCTGGTGTGGAGTAGGCGTTTTATGAATGTCTGTTTAGTGCAGATATTTTCAATCACGAGTCACATGTGGGCACAGGCCAAGAAAATTAAAGAGCCTTTGAAACGTCTCCTTGCTTGAGTGCTGGAATGGCTGATGAAGGCCTTTGTCTTTCCTCTCAGCATTTGTGGATTCTCCCTCAGATGGTCCTCTTCTGCACTTACTAACAACAAGCAGGCTCTAGAGTGATTGTGGGGAATGATTCAAGGGTCCTTCTCAATTCATTCCTCCAAGGCTGGATGCAGAAAAGCCAGCCAAATGGATGGGGCTCCATCCCCTGGCTCCAGGCTCTGTGAGGCTGGAGGAAGACACACTTGAATGACTCACAGTTGCAATTCTTTGCTACGGCTTTATGAATAAATTGGGTGCCTTGCAGAAAGATCACTGTATCTCCAATGCAAATCCCCACAAGACAATAAATATAGATTCCTCTGTCATAATCACAGCAGCATCTTGATCGGCCTCCAGTGATTAAAGTGCAACCAAACTGCCGTTTAATTTCATTCCAGGCCATTTCCAAATTGTGTTGTTTAAAGACATCTTGATGCAGAAATACTCCCTGCAGCGGGGCTCTGTTGTGTGAGAGACTGTTGAAAATTATGGCTTCCTCTGAGAAATAAGCTCAGATTTAGCTGCATAGATTGCATGTAAACATCAACAACCTTCATTTCCTTGTTTTGGCTCTCTCTGTAGAGGACATTTTTGTTCTGACTTTTGGAAGCCTCCTTCATTCTCCTATCTGCTGATAAAGAAGCTCAACCTGAAGCTTAGAGAAGTTGAGCTTCTCACTGGGTCCACTTAGTGAGAGCTTTTTAGATCTACTTTCAGAAAGGGCTCACCTTCTTTGCCCTGTTTGGCTGTTCCTATGAATGTATCTACTTCTAGGAATGCCATGTGTCTAAACAGACCTCTTATGCACCATAGGGCTTACTTATGCCAAAGGGAGAAGGGCAGGAGGTCTCAGCAGAAATTTTAGGCTTGAGCTGGGAGGAATGCAGAAAGGAAAATGTGGCAGGAGCGGCTGATGAGGGTGAACCAGTGGTCTGTTCCCATCAGTTGGCAGGCTGGCTCCTGTGAGCTTGCTGGAGTAGCCATCAGCCAAGCAGCATGATTAGTCGGATTTCCCTGCAGCAATTTATCCAAAGGCATGAGAGCCCATTTGCATGGATTCTGTGGCCAGCACTGTGCCTGGGTGAAACTGGGGAGGGGCCCCAGTAAACAAACATGTGTCTACAGGTTGACCTGAAATCATCAGTAAAGAATCCCTGGAACATCTTTTTATCCCATTGCTACCTAGAAAAGACAAACGTAAACATGGTCTATAAGGTGGGAAAGTACATGGGAATTGGAAGTAGGGGTGAGGATGGTATAATTGAGCATCTGCATGCCCTCTTAGAAGAAAGACATTCAGAATACACAAGATACAAATCTGTGCTCTCATTGTTTTAACCTCCTAACTGGCCCGCTATTTCTTATTCTGCTTTCCTCTAACCCCTTCTCTGCACTGCATTTTGATATACTTAAGATTGTAAATCCAGTCTTATCATCCCTCTACTAAAATCCTTTCATTGGGCTGTGGATGTGGCTCAAGCGGTAGCGCACTCGCCTGGCATGCATGGGGCGCTGGGTTCGATCCTTAGCACCACATAAAAAAAATAAAAAAATAAAGATGTTGTGTCTACCGAAAACTTAAAAATAAATATTAAAAAAAAATTCTCTCTCTCTCTCTCTTAAAAAAAATCCTTTCATGACTTCATGTTGTCTGCATGATGAAGTCCTAGGTAAACTTCTGGGTTTTGCATGATCTAAAATTTGCTTGTATCTTCAACATCATTCCTTTCTCCCTCACCACCCAGGCATCCAGACAAATGAAACTTCTAGTTTTTCCAGAGGACTTACACATTCTTTTGTGCTTGGATATTTGAATCTACTATTTTTCCTGTTCTATAATTCCCCAGACTTCTCACTTTGTTCAGTTCTTTGCCTTTCAAACATTGCTTGGAAATCAGCTTCCCCTTATAACTACCCTAAGTCCCCACAAATGTTCCTAAAGACACCTGTGTATTGCTTGCCCTTGCCACACTGCTCATCAATGACCTGCTTATTCTCTGTTACCTTCCACTGGACTGTCAGCTCCCTGATGACAAGAACCATGATTGTTCCTGGTGCCTACCCCAGAGTAGATCTTCAAATACTGTGCTGCTGCTGGTTTTTTTTTTTTGTTTGTTTTGTTTTGTTTTGTTTTGTTTGTTTTTTACTTCTGAGGAAATACCATACTGGAAGACATACCATCTACTTGCATTTTAGGAGGAAATGGATGTGCCACATTAAATGTGTGTAAAATTATTTTTGATTGGTACAATAGTATACATGTATCCAAGTCATTGCATTTCTTTTTCAATAGAGATCAGGTTTAATGTGTAGCTATGCCTTCTCTACTTTAGGAGTGAAAACTCTTCTCTAACAATAATATGGTGAAGTTCTGAAGCCTCAGAATTGCCACTTGGTCCTCAGAGAATGCTTGCTGTAGACCCCAAGCACATTATAATTTCAAAAATTGATGAAAGATTTTTCTCCTTTTGCTATTTGATTATACTTATTTTTTCTTTTTTTATATTGATTTATATTTTGCTTGCAGTGAAACAAACCATCTTTAGAATCAGTGTGAAACATTTGACAGATGCTGCTCTTCTGAGTGATAGTCCCTTAAGATGTGAGAACTGGCCCTGCCTCTCCCACCTTTGGAAATGCTAAGGCTATGTAGGGCATCTTCTGGTGCCTGACTTGTGCAGCTGGTAATTCGCTATCTTTAGGATGCATGGTCACTTTTCCTTCTAATCATAGAAGATTTTTTAAAAGACATTTTATGGGAATCTATGGATTCATATGGAAGGGTAAACTCCACTAATGTGATATTACCAAAGTTCCACAACCAATTGAATCAATTACTCTTCTCTACATACAGGCAAAGGCAAATGGGTTCAGACAGTGTTCTCTACCTGCTCCTGGCAAGTTTTTCTGTATTGCAACAGTAAGACCCATTTGATTCTCTAAACGTTCATCAATGAAGCTCAACCTAGTGTGATATCAGAGGGCAGGGATAAGATGAATGAAAGAGAAGGAATCTATTTCTTTTTATTAATGTCTGGCAGAGTTCATTATATTCAGGAACAGAAATGGCTATGTCATTGACTCTTCAGTTTTGTGATGCCTCTTATGAGTTTTATATTTTTTCCATATCCTCTTAAAAATAAGGAGCTCCCCCAGAGTGGGAGCTCTGACTTTCTCCTACATTCTATCTCCTATTTAGCAATGCTCTGGGGGTTTCAAGAAATAGCATGTATTCCCTAGACTCAGGAAGAGGAGTAAATTGTGAAGGCCAATAGTACATGTTTTGATTTCTGAGCCTAATGCTTTTCTCTGGATGCAGTTTTTTGCATCCTCCAACTTAATTCCTTCAGTTCCCATCAGGACTGTCCCATCTATCAAGGGATAAAATTGTACTGGCTCTGTGTGTTTGTTGGCTTTCCATTCCTGTAACAAATACCTAAGATAATCAACTTATAAAGAGGAAAGTTTCCTTTTGAATCAGTCATTTTTGTAGTTTTCATTTCATGATCATCTGGCACTGTTGCTATGGGGGCATGTGGCAAAACTGCTCACATCATGACTGAGAATTGAAAGAGAGAAAGAGGAAGGAGATCAGTTTCCATTATTTCCTTCAAGGGCATGCCCCAGTGCCCAGAAGATCTCCTCTAACCAAGTCCTATCTCTGAAACTTTCTACCATCTCCTAGTAGCTCCAAGCTGGGCCCTTTAAAACACAGGCTTTTGAGCAGCATTTAAGATCCAAACTATAGTAACCTGTATGCTCACCTTCTTCCATCTATTCACATGCTATCTAATTTTTCAATATCAATGTACATAGGTTAGAGGAGACTTTCAAAGACAATGTTGGTCAAGAAAGGGAATGGGGAATTCAGAGCCCTTTCATTAGTGCACATGGGAAGAGACTGTATTTTTAGGGATCAACTAAATCTGATGCAAAACATCAGAATCATTTGTAAAGAACAGGAATTAGTCTACTAATAGAGGCATATGAGGATGGGTGATGAGGCTAAAAAGTTCTTTGGGTAATTAAGAGCGTGAAGGTTTTGAAATGCCAGGCTCTGAATAATATACTGTACTTGATAGTAGTGGGGAGCCTGGAAGACATGTGAGCAGGAAGTGAGAGGCCTCCCAAAGCCTGGTAGAGCTTAGGTGTGCCAGGAGTGCCAGGTCTTGCTGGGCTCACTCCTTCTCCTGGGCCACTGGGATGCCTGGGTATTGAGGGAAGGAATCCCTAGCTGCTTAGCTCTGGAGGACTTGCCCTGCAGAGTGCTGCTTATTTCACGTCTTTGTCATGTCTGATTTCTCTGACATGACAGCTTTGACTTCAGATCTCCTTCTTTAATTGAGTCCTTGTCACTTCATTGAAGGTAATTTATACATTCAATAATTATAGCTAAAGTGGGGTGGAGGTACAGGTAACCTAGTTGGGATGAGGGAGCTGCAGATATCAATGCCTCATGGAAATAGTCCTCTCCCAGCAGTCGACAGCCGGGAGCTCCAGGAGCTGGGGTTTCCCAATGCTGTGCTCTCTTAGGCTCAGGCTAGGATGCCAGATGTTTTCTTTTGTATTTTCAAACATTTCTGAGTTGAGCTCAGATTAAGGAGGATATGACATACAATGAATGATAAATGGCCCTTGTTTTCCAGAAGATTCCAGTCTAAAGAGAGAAGAAGACACACACACAAATAATTAGTCTTTAAGACTGCATAGGTCAGTCATGAGAATGCTCCGTGCTCTGAGATCAAAGAGGAAAACAGCCACCTTCCACTCAACTGCATTCAACTAAATTCTGCCATCTGTGCTGAGAAAACACTGCAGGGAGATGGGCTGTGGGTGTAGAAGGGCAAAGCCTACAAAGAGTATGAACCAAAGGCTGCGTCTTTCATCCCTTCTTGCTCTCTCTCTCTCTCTCTCTCTCTCTCTCTCTCTCTCTCTCTCTGCTGTTGCTCTCTTTTTCACTCACTCATTCAACAAATATCTGTGATGCTCTTATATACTTTAGGCCCTGTGTTTGTCCCTGGGAACTGGAATGGTGAGCTGAACACAAACTCTGTCCTTGTCCTCATGGAATTTATTGAAGAGTATGAAAGACACAACCACTAATCCAAAAAATCCAAATAGGTAATTGAGGACTACAAACAGGATACAGGAAGCTGTGAGAGTGACCAGGGGGCCCTACTCCCATTGGACACGCCAGAGAGCACTGAGTAAGTGTCATACAACTCTCTCTCTCTCTCTCTCTCTCTCTCTCTCTCTCTCTCTGTGTGTGTGTGTGTGTGTGTGTGTGTGTGTGTGCATGTGTATTAAATTGTAACAAACAGAATTTGATGTGGGGCAATGAGAATGGATTTGTTTAAAAAAGCAGAACATCAGCAAAAGATTTTACATGCTAAAAGAGGCCAAGCAAAATTGGAAGGAATGTGGGTGGATATTGTATAGTCTTTGAGTGGATAAGGCCTTTCAAAAGCATGAAGGAAAAGATTGATAATTGTAATCACATAAAATTTTAAAGTTTTAGAAAATCATTAACAAAGTAGAAAGACTAGTGAGAAACTAGAAGGTCTCTGCCTTCCATGGGGCATGCTGTTAGCACAGCCAGGCCAGTAGAATGAGCACAGTGGCCTGCATGTGAGAATACAGACAATCTTCATACTGGCTGGTAAAAAAACTGATTCCCTGAGCCTTCAGATAACATCTACCCTGTCACCAATTCCCCTAGGACCTGCCCATCACTGCACTCTCCAGGAATTCACAGATTAACTAGAATGCTGCCTTTAGGATGCTGCTCAAATAATACAGCTGATTTCCATTCTAATTGATTGATGCCTATGCTACCCAATTGTTAAAATATTTGAATTTAACCTCATCTTTATAATGATATTACTGAGTGCTTCTATGTGCCAAACACTTGTCTTATATGTGGAAGATGAAGTGAAGTTGAGCTTAGGCAGTTTGATTCTGAGCTGATATTTGACCACTGGACATTAGTCTCACATTCTAACATCATCTAACTCAATAAGATCAAGAACAAACAAATAGAAAAATGGCTGCAGAATTTGGGTAGATGATTTACACACACACACACACATACACACACACACATGAGATACAGAAGCACAATAAACCAATACAAAGATGTTCACTTAAACTAACAACAGCAAATAACAATGATGAGATATTTTTCAATTATCATATTGGAAAATATTAAAAAGATAGACAATAAAACTATTAGAGATGTTGTGAGGATTTGGACAATCTCAAGTGTTGTTTAGGGGTTGTCTTAACATTTGGGGATAACACATTTGGCAATGTGTTAAAATGTATTAAATATAAACCTGTTTGCCCTTTGAATCAACAAGCTCACTTCCAAGTCTACTATTAGTAGATAGTTACAGGGCACTCAAGAATGTTCACCAAGTAATTGTTTAGAATTGTAAAACAATGAGAACAACTAGACTGCCCATCATTAGTGAATTGATAGAGCAAAATATGGTTGATCATTATAATAAAACATGGTGAATAAAGTGAAAGATTTGGATGATATTTTTACATGAAACAAAGTAACAGAACAGCTTGTATCATATTCCATTACTGTACAGCTATTGTAGAGCTGGTTACATATGAATATGTGTATATACCACACAGTATTCATGGAGTAAGAGCATCAAAAGTAAATGGTGACCTTAGCACAGTGGCAAACACCTGTAATCCCAGAGGCTTAGGAGGCTGAAGCAGGAGGACTGTGAGTTCAAAGCCAACCTCAGCAACTTAGTTAGGTCCTAAGCAACTCATTGAGACCCTGTCTCTAAATAAAATATAGAAAGCACTGGGGATATGGATCAGTGGTTAAGTGCCCCTGGGTTCAATCACTGGTACCCCCCCCCAAAAAAAAGTAAATAGTGGGTATCTTCAGGCAGGAGACTGTTTTCTTTCCTTTTGTGGAAAATTTTCATATCATTTGAATTATTACATTGAAAAACTCTCATTTTTATAAAAAGTAAGGATATTTTAACTTAAAAATAACACTATCAGTAAAATATTAGTATGTATGGCTTCTAGTTGAGCCTTCTGAGCGATCTATAGTTCTTCAGGGTTTTGGGAACTGCAGATTAATATTGGTTGGTACTGGTAATGAAATCCTTTGGTAGGTTATATACAGAATTAAAAACAAAGCAAACATTCAAAATTGAGTTTACTTGTGTAGTAATAATAATTTTGTAACTATAGTCTTTTCTTCATATTTAAAGTGGATCGATTCAAAGACCCTGAGGATATTAAAATTGGTAAACTCAAGACTTAGTATTTGTGTATTATTTATGTACAACCTCCTGTCTGCTTTAAATTATCTTCTAAATTGCTGATAATACCTAAACAATGTAAATGCTGTATAGATAGTTGTTATACTGTATCATTTAGGAAAGAGTGGCAAGAAAATATGGACCTGCTCAGTATAGACACCATTTTTAAGAATATATTTGAGTAATTGTTGGTTGAATCTGCAGATGCAAACCTTTGGATATAAGAGGTGAACTGTATGTAAGTGATTCCTGGTTTGTGAGGTACAAAAGATATCTCTTTAAAGTCAAAAGTTGTGGTTTAGAGAATACTCAAGATGTGGTTCTGGGGTTCACATGCTGAAGAAAATCCACCATACTCCCTAAAGCAAAGAAAATGAAGGTCCCACAGAATTGGGATGGCTTTTTGTGGTCTGCGGCACTGAAACCTGACATAGCACTCTTTATCACATCTCCTTTTTCTTTTTCTTTTATGAAGGCACTCTCTATATTGGCTCTGGGTTTTTTCAAAGTGTGTTTCTCACTAGCAGTGTCAGATAGTAGAGAGACAAAGCTTTTCCAGGAGCACCAGCTTGCTGAGGGCTATGCTATGCACATGCAAAACTGCCTGCGGCAAGTCCTTGGAGGAGAAAATGCAGGGCCTGCTGCTAAGGCTTATGTGGAGAATACTTTAGTGCTTCCTTTGACTGAATGAAACATTTTGATAATGACTCACAAGAAGGCTGTACGCAAAAAGACTGTATATCAATAATAAGACATAATAGCATTCATAAAACATTTTATAATTCAAATGCAAATGTGACCACTGTAAAGGGCTATATTAAACCTATTTGTTTTTAATTTATTGTTTTTATGATGCTTTGACACCTGGGGTCTTAGGGACCAGGAACAGACAGCCCCTCCCCAGGTTAGCTAATTCCTGAAGAGCTCAAAAACTTGCCTGTGAATAAGTTTTTGGTATGTAGTTTTGAGTCCATAGTCTCTTTCTTTTCAGGCTCCTGTAGTAGCTTCCTTCCCTAAATAATACCAGGACCAGGTGCAGGAGAAGGGATCACCTGCAAAGCCCAGAATCTGCTGAAATTATTTAAACTATCTAATCCTAATCCTGCTCAGATGCTTACTCTGCCTTGCCTGTTTCTTTCCAGGGAAACCACAATAAAAGCTTTTCCTCTTGCTCCATCTGCCTCCTAACCCACATGGTGCTTCCCTACTGACCCCGAGTGGGTCATATATCATCTACATCACCCTTTTGATAACTATGAGTAACAAAGTATGTTGGCCAGCTTTGTGACCAAAACACCTGACAAGAACAACTTGGACAAGAAAGAAATTATTTTGGCTCACAGTTTCATGATTGTTCAACTCCACTTCAGAAACATCATGCAGGAGGAAAGCAGAGGAAAGCTGCCCAGTCTAGGAGGGAGAGAAGGGGGGACAGAAAGAGACAGGGGTGGGGGAAGGGACCAAAGAATACACAAACTCCTCCAGGGTATGCCCACAGTGACCTATTTCCTCTAACCAGGCCTCACTTCCCAATAGTCCACTCAGCTATCAATCAAATGAATTAATTCACTGATCAGGTCAGAGCCCTGTGACCCAATCATTGCTTAAAAGCCCTACCTCTGAACCTTGCTGCCTTAAGGACCACACTTTCAACACAGGAGCTTTCGGAGGTACATTCCAGATCTAAACCATAATACAAGGTATTATTCAAATAGCAGTTTTCTCTTGCTGATTAAAACAAATCCTAGGTACACCTTTAAACAAGAGTCAATCAACTTCAAATAATGTAGGCCCTCAGAGTTCCCAGACTGGATATAGCTCAGTGGTTGAGAGCTTACTGATCATGAGGCCCTGAGTTCAATCCCCAATACTGTAAATAAATAAATAAAAATGTCCAGTTTATTCAGGATTTTTTTCAGTTTTTTTTTTCTTTTTTCTTCTTTCCAGTTCAGGGGATTGAACACAGGGCCTTGTGCATGCCAGGCAAATACTTCAATATTGAACTATACACCCCCCAGTAATAGTAGGTTCAACCCATTGATTATTTATAGCCTCACTTTGCTAAGAGATTGAAGAACATACAGGACTTATTCTATGAGCAGAGGAGCCACCTGAAAGTGTGAATGACATTTAAAATCCATTAAAATGAAGTCCAGGGAATGGCACAATAATGGCCTTAATGATTCCTGTAAAAGTTAACTCAAAAAGTCTGCATTAAGAAGCTTTTTGATGCTGCAAATTTGGAATAGCATTCATTGCAGCCTTGAATGCAAGATGGGAATCAACTCTGTCATGTATGGACAATTGAAGCAATGTCTTTCACAAGACTTTCTCAAAAGTCTTTTGCTGAAGGTGTTCAGGCGCCAAATGCCCTTCTTGAATACAATGAGCATGCATACACCTGGAAACTGTGTTGTGAATAGGCAGTTGCTCTTTCTCTTTCACAGAGAAACTTCTCATTTTCTTTGCAAAAGGATGGTGTAAAAGCTTTCAGGCCAGTTCACACCAGGGAGGTTCTATGCAGGAAGCATTTATGTTGCTTGAACAATTTGACAACAGAAAATTGTCAACTGAGTTCTTTAGCTCCTGGGAGCTCCAAGGGGAGTCCATTGTCATTTCTTTAGGATTGAAGGACAACAGCAATTCACTTGCAAAAGGCAAATGTTCCAAGAGAACAAGAGCGAGGTACCTAGACATCAAATCATACAAGTCAGTCTCAAAGTATTACCATGTCTGGGGTGTAATCCTGTTGGCCTTTCCTAGAGGACACTTGGTGGAGACCATAAGTGCCCCATAAGCTCTTCTGTTTCTAAACCTGTCTGTCAGCCATGACATGCTAGATCTGCTGGGGGACAAAAGGAGAGGCTAGAATGGAGGGTGAGAAAAGTTACAGTGTAAGATACTATATATGCCTTTGCCTAATCACAGAATCTCTACAAACTTGGATTTCCTGGATTTGGGAAAATTAAGCCATATTTCAATAATGCCTTGATTATAGGTGCAATAAGATGTTTATAGGGGAAAAATACATGTAAAAAATGAAGTGTCCCAGTAGACTTCTCATCCACTCTTCCTAATAACAAGGACCTATTGTATGCGCTGCTCACAGATACAGGGTGGGGCTTACTAAATGCCAAGTTGCTTACATTTTTACCTTTTTAATCCTTAAACTAACTGTGTGAATACTCTTATTACATATATGAATGTGGAACCCAAGGTGAAGGAGATTAAAGAGCTTGTTGAAGTAAGGATAGTAAAGATCAGGCTAAGATGTGAGCCTGGTCCATCTCACATAGTGATGGAGACAGACACATCTTGAGTAGTGGGAACACAAGATTAAGGAAATAATTCTATAAATTGGGCCCTCTGTGATGATCCCCACATGCTTTCCTTTTTACAAAGCAATATACCTGCAATCCTGCCTGATTTAAAAGGACAGGTTATGTTAAATTCCTCTCAGCAAACTACCTGTTATCTGCAGGAGAAATGCAGGCCCCCAAATAATTTTCATAAAGATAGCATAAGTTATCTTAAAAGGAGACTTTTGTGATCCTCTCACAGATCAGATCCTAGAACTCACAGAGATAAGGATAATTCTTCCGAACCATAAAATCTGAAAGAACAGATTCCAATTGGAACTAGTTATCCCTAATCTCCAACTTCCTTAATAAGACTCCTTTGGCTCAAGGATTAAAATCAGGAATCAATAAATGGGATGGACTCAAATTTAAAAAGTTTCTTTTCAGCAAAAGAAATAATATGTGAGGTGAATAGAAAGCCTACATCATGAGAGCAAATTTTTACCCTTCACACATCAGATAGAGCACTAATCTCTAGGGTATATAAAGAACTCAAAAAGTTAAACACCAAAAAAAAAAAAAAGAAAAAGAAAAAAAGAAAGAAAGAAAACAACCAAATAACCCAATCAATAAATGGGCCAAGGACTTGAACAGACACTTCTCAGAAGATGATATACAATTAATCAACAAATATATGAAAAAATGTTCATCAACTCTAGCAATTAGAGAAATGAAAATCAAAACCACTCTAAGATTTCCTCTCACTCCAGTCAGAATGGAAGCTATTATGAAGACAAACAACAATAAGTGTTGGTGAGGATGTGGGGAAAAAGGTACACTCATACACTGCTGGTGGGACTGCAAATTGGTGCAGCCAATATGGAAAGCAGGATGGAGATTTCTTGGAAAGTTTGGAATGGAACCTCCATTTGACCCAGCTATCCCACTCTTCGGTCTATACCCAAAGGACTTACAAACACATACTACAGGATACAGCCACATCAATGTTTATAGCAGCACAATTCACAATAGCTAAACTGTGGAACCAACCTAGATGCCCTTCAATAGATGAATGGATAAAAAAATGTGGCATATATACACAATGGAATTTTACTCAGCAATAAAAGAGAATAAAATCGTGGCATTTGCAGGTAAATGGATGGAGTTAGAAATAATGCTAAGTTAGCCAATTGCAAAAAAAAATGCCAAATGTTTTCTTTATATAGGAGGCTGATTAATAGTGGGATAGGTAGTGGGAGCATGGGAAGAATAGATGAACTTTAGATAGGGCAGAAGGATTGTAGGGGAAGGGAGAGGGCATGGGGTTAGAAATGATGGTGGAATGTGATGAACATTATTATCCAAAGTACATGTATGAAGACATGAATTGGTGTGAATATACTTTGTATACAACCAGAGATGTGAAAAATTGTATTCTATATGTGTAATAAGAATTATAATGTGGAGCTGGGAATGTGGCTGAGGCTGTAGCGCGCTCGCCTGGCATGCGTGCAGCCCGGGTTCAATTCTCAGCACCGCATACAAAACAAAGATGTTGTGTCCGCCGAAAACTAAAAAATAAATATTAAAATTCTTTCTCTCTTTAAAAAAATATAATGCATTCCACTGTCTTATATAAATAAATGAAAAAAGAACTGGTCATCATGGGCCAAAATGATCTATAGTGGTCATGGGGATTTCAAAGTCTGATGTCAACCTGTTTCAGTCAAAAGTCAAGAGGTAGGTCTGGGTAGGACTCTCTGCAAACTTACCTGGAATCACCAGTAAAAGTGGAGTATAGAAGAGGCACATAGTCCCTCTCCTCTCTGAGGACCTACTCTCTTCCTGTAGAGTGTTCACTTTTCCCTTTCCCATCCTTTGTAATAAACTAATGCCTGTTACTCTGAACAATGTTTGAAATCCCTGATTTGATTGCAAGAATCAGAGTTTGAAGGTCTTTGTCCTGCCTCAGTTTCCCAGAATTTTCTAGCTCTGTATTCATAGGACCCCAAACTCAATCCAATCTCTAGGGCCCTAGTGGTGCCTGTATTTGGTCCAAAGTCACCACCTATTTATTTCAAAAGGTGAGCAGGATGTCCAACCTTCCTGAAGCAATTTAGTTTGAAGCATATTTTCCACTTTCCAGAGGCAGCCATGACTGGTAACCTCTTGTACTCCTGGAGGAGGCTTCATGGATCTTGGAATCTCCAGGGTCCATCATTTTCAGGAGGATCAAGCAGTTATTGACTTCTGTCAGATCAGGCGAGGCGGGCAGTGACCAAAGGAGGCAGATTTAAAAGGGCCAACAAACGAGGCTTTATTGAGATATCACTCCCGTGCAAAACTCGATCAGACCCACAGAGTGGACCAGAGAAGGGTGTGAGGAGAAACCGCGTGGAAGCTTTACAGGACTGGACTTTTATGGGGCTTACAGCAGGAAGGGAAGTGCTTGGGACAGGAAAAGGTGTTTTTAGGGTTCCTTGTCCCTCTGGAGTTGGTCAGCAGAGTTGGCTGAGCTCCAGGATTGGCAGGGGGTCCTGCTGATTGACAGGCTAGTCAGGAGATCTCGCTGATTGACAGGCATTTCCACCAGCACCTGATTGATATTCCTTTCCTGCTCGGGCTGCTTTGTTCTAAGTCGCCACCAAGTCGCCACCACCAACCTAACAACTTCTGAGCCCATGAAATTTGTCTGAAGCGCATAAGCACTGTTTCTTAACTGAAAGGCTTCACTTTCCAGTGAAGGTAGGATGTGCTTCCTGCAGGACTTCCAGAACACTTGGAGAAGCCACAGCACTAGAAGCTCCTTCATAGCCTGCCCTTGATTCTCTGGGGTCTGTCACCTAATGTTCTCCTTAATTATGCAGTCATGTATGGCCTTGGACTCACTGTAATTCCTAGATGGACCTGAATACAAGAATGTAGCCCGAGCCCCCGGCTGCAACAGGGGTGGATGGGTGGGTGGGAGATGGCCAGGGGGAATACTGTGTCATTTTCGATTGCATAGACCTGGGTTTGAGGAATATGCCTTGAGACTTTACTTACCTTCACAAGGATCCATCTCCTCTATCTCCAAAGCAGGGAAAATCATTCCAAATTCAAAGGATTGTAAAAATTAAGCGACATTAAGTATGCAAAGCCCTTCACGTGCTTAGCTCATGTTTGGTTCTTAATACATGCTATTTATTGTTACTTTTTTCCTGCTCTCCCTGGCTCCTCCCCCCCCCCCATGTTTTCTATTCTCCATTTCTATTTTCTTTCCTCTATCCCACTCTCAGAGGCTCTGCTTTGAGAATCATATGCTGTTTGTTGGCAAGGAGAAAAGGAAGAAAGAGAACAACCTTGGGCTGTAAAAATGCTATGGAAACCATGACGATGGCTCCTTAATCAACTAGCCAGGACCACACAAGGATACCTGATATCCCACCTCATTCTAATGTGCATACAGAAGGGGAACAAGGCAGAGGAGCTATGCACAAGCAGGGCTCTATTGTCCTTGCTTCCTGCTCCTAATGAAAATGAAAATCCTGGAACTGGAAAACAAAGTATTCCCCCACAAAAATAAGGCAGTTAAAAATGACTCTGCTGCAATGTAATAAAAGGGAACATAACCCTCCACATCAGGAAATGACTCTATATTTTCCCTTTTATGTTTAAAACCAGAGGTCCTTACTGCTGCTAGCCCACTCACTCTAAGCATTAATTTTCTATTATGAATAAAATTAATGAGTTTAGCCAATTGCTCCTGCTCATAAAGTTGTGCTTTTCATTACCAAGGTTAACAGCTTGCTGGTGACGTGGCTGCCTGGCAAAGTGCCCACAGGAAGCAGGGACTGGGCAGATGCTGCCCACAGGGGTAAAATAGAAGCCTGGAGGAATATTCACAGCCTTTCTGCACCCCTGTGCCTGGTGCTGGAACCCCTTTGCCTAATCCTGTTTCATTTTTATGGCATCCTGCCAACCTTTCTCTTTAATCTAACCTCTCGAATAAAACTGACCTCTAGCCGGTGGCCTCCCTCATTAACCCTGAGCATGATGACCACTGTGTTAAGTCTGCACAACCTGAGCACAGAGTTTGTGACAAATCCAAGTCTGAAGACAATGGTGGTCAAAGGGTGTGAAGGGCAATGACAGCAAGGGACAGGGTGCTACAGAAGCACTTGCCAGGACTCCTCACCCTGGTTTGGGGCCAGGGAAGATTACTGATATATGTAATATTTAGGTATTTAGGCTGAGATTTGCAGGCTGAGTAGGAATCCTACTAAACAAGTGGGGTAGAGAAGGATGAGCTTCATGCAGAGGGTATCTGGGCTGGGTGTGACTTGTTCTAAGAACCCCAGGAAGAGCACAAGGTAGAGGTGCTGAGGGATAAACAGGACATGGCACATGGTCCCTTTTACCTTGTCTAAGGCCTGGGTACAGATTGCTATAGAACTGTCCTTCCAGGTATTTCCCTCTAGACCAAGACTCAGCAAGGAAATTTAGAGGCTAAATAATTGGGTTATGCCAGCCATAACCTTATCAGTGCATTAATCAACTTAAATGGATTAACTGGGTGGTAACTATAGGCAGGTTGGGTGTGGCTAGAGGAAGTAGGTCAGGGGTGGGGAGGTGTTTGGGGTTTATATTTTGTTTTTGGTGAACAGAGCTCTCTCTGCTTTCTGATTGCCACATGCTGAGCTACTTTCCTTTACCATGTCTATTTGCTACCATGATGTCCTGCCTCACCTTGGGTCCAGAGCAGTGGAGTTGCCATACATGAACTGAAGCTTCTGCAACACCCATGAGGATCAAATAAACTTTTCCTCCTGTAAAATTGTCCTTGTCACTTCTTTTGGTCACAGCAGTGAAAAAGCTGACTAAAACAGACTTTCAAAGCCAACGTATTTACTATATGGCCTTTTATGGAAAAAGTCAGCCCACCCTGACATAAGCTTTTTCCGCTATAATCTTTCCTCATCTTGGGCCTCAAACAAATATTCCTGTCCTCTGTTCTGGTGGTCTTTCTATTGCTAATCAGAAAGTGTTAAGAATAAATTAGATTATCATCTGCAAAAGCAATGGCGTGAGTATTAGTGTTTGATCCTGGCTTGAACTAGCTGCTATAGATTGTACTATAATAATAATAACAACAGCAGTAATTGTAGCAAATTAAGTAACAGTTTCTACTTATTCACTGATGATTATATAATAGGTTTGAGCTGGGCTTTTTAAAAATACACTATTTACTTCTCATAAAAATTTTCAAGCAGGTATTTTTTAATGCCCATTTTATAGATGTTGAAACTAATACTCAGAATAAGTGATAAGCTTAAATCAGTAACAATTACACTTTGCTTTACTCAAAGAACAGAATACATAAAATCAATAGCTTAGACAAAATAAAAAGTTTCTTCCTTTGTTCCTACAATAGAAATCTGGAAATGAGCAAATCTGGTAGGTTCATTGTTCTGTGTTCCCATCACATTATTTTCCAGTTCTCCTTGAGAACCAAAACAGTGCCTGACATTCCACCTATCATGTTGGCATTCTATTTAGGGATGATGAGTGAAAAGGGCAAAGGGGAAAAAATGTATTTCCTTACAAAGATCACTTAAAACCTCCTGATTGCAGCTCGTTTGTCAGAATTTAGTCACATGGCCAGACCACCTGCATAGGAGGCTGGGGATTTTTTTTTAACATTTTAAATATTCTTTTAGTTGTATATGGACATGATACATTTATTTAATTTATTTATTTTTATGTGGTGCTGAGGATCAAACCCAGGGCTTTACATATGTGAAGCAAGTGCTCTACCACTGAGCCACAATTCCAGCCCTGGGGACTGTTTTTTGATGAGACCCATTGCTATCATTAATAAAATAGGGATACGCTACTAACAAAGGAGGAATATTGGAAAGGCTACCAACCATATCTATGCATCTGCCATTTTGGTTCCCCAATATCTGTGGACATGGCTCTTCCATGTGGAGAATATTCCTGGGATTTCTGAGGCAATGATTCCGCAATCTTACTCAGTTACTGAATCCAGCTTATTTTATGTGCAGATCTCTTCTTCAGTCCTAGATATGGCTACTCACAGCCTGGTGACTCAGAAATTAAAAGACAGTCAATCTGCTTCCAATCTGCCTAATTTATTATTGTGGAGAAAAGAGGAAATAGCAATGAAAAAAAAAGTATCCGTTCATGAAAGAAACACAGTGATCACTGGTTCTTGGTGATGGACTTGCCAGCCAGGCAAGGGTCTAAGGTTTTCTGGATGGATCAAATGAACACTCCTCTACTGTCCCAGGAGTAGCTCTTTAGCCTCTGTCCTCCATGGCTCTGGCTCTGCCTCAGGAATGGTCCTCCCTGTTAATCACCCTCTACATCCACCTTCTTGTCAATCATCTGCTTTTTGCAATAGAGATCTAGTCGTTCCTGGAGGACAAATAGTTTTAACACCTTGCAGAGTGGGATTCAGAACCAAGAAATGGAGAGTGTTTTAAGACTTTCACAGTCTCAGATTGTGGTAGACTGCTCTTGAGATTTCTTTGGAAATACAGTTCTCTTAAAATCTGAATTGGCTTGTCGTCCATTTGCTAGTGATCATTTTAATGTGAAATAACCACAGCCACACTTCTTTGTGTCCAGACGTAGCTTTCAAGCCTGAATATCTTCTATTTTACTCACTTGCTTCTGTATCTCAGCCCATCCTCTTAGCTCTTAAATTAATGGTGATGATAACACCCTTAATCTGATCTTTGCTAGTGTATCAACTCCCATTGTCTGCTGAAAACTCTTAATATAAGGTGCTTGATAAAGTCTTGGGGTCATAGTTTTATCTTCCACTGGAGTTCCCCTGCACAGTCTCCATTTATAACTGTTTTCATTTGAAATAGAACCACTTGGGGCTGTATTTTTATTCAACTTACTCAGGGGTATAGTGTAGAAAATGTATTATTTCTTTCCCTCTATGCTTGCATGTCAACTAGCTCTAGTTGAAAACCATCTCTTTTGTAGAATTTTTCTGGGAAAGGACAGAGTGATTCAAAATATAACAGTGTTCTAATTTTTTTCCTACTCTACCCCAGTGCTAGGAGGCACATGATGTAGTTTCCAAGGAACAGGCAGGGAATTGACCAAGTGTTTTGCCACTGCCATTAAATGTTGCAGGCTTTCCAGCACGATGTGCTTCACTCCTGCTGTGCTGCTCAATCTCCTCATGCCTATTCTAGTCCTACTATATGTGGCACCCCAAGTCCAAAAGCAAATCCTTTATCAGTTAAAAATTGTGTTTGTATATTAATAGATACCTAACTTTAAATGTTTGAAACATGATGGTTGGACTGATACAGTGCCAACAATCCTTCTGTAATTAAGAGTCAGTGCTCAAACCAAGGCTGTTTGTCCCTTGGTCTGTACATGTAGGTAAGGCACTATAGTAACTCAACCAATTCCATTCAGTTCAGCATAATCATTTGCCTGCCTCATGGGACTGCTTCAAGAATGGAATGAGACACAGTATAAAGCATTTTATGAATATTTAATGTTATTATTAATGTGTTTTCCCATGTGGGAAACTTATTTGTGTTTTAAGCAGAACTTCCAATTTTCACACCAAAAGGAGTAATGTTAATGGGAAAAATTTCAGGTACTGGGCAGATCAGTATTAGAAATGCCTCATGGGGGTGAGGGGATCTGTCATTGTAACAGGTAGATTCAATCACAGACTTAGGAAAGCAGAATTTGGGTATAAGAAATAAATATAATTGGGAAGAACTATTTAATAAGTCCCTCCCCATTCTATAATATTGATTTTTGTAAAGATTTTTTTCTTTGCCCAAATTCTAATAAAATAAAATACAAAGAAAAAAATAAAAATCACCCAAAGCTGTCACTAAGAGTCAACTACTATTAACCTTAGGTACTATGGCCCCTCTGACTTGCCTCTGTGAGTGCATATGTGGGGGGACAGGTGGATAATTTTATATAGGTGCCTTCCTCAGCATCAGGAATGTCTGTCCTCATTAACTACTTGAGACAATAGGCCCATATAGATCTCAGATCTTTGTAAACAGAATAACTTCTGTGGAGAGGTGGAGATGTTAGACTGTGCTGGGAAGCATGGCTATTGCCTGGTTGGACAAGGCCTCCTATGTCTGTGAGATATCCTGAGGCTCTGGGACCAGAGGTGGTTCAGCAGGAGTCTCATCTGAAATCCCAGGTGGTCTGCTTCATGGAAGAAAGCTCAGTCCCTGTCCCACCTAGGTGGGAGGGCAGGGATGGGAGAATAGCTGCATCTGTTCAACTATTCAAGCCCATAAATGTTTATGGAGCAGTATATCTGCTTGTGAAACAGACCATTGGAGTTCTGGGCAGCCCCATGCTAGGCTCTGCTGGGTATGCATCTGGGCCACCTAGAGTGCATGGGGAGCTTGCTTTCCTCCTTACCTATCACAATACCTAGGGACATTGGACTGTAAGCTAAGACGTTTGATGTCTCCCCCACCCCCGCCATTCACTGCTGCAGTGCATTCTGATGTCTTGGCCCTACACAGCTAATCAATCAACAGTGCATCCTCCTTCTGGTGCCAAAGTAATTTAGCTTAAAAGCAGCTTTGAACTCAGTCACTTCCCTACTTAAATGCGTCAGCAACTCCTTGTCACCTATAGATGAGGCTTGTAAGAACCTTGTGGCTAGGCTCCATGACTTTCTGCAACTCTTGGCCTCCTCTGACACATGTTGCAGAAAAAGAGACCTACCCAGTGACTGTCACAAACTGTATGCTTCTCATCTGCTTGCCTTTCTTCTGTTTGAGATGCCTCTCCCACCTTCATCTTCTGGTTATCTCCTAGTCATCCTTGAAGATTTGGGTCTGTCATCCTTTCCTACAGGAATTCTTCTTTTGCCCTGTTTCTGCCTCTTCTACCCTGGTTTCTAAGTCCTGCACTCATATCTCTGTTGCATGCTTGCAGCTACCCCATGACACCACACACAGCTAAGCATGTATCTGTCTCCCAATAGACACGGGTCCCTTCACTTTGTCTCTGGATCCCATGTGCAGTATATGAAGTTGAAACTCAGTACATGTCTTGAAAGAGTGAATAATAGAATTTCTATTTCTTTTAATTCTGCCTTGGTGGTTGTATCATGTTACCAGGAGGTCGAAACAATTCTAGTTACTCAGGAAATGTGAGGCCTGGGTATACTTGTTTGTCACTTTACACCTGGTCAGTATCTTTAAAGCTCAGCTCAGGCTATACTAAGCAGTGAGGGGCAGTATTACTGTTCAGAGATCTCCTTTGGAGTCCACAGACCTACTTCAGCTTTTACTTGAATCTGCCTTAATTATATGTGAACTTGGGTTAGTCATTGCACTTTCCCTGGCCTTGGGTTCCTCACCTCTAATATGAGCAAAAAGGTCCTTCTGTTCTTTGTACACTTTCCAGCCCTGACATGCTGTGGCTCTGAATTTACTTTGCTTTGAGATTTGCCAGGAAACAGAGACTGTAGGAATTAAAAGAATACAGAAAGAGAAAAAGGAGTTCCTCCATTCTACTCGCCCATGGGGGTATCCAGGGTCTATGAATCACAAGCACAAGCACCTTCACAGGCTCATAAGAAGAGCCACAAACAACGACAATTTCCCAAGTCACTGGTACAACCTCTGTCTTAACCTGTAAAAAGACTTGTCTCCTCCTGTTCCCAGCCTGGGGGCTGTACCTACAAAGTCAGGTTCAGGATCTTAGAGTCATGTGCCATCTCTTCCTCCACCTAACCCCATGAGTGTCCCCATGCCATTATTGATCACACCAAGAATCGAGAGGTGAAGATTTCCAAGAGGGCCTTCACCCAGGCATCTAGATCTCTTGGAATATTTAACAGTGACAGAAATTCTGGAATCTTTTGCCAATGTTCAAGAAAAGTCTAATAAAAATTGTGCTTAGATATATATTCAGGCCACAAAGTCAGGCTGAAACCTCAGTCTTGCATTTTGGTTTGAATTATAGCTACTTGGTATAGTTATCTCATACCAATCAGTAACTCTAATGGGCAATTATAATATCCTTTGACTTGTTTGAAAATGGGAGATGAATAAATAAAGTTCTGCAAAGTATTCTTTATGCCATAAGGCAGAAATAATAGAAAAGTCCTTGGGGGAAGGGCCTGGAAGTGTGTAAGCTGCAAGCTGTTTCTCATTTGATAAACAAGGAAAGTGCATATGGAGGAAGGGTGTTGTGGTTTGAATATATCCAAACTTTATGTGTTGAAAACTTAACCCCACAAATTATGTGTTAGTGGTATTTGGAGGTGGGGCCTTTGGGAAATAACTGGAAGTAGTTAAGGTCTTGAAAGTGTGGCTCCCATAATGGCATTAGTGGCTAAAAATAGGAAGAACGACCTAAGCTAGCACATTTGCACCAGCTTACTATGTGATGTTCCCTGACATTTTATGATACAATAAGAAGATCCTTACCATATGCTAAGCACATGCTTGTGTCATGCTTTTGGGCCTTCTAGCCTCTAGAACTATGAACTAAATAAAACTCTTTTCCTTATCAGTTACCTGAGCTTGGGTATATTGTTGTAGCATTAGAAAAATAGACTAAGACAGATTGAGTGGCTTACCTCAGGCCAAACAGGGTAGGTGAGTGGCAGATCTCAGACTCCCAGCTTAGTGGTTTCTACTTGAGTGTGTAGGAACACATGGCCTACCCACTTGAACACACTAATGCATTTATGGGGACAAATATTTCTAAACTGAGAAGTTTAATGTCTGTTTGGTCTGACCCTAAGGCAGCTGTAAATACTTATGTGAAGTTCACACCACTTTGCAAGATATTTGATGAAAATGTTCTAATGCCTTCTGGGGAGACATCAGTGAGGGAAAGGTCATTAGTTGGGTTACACATAGCATAGATTTACCAGGTTGGGTGTGAGGGAAGATTTTCAGGTTGTCATTGAACTTCCTAAAGTTAAAAAGAAATTTCTACCAAATAGTGGAGTCATCCACAGTGGCAGGAGGGACTGGTTGAAGCATGAAGTATTCTATCCAATTATTGAACATATTTTGTGTGATGGGCACTGTGTAGAGTGTGGTGAGTGCTGAGATGAAAGAGAATGCTGCTTTCCTCAGGCACTGTGCTCAATAGAAATCATGTCTAGCACAGAGCAAGGATTCAGAAAATATTTTTGGATGAGTAAAAAAATAAAGTCAATGAGTGTTTTTATCTGCACTGTAGACATTGATGTTACATTATTCAGGAAGGTGCTACCATTGCTGACTTGTGTATCAGAGAAGAGACAGGATCATGGGAATTAAGAATCTCAGCAGGTTGAGAAGTCAAGATGGGCATCCAGGCCAAAGGTTCAAGTTGACTAAGACCCATATGTATGAAGAATATAGCTGGCGTGATCTCCTGTATCAAGGGTCTAGAATTTGTATTGCGTGAGGCAGCTGTTGAAGGTTGGTGTTGAGAAATGAAGGCCAGAACAGAGGTCCTGACTGCCAGCTAAGGCTGTTCTATCTCCACAGTGACAGGCCTAGATCTGATGCAGAGTCCCACTTAGAACTCTGTTCTAGTTTTGGCTTGATGTTGAGGGGAAGGAGAGAGGGGAATGGAAAGGAGGACAATTATCTTGTCCCTGTTTTCTAGCATTTAAGTCTTTCCTCTGCTTGTCCATGCAAAATGGAGACTCTTCTTTTTTTGTTGTTGTTCTTTTTAGTTCTTTTAGTCTGTTTTGACATATTTATACAAACATGAAGTATATGTTATTCTAATTAGGATCCCATCTTGTGAATGTACATGATGTTGAGATTCACTGTGGTATATTCATATATGTACATAGGAAAGTTGTGTCAGATTCATTCCACTGTCTTTCCTATTCTTATTCCCTGTTACTTCTCTTCATTCCCCTGTGTCTAATCCACTGAACTTGTATTCTCCCCCTCCCTTGTTGGGTATTAGCATCAGAAAGACCATTTGACCATTGTTTTTTAGGGATTGGCTTACTTCACTTAGGATGATAGTATACAGGTCCTTTTATTTACTGGCAAATGTCACTAAGTCATTCTTCTTTATCGCTGAGTAATATTCTATTATGTATATACACCATTTTCTTTATCCATTCATCTTTTGAAGGGCACCTAGGTTGGTTTCATAGCTTAGCTATTGTGAATTGAGCTGCTATCAATATTTAAGTGGCCGTGTTGCTGTAGTGTGCTGATTTTAATTCCTTTGGAAATATACTGAGGAGTGGTATCACTGGGTCAAATGGTGGTTCCGTTCCTAGTTTTCTGAGGAATCTCTATACTTCTCTCTAGAGTGGTTACACCAACAAATGGCAATTCTTAGAGGATCAGGGATAAGATGTAATTTAGGCTCTTGACAGCAGCCCCCTCTTTAGCTTCAGATGGAGAGGGATCTCTGAGAATGAAGATTTGAGCAAGAAACTATTGAAGTACAACAACTTGCCCTTAGCTTGGCTGCTTTGGCATGGGTCAGGGAGTTGGCCTGGAAAATGCTCCTTGGGGAGCAGTTTGCAGTGAGCTACAATGGCCTGGAGCCAGTTGTGAAATAACCACGGTACATGGGCCTATTCAACTGAAAGGAAAAAAGACTGATGTTCGGGGGACATCTGCTTGGAGCCAGTCTCTGGGCTAAGCAGTTTAAAATAAGAAATTTTATGTCAATGTTTATAACAAATTCTTTGTGATTTGCCCCTCTTTTAGAGCTGCCTCAAGTGAGGCTCGGAGGGGTTAAGTGACTTTCACAAATCATCTTGCTAATAATTGGAGGATTTGGGATTTGAAGGTAGTTACCTGCTTATAGGTTCAGGTCACTTTCTGCTCTCTTTGCCTTACATCTCATCCTGACCCTTTGTGAGCCAATATGAGTCTAAGACCTCAAGGGAGTCCCGCTTTAAATCATGAGTGTCTGTAGAAGATTTCCCAGGGCATGATATAAGCTTCAGCACTTCTTTACTCCTGCCCTCATGGCCACAGCCTGCTGGTTCATTTTGATTTGAGAAGACACTTTTTATCAGACTGTTCAGGAGTGAAGGCCACTGCTATCATTTCTCTCCCTTCTCCTAGTCACGATACCAAGTTGCATGGCTTCTCTGGGATAACTCACGTTCTGCATGTTGTCCTTTGTGATGTTTGTTTGTTTACCTTTCTCAACCCAACTTAATGATAATTAGTGGGAGTTTTGAACTGTAGGAATGGGTACGAAGAACTATGGGGAAGATAAGGCATGGAGAGAATATTGCAAACATGGTGTGGGATTTAATGGCTTCATCTTGCTCAGGGACACAGTCATGGGACTGGTTTTGACTATTCTCTGGACTCTTGAATGAGCCATCTCTCCTGTAGATGGGGAACCCTTCTCCTACAACGTCTAAGAGGAGTCTGTATATAGTGTCCTAGGAATGGGGACAGAAATTCAATGATGAAATCACAGAATGATTATCTAAATGGCAGCTTCAGGCTGGGTGAAAAGAAGAGCCTACAAGTGCCTCCTTTCTTAGAAGCTGGGGGCTTCCTGCTCAGGTGCGCACAGCTTGCATTCCCTCAGTGGTGCCTGAAGGCATCCTGATGCATTTACATGGCTGCAAAGAGGTTTCCTTGGCAAACAGGACTTATTCTTCACGAACTTAAGGCCTCCCTGTAGCCTTGGTACTCTAACAAACCTCATCTCAGGTCACTGGAGAAAGAGGTATTGGCTAGCTAAGTCCCATTAACTCTGTGCTATGATTAAATGGATCCCAGTGAAACCCCTATTCAGAAACATTTCTCTTGGGACAACTGCCTATGGCTGGAATCTCAGCATAGTAATGTATTCCATTGGTTAAGTATTGCTTGTCATTAGAGCCCAAGCTTATTGAGAAGCAGCCAGCACAAGCTACTGTCAGCAACATGTTTAGTGAGAATGAAGAGATCTTGTACTTATTGATTGTGAGCTAGGAGAAAAGTTCTAAAACGCAGAGTGAAGCCTAGGCAAGGCAGCCCCTGCAGGCTCTGCACCCTCAATGGCAGAAACATAGAGGATGATGTGCACGTATAAGCACCAACTCTAACCGCCTGTGGAGGGGATCTTGGGTCAGTTACTTACTCTCTATGGGCCTCAGCTTCCTCAACTAGAAATCATAAATTTTGGATTTGGATGAAAGAATCTCTATTTTTTGATAAGCTCTAAAGTTCTGGTTCCTGAAGCCATTAGGAACAGGGTTATTTTCATCATGATTTCATTATATTAAATCTCTAAGTTTTGATTGGGAGAGATTATAGGTAGGTAGAGATGAACCATCTCAATGAGAAAGTTGAACGTCTTGCAGGAAAATAAATGAAATGGATCCACTGAGATTCCAAGAACCTGGGGAGACTTTTGTTTCAGTGTTTTTGATTATACAGCTTTTCCTTCAGAGAGTAATGACTATGCACTTCTAAGAGATTATGTCCTGTAACAAAACTGGCAAAGAGGGCTCAGGAGCTGTCCAGCAGAGAGAACTCCTGAAGTCCATGTGGGAACATTCCACTCCACTGGGATGCAGTATTTCCAATGTGCTCTGCAAGTGTGTTGGATGCCAGGAAGGACACTAGCAAACATTGACCTTATTCTTAAGGATCTTACGCTAAGTTAGAGAAATTGGACACAAATACTGGAACTTCGAGGACTGCTATGGGAGAAAAAAAAAGCAATCATTAGTTTATAGGTTCAGAGAATAAAGAAAGTGTCCTGTAAAAATTTGAGAAGGGCTGGGGTTTGAGGTGGACTTGAATTAGCACTAGATACAATTTGTGGTATATTGATGAGGTTTCAAGAAGAAGGGATGACATGAGCAAAAAGAAGTTTTAAATCTTTGTAAAGAAGAAGGGAATGGAGTCATAAGAGAAATGTCATAAAGGAAAAGGAGGAGGAGGAGGAGGAGGAGGAGGATAGAGGAGAAATTGGGGAAGAAAAGGAAGAGCAGAGAGGAAACCATTGTAGAAAGGGACTCTGAAGACAAGTCAGTGTGGGGCCAATGTACTTCTCTGGTGTTGCTCCAAGCTGTGGGATGGGAATTTCATCTGGGAGGAAAGAGCTGAATACAGGAGAAGAGAGGAGAAAAGAGGAAGGGTCATGTTGAGAAGCGGAAAAACCCCTAATTAAGCAAGTGATCCTTATAGGACCCTGACTTCTTCTACTTTCATATGTACCCCTAAGACACAGCAACAACACAGCTATATCCAAGATTCAGGAGATGGAGCCACTGAGCCTGTAGTGAGTCTACTTCCCCCTCTTCCCTGCCAAATTCTTTTTCCTGGAACTATCTTCCCCATTTGTCTGATCATATCTCCTTTCACGGCTCATGGACTAAAGATTGAAGGGATTTTTGACCTGTTATTGGGTTATGAGAACTGCTGCCCTTATGGGAACTTTTTTCTTTTAGGGGAAGAGCAGAGTTACTGCACTGTAGTATGAACATTAAAAAGCCCAGGAAGATGGGCTGGTTTCTGCCCTTTTCAGATGTGGACCATCTCACTTCTTCCCCTCTGTAGGAAAAACTGGCAGAGATCCCCTATTCCAGGAAGCCTTTTGCCTAATTTCCATCCAGCATCACCTTTATCTAAAGCTTAACTATTAAACTTTTTACTCCTTTGTTTAGGATTGTTTTCTTGTTTCTTAACACTTTTAAGTGGGTGTACATTTATTACTGCTGCTGTCTTTGGCCCATAGGCTGATGTAACAGGATTTGGGGCTGGAATGAGGTCTTATTAATATCCTCACCAGTAAAATACATGTTATTTCTGTGCCTGAGTTTTCTTTCCCCATAATGACCTCCTTATTCCCTTCCCACCTACAAATCGAAGGGGGCAATGTGGTGGAAGATAAAGCATTTTGAAAGATATGCTTTAGAGGGCTGGGGATGTGGCTCAAGCGGTAGCGCGCTCGCCTGGCATGCGTGCGGCCCGGGTTCGATCCTCAGCACCACATACCAACAAAGATGTTGTGTCCGCCGAGAACTTAAAAATAAATATCAAAAAAAAAATTCTCTCTCTCTCTCTCTCTCTCTCTCCTCTCTCACTCTCTCTTAAAAAAAAAAAAAAAAAAAAAAAAAAAAGATATGCTTTAGATGTGACAAAGGCCTCTTATAGCAGTGATGGCTATTGGAATGGTTTTCCTTTTGTCATTTATTGCTCAGGCTTTCATGGAGGAGTTCAGCCCACACTTTCAAGTTTTCAGTATCACATAACAGTTGGGGCCAGCTCCCTTCTGCATAATACAAGAATAATAATCTTTCCTAGAGAGAGAGTCAGGATATATTCCATAAGAAAACCCCAACTGTCAAGAATTGTTTGCCACTTCTGCATTTTATTGAGCAAAAATCATCCTGAATAGCTTTCAACACAGAGAGGTGGTTGATCTGTCTATAGAGTCAGAACAGTAGAGGCTGAGGACAGTGGTGGCCTGGACTGATCCCCTGAATTCTGATTTTATGACATTTTCAGTTTCTGACTGAGTGTTACTCCTGTTTCATCCTCCCTGCTCTGGAGACCTGGGCTATTTTCTCCTTTGTGAAAGAGAACAGATACATCCATTATGAGAAACAATTGACATAATTTGACCCCGCATGCAATTAAAAACTAAATTAAGCAAGTTCATAAAATCTAACCTCCTGGTTTAAGAAGCTTGATTCTAGAAATGGCAGCTCAAATTCTTGCTGAGGTTTGCATGTAGAGGGGAGTATGGAGATAATGCCCTGTTGTCAAGGTGTCCAGATGTGCTCCCTACATAGTGGGTATGAACAGAGATACTGGCTCCTAATAAGGGTCCTTCTCACTCTTTTGCTGATAGCTATAGGCTCACCTGATGACTCTGAAATACACTGGGGAGGGTGCTGTGCTACTGCTCTATCAGGTCCCACTCAGTGTCCACAACCTGCCCACTTCTCACCCTGCATCACTGCAGCGACCTTGAAGGAACAGCCACAGAGGCAATATGCTAGACCACACAGCACAGTTATAAGCTATGCTTTTCTTCCTTCTGCCTGTGTATCTGGATGAAGAACATTTAAACAGATAAACACACCTCCACTACTCAAAGAGTTTAATGGGATTGAGTGATGGAGTAGAGGATATGGTCATCCCTTGGTATCCATGAGGAACTGTCTCTAGGTCTTCTCCACAAATACCAACAACTGTGAATGCTCAAGTCCCTTATATACAATAGCAGAATATTTGCATATAATCTGTGCACATCCTCCTATATACATTAAATTATCTCTAGATAACTTATAATATCTATGATTTTTTATTTTATTTTGAATCACTATGAACAAAAAGATCTAGCAAGAAAACATAGAGGAGTACAAGTTTATTTTGGCTCATGGATTCAGAGGTTTAGCTCATGATTGACTCCATAGTTTTGGAACAGAGGTGAGATAGAACATCATAGCAGAAAAGTGAGGCAGAAGAAAGCAACTTAGGATATGGCAACTAGGAAGCAAGGAAAACTCCATTCACTCCATTCATATAAACCATAAAATCACATGCCCAGTGACCTACTTCCTTCAGCAACACCCTGAGTACTTACAGTTACTACCCAGTTAATTCATATCAGTGGATTAATTTACCACTTAGGTTAGACCTCTTGTACTCTAATAATTTCACCTCTGAAAATTTCTCCATTGTGTAACACATGAGCTTTTGAGAGACACTAAACTATATCTACACCATAACAAATGTAAATACTTGTAACTAGTTGTTATATATCTTGTTTAGGCAAAAGCAATAAGAAAAATCTGCACATGTTCAGTGCAGAAAACAGTTTTAAAAATGTTTTTAATGACTCATGATTGATTGAACCAGCAGATGCAGAATGCGCAGATATGGAGGGCTGATTATATGTATTTTTTCAAGTATGTACACACACCTCCTTTCAAAAAGATATGAAAAGGTTGAATGAATGAAGCTTACAGAAGGAAATCCTCACTGGTGAGAAAAGTTGTCACATGCTTGTATCCATGTGGCCAAGCAAATCCAAAAGGATGTAAGAAGAGACAAGGACTGGCAACACTGTCTCTTTAATTAGGGAAAATGAAAAAAAGTCTAGGGTAGTTGATGAAACTCTGGCTGAGTTGGGAGAACCCACTCCAATACAATGAGCCAGTGGAGATTGAAGCCAAGATGTATTAGACTCAATATGTATTAGAAAGAAGAGCTCTTAGTTCTGTAAATAGAAGGTCAATTAGTTTACCACAAAGGGTAAAATTTTAAAATTGATATGATTTGTATTTAAATGTACTTATGTTTATATTCTTTTAAATAGTTCTTTAAGCTGTATGTCTTATATAAATGGAGATTTATTTGTATTTAGTTAATGGTCTTGATTTGTTTTAGGAAATACATAACTATTAAATATTATTCCTTCATAATTCCCTTGTTTGTAAGCAAGTGTTGTGTTTTAGAAGGCAAATGCATTCAACTGGAAGAGTGCGATGGAGTGTTTGAATCACATCTACTGGAAGTCTGATAGTTCCCATTACAAAGCTGCAATGCAGACACTAAACTTTTAAAAGCCATTCTGAATGTGTGGTCATGGAATACCTCAGTGCTTCACCTCTAGTGGACTGTTGGTTATCTACCAATCCCATTGTTACCCTTCTTGTTTTGATCATGTGTATGTTGTTTTCTATACAGTCATATGTTTAAAGAAAAGCTGACTTTACCTATGAGTTTGTTTAGTTGTGGTCACATTTTCCTAATAATTCATTGGCTTACATCAGACAGGGGTAAGTAAGTATATGGGACACAATCTTGGCAGATGAGATGAAAGAGGCGATAACATGAAAGATGTTTGGGAGAGGTTTCTTGAAAAGGGAGAGGTTGCCTTTCTTCTTTCCCTGGATGTCTCATACTTGAATGTGGGACCAGAACAGTGGTAGCTCTATTCTAACCACGTGGGGATCCAACATGAGAACAGATCCAACATCAGAAGAGCGTGGTAGACTGAGAAGATGGAAAGAACCTAGGTTCTTCATGACATTATTGAGTCGTTCAATTAAAAAAAAAAACATGCAATTGTTTTTCCTTCAAAAAGCTTGTTTTGTGGGACAATATTGCCTTATAAGACTTGGCTTGTTACCTGGGATATTTTATGCCCCCAGATATGCATTTATTATTTAAACCAATGATCTTAAAAAGTAGATATTACTATTGACTTTATTATTCTGATGCTTGTAGTAGATCCTATAACTGGCCACACAATTGGTGAGTCCCAGAGGTAGGCTCAGATCACAAGGAGTAACTGCTTCTGTCCCTTACACTAACCAGCAGAGATGCTTGTGGCCACATAGCCAAGATTTAGCACAACGGAGGCAACATCTGGAACACCAGTCAGAAGCACTGACACCTGCCAGGTGTGGGTTCCCATGTAACAGCAGCCAGGCACTACCCTCCTAGTCTTCATCCTGTAGCCAGAAAGTAACTGCTGCAGTGACAGCATCTTTGATTGCAAAGGGTGACAATTTATATCTCTCATTTCATCACACTATCCATCAGCAGCCAGTGGGGCTCTAAAAATCAATCTCTCACTGACTCAGTCTCCAGCAAAGATGCATCTGACAATAGTAAGCATATCCAATTGCAGACTGGATGAAGGCCATGAGTTCTCAGAGGGCCCAATATCTTTTATTCCTTTATTTATTTGGAAACTCAGCTAAATCTCTTCCTGCTCCCAGGCTGGTGAATCTTTGTCCTTTGGCCTTGGCATAGGGGAGGTGTGAACTCATGTGGTCCTGCTTGTTCCCATGGTCTCCAGGTGGACCGGGATCCCCTACATGGACCACATGGTCACACTGATTGATCAGTTCCACCCAGACCCAGCAGTAATCAGAACACAGCTGGCTTATAGGTCATTTTCTTCAAATGTTTCACTCTCTTGTATCCGCATTCCTGCAGTCAGAAAGATCTTGCTATGAAAAGTGCTAAGGACATTCAGAGGGTATTGGGGGAATATAACGGAACCAAGGGGGAAGAGTCATAGCAAAGCTGGGAACAGAAGCACAAACAGATGTGGGGTATGTGAGAAGAAGGGTCTTTTAGATCTCAAGGAGTGGAAGATACTGGCTTAAGAATAATAATGATAACAGTTTTTCACATTCATGTCTTCAGAGCACTGCTTTGAACTTCCCAGTACCTCAAAACAATGTAATGTAATCATTAGCATGCGACTGATAACAAGGGCAATAGCCATCTTTCCTTTGAGTTCTTTTTTGGGCCATCACTTATTACCTTACACAGATTACCTAATTTGATCCTCATAACAACTCTGTGAACTAAACACAATTTTTGTTCTCATTTTACAGTTGAGGAAACTGAGACCCCAGGGGCATTAAATGAGTTTTGCAAGGACATGTAGCTAATAGGCATAAGAGTGGGATAAAACTCAGGTCTTCTGTTTCCAAATGTGAAGAGGTTCAACTAGCCTAGAGAGATGGTCCAGTACTTGAGCCTTTAGTGGGCATCAATATAAATTAGTCTCTCATCCCTGGAAATTAGAAATAACAGAGAGTTGCACCTTTAATCAGGAGACAGAGAAAAGAATCCCCTACCAGGATTTGCTTGTGGAGCTGTTTATTAACTATCTGGGCATTTTGCTGAGGGTGCAATTTGCAGAGCTGTTAATGGTAATGAAATTCTAGCGAGTGTCAAGAGACATAGGGGAAGCAGAGAAGTGATAGGAGGCTGCAGCTATTTGAGCTGCCCTTTACTAGGATTAATGAAGCCTGTGCACTTCCCTGATTGTGACAGCTCCTGGAAATGTCAGGTGCCACCTAGATAGTCCTGTGTGCTTGTCAACCTCCCTTCCTGCCAACACTAGTCATTGAGGGAGAAATTGCCACAACATGATGCCTTTCCTTCTCCTTCCATGCTAGGGTCTGGGGCTCTGAGTGTTGTTCAGACACATTTTGTAATATTGGAACTAACTTTGAATTTAATTCCTAGACCTCTAATATCATGCTTTAATGGACCCCATTACTTTGTACAATAAATGTTGAGAACAGCTCAACTCCATAATGAGGAATAACTTTATTCAAGTAATTCAATCTCCATTAAAGTCATCACAAGCTATTTATTGATGTTTTTAAGAAGATTAATGTACAAGAACATGCACCAATAGAGACAACCTGAACTGAACCTCCCATCAAACAGCTGCATGTCTTGGCTCTTATGGTGTAGGTTTTCTACAGAGATTGAATTTGGAGACCTGAGACTCTGCCTTTTCTTGGCACAGTTCAGATGAAACTAGTAAAGAAGTTAAAGAGGCAATGCAAGAGCTGATGAAGATGTCAACTCCCAATCTCAAGGCCACAGTCTGCATTGTTCACTCTGTAATTCTGTTCATGGGTCAGCCACTCTTCCTCCTTTGAGAAAAAGCACTATTTATTAAGATACAGAACCTGAATCTAGGAGCTCCATCTGACAGCAGAGGTAGACACATTGGTAAGTCCAATTAGGGAATTAAGATGACAGCAGAGTGGCCTGGAGAGAGCAAAGGGAAGAGAGGCTCTGATTCCACCTGGAAGAGTCTAGGGATCCTCACAGAGGGGGAGCTGCTGGGGCTGGGGTGGGTGGAGCTCAGTGAGGGTGAGTAGGATTTTACAGACAGAGAAGTGGGGAGAAGTAGCAGTGTGATGGAAGGAAGACCAGTTTTATAGTGGAAGAACTGGTTCCAATCTTGGCTGTGAAAAGTACTTGCTTGCAGTAAGACCTTGGAAGTGGTAATGAATGAACCGAGTCTCAATTTTATCCTCAATGAGGTAAGGATAATGACGCCCATCTTACATAATTTTGGTCAGGATAGAATATGAATGAGAAGTCAATCAATGTGAGCTTATTTCTGTGAATATTATTTTTCCTCTATATTCTAGGGGCAACAGGATTGGCAGCGCATATTTGGAAACTAATGCATATGGTTCTGTCCAGGCAAAGGTATGCACAGAATGAGCCAGCAATTTTTGATATGAGGTATATCATTCCCTATGCTTCTCCCCCGCAAATAATATTCTCCTTCTCATCTAAGCATTTATATAAAATGTTGATTATTGAGATGTGTATGTTATGGGCCTACTAAGTCGAAATTTTACATTAAGAATCTCTAGAGATGGCCAAGAAAAAAAAAATTAAAAATATCCCAGGAAACAAATGCTCAAAGTTTATTACACATTGCAGAAGCAAATGTCAAGGGTGTTGGGTCACTGAGGCCTCCTACATTAGCTCAAGGTGTTAAGTGAATATAGGAAGCAGCAAAAGCCCAAGATCAAGTGCCTCTTGGACCACATCCCAGGAGTAGGCAAGCAGATCTTGGCAGGGCATAGGAATTTTTATTCCAAAAGTGATTCTGATGGAGTAGGACCTAGTCCACACTCAAGGATCCCTCTGCTGGCAGCAAATGTAGGCTCTGTACTTGGAATCCATTGCCCACCTTGCTCAAAGCTTCTTCTCTTTAGTTAAAGTTCTAGCTAAAGCAAGATTGGAAACAAAAATGGAGGAATAGTCAGGTGCAGTGCCGCATGTCTGTAATACCAGTGGCTTGGGAGCCTGAGGCAGGAGGATCGCAAGTTCAAAGCTTGCCTCAGCAAAAGTGAGGCACTTAGCAACTCAGACCCTGTCTCTAAGTAAAGTACAAAATAGGGCTGGGGATATGGCTCAGTTGTCCAATGCCCCTGAGTTCAATCCCTTGTACGAGAGAGAGAGAGAGAGAGAGAGAGAGAGAGAGAGAGAGAGATAGAGATAGAGATATTAAGTCCTCAGAAGGGTCCTGTGTAAGAAGTGATCCTGCCAATGGGAGACATGCCAATGTCTGGCCATGGGGATCATTGGGCTGGTACAGCTGAAAAATCATCTCTGGGGGCTGACCAGGAGGCTGCACCCTTCTGGGTAGCCTTCTGCAGCAAAAATATGAAGTAGATAGATCAGTCCTTCCCAAAGGCTGACCTCAGGAGAGGAGTGTATGCACAACACAAATGGCATTATATGAGGGGCCCTAGAGGGGGCCCCTTTTCCAGAATGTTTCCTTCTCTTATCTGAAGCTCTATTTGGCTTATATGGACTGAAATCCTGAAACTGCCTGCTAACATGCAAATGTGTTATTCCAAATGACAAGTCCATAAACCTAGTAGCACTGAGTGCTACTTTGAATGGAAGTGAGTTGGCCACTAGAAACAGACCAGGATGTGGAAGGAATGACATATTTGGGTTCAGTCTGAATCAAGAAGAAAATTGTACAGATGGGAATGGTAGTTAAATTAACTTGATGGATTTAACCCATCATTTATTTTGTACTGAAATTGATTCAGTGAAAAGACATTCCCTGATCCTACTCACGACACCCAATTAATGGTAGCATTGTGAGAATTAAACACATGCCATTAGGGATGTTTGGTGAAAGGTGATTGAAGATGAAATCCTGGCATGCAAGTAAGGTCTTAAATGATGGGAGAGATTTCCACTGGCAGAGGTGAAACATAAATGTGTGTGTGTGTGTGTGTGTGTGTGTGTGTGTGTGTGTGTGTGTGAGAGAGAGAGAGAGAGAGAGAGAGAGAGAGAGAGAGAGAGAGAGAGAGAGATTTTCAGAGAAAGCAGTGGGTTAAATAAGAAAATAAGGATTTCTAAGCAGGAGACTAATTGATATTTTAAAAAGCTGATCTCAGGCATAAGATTAGAGTGGTCCAGACAATAGCATAGAAAATAGTCATGAGGCTCTTACATTGCCTAAACAATGATGAAAGTCTGCTTCCATAAGAGGCCTTTGGAGTAGAAATACTTCCAGGAAGTACTTGCTAAGTGACTACTGTATGCAGGGATTTTTCAGTGGTAGAAACAGCCTCCACTCAGAGAATATGCTTTCTGAGTCATGTTTTATTGCTCTTTCCACACAGGAGAAAATGTAGATGAAGAGAAATCCAGTAATTGCCCAAAGTTCACCAGTTAGTAATGGCATAATGTGGATTCAAACCAGTGTCTTGCTGACTGCAAAAGACCTAATAATATTTGCTGATATTTTCTGATCACAAACCAGGGGAATTCTGTGAGTTATCGCTTATGAGATATTGTTTGAACATCATAATAAATCCAATGAGGTAGATATTAATTATAAACCATTTTTAGATGTTGAAAGTGAGATACAGGGAGGTAGAGCAGTCCAAGTCACCCAGTGAATGGAGGAGCCAAAGTTGTATATTTGTATTTGTAATCTGACCTCACAGTCTTATTCTTATGCATTGCACCTTCCAAAGTTCCTTCCTCCTTCACTCCCTGTCTTCTTCCCTTCCTTCTTCTTCCTCTTGTAAGAATTCAATATGGGTTTGGCAACTAAGTAGGTACTTCTGGAGGTGGTAGTGGGGGAGGGCAAAAACAATGCTGGGTTCTTGTCCCCATGCCCTTGCAGACACAGGGAACTTTGAAGCAGGCTTGACTATGCGTTCAAGAGGGGGTGAAGCCAGGAGGGGGACTCTAGTGTGTGGTCCTGGGAGGCAAGGGGCATCAGGGAGATGAGGGAACCTTTGAAGGGCTGGGAGAAGAGATGGGGAGAAGGCTGATGGCGAGAAGAACATTGAATTGTAGACAGTTTTTACTTGTCACTTATATTCTGACATCTGCAAATTGAGATCTAGACAGAAGGCATCATCCAAGGCCACACAGCAAGACAAAATCATTTTCACTCTGCATAATGGAAGAAACTCTTGGTAAGTTTGATCAAGAATCAGGAATAAATAGTTCCAGCTAGGGTGAGGGGCAATAATCCCCACATGTCTAGCTCTGTATGAATCTCGTCATTATATACAGATAATATAGTATAACTTCTTTCTTAAACCCTCTATCGTCTTCATTGCAAGACAGATATGATTATAATTTCAGTGTAGCTGTGCCCAACCTATGTGCTGTGACCATCTGTCTGTGTGTCCCTCTTTCCACTAAAATCAGAGCATCTTACCAGAAAAGACCACATTGGAATAATTTCATTCTTACTTTAAAATGTCTAATAGGTACTACTTAGAAGTTATGCAATAGATATTTGTGGAAAGGAAGGGGTGGAGACAGAGACAAAAAGGGGAAGAGAGATGGAGGGAGGAAGGCTGGGGAGGGAGAGAAACTTATCCTTGCCCAAGTTCTAGAACAGAGGTGGAGGCAGAGGTAGAGAAGCTCTGTCTGGATACAACCCATTGATGGATGATTGGTGACTCCCTGAGGACAAAGCTTCAGGGAGGCTGTCATGTCTGTACAGACACAAGGGCTCTGGAGTAGCCTCCAGAGAATGCTTACCTCTTACTAGGTGGGTGGTCCTAGTGAGTTTCTACAACTAGTTCTTAGTTATGTGGGTCTTCTCCCACTTGGCCTTCCATGGAGTGGTCTCTGTATCCTGGACCATTGCTGTATTCAACTGTCTGCAGGTTCTCTGCAGCTTCATGTGGCAATGCTAGCAGTGAGCTGGACTCTTATGTGGGGACTTTCCTATCCTTGCACATCCTCTGTTTCTTCGCATCTCATGGGCTCATTATGATTCTATTCACTGTTCTTTGTAGTGGTAAGAAGAATTTGACTGGACTGCTCTGGGTTTTTTAGAAAAACTACCAGGAGGAATAGAGCAAAATGACCTGTATCTCCCTCATGTGGTCAGCTTCCAGGTTTAGAAGAAGAATTTATCCCTGTGTAGTCAGTTCCAGGTGATCCAGGATGCTGTATCATCCACATATCCTAGGGATTCTGAGGCTTCCCCCTAGGTCCGTGTGGTGTCTTGTCCTTGGTGCCCCTACCCTCGTCCTGGGCAGGTTTTTGGTCATGTGTGCCAAAGCTTTGGAGTTCATTCTATTACTCTAGAAAGACTGGTCCAAAGTCTAACTCCTGGTTTATACCTAAGGCTACTCCTTCAGAGGCCCCCATTCAGGAAATAATAATTCTATCCTTCCAATTGCTCAGGCCAAAGACAAGGGAGCTGCCCTCAATTCCTCTTTCTCATTCTACATTGACCAGTTTCTGTACTATACTTATGGAATTTAGTTCCTTTTCCCTTTCCATTCTCACCTTGGACTAAACCTCTATAGGTTCTCATCAATATGTCTTAATGGCCACTTGTCCTCCACCATTTCTACAGTAGCCAGAGGGATCCTTTAAAAAAATACTTCAGGTGGTATGTCTGTGCTCAAAATCTTGCAGGGGCTTCCCTGTCAACCTGAGTTAATACCTTCATGGCCGCAAGTCTCCTGCCCTCTGTCCCTTCCCCAATCTACTCCAGCCATCTGGTCTTTTATTTTCATTGAATATTTACACCATCTTTCTGCTCTGTGCTTGCTCTCCTCTGCCTGGAATACACTCTCCCCAGGTCTTTCTGGCTGATCCCTCACTTTCTTTAGGTCTCTACAAGACAAGATGGGCTGAGTTATTTCCACATGTCCCTTACAGGATGTGTCCCTTTGGAGGCCAACTAGGCTATGTGCTTCATTTTACTCTCACCCTGGCCGCCAGGCTGATTTGGGCTGTAGTATGAGCTAAGTGTGTGAGTGATACCATCCCTTACACTCATACTTCACTGGCCAATGTAAGCCACATGTCCAATTCTAACCTTATCTGGGCATGGAACAGCCTGCCCACCACTCACTGCCAAGAAGGGGTCTGAGATGGGATATCTGTGGGTAGTATGATAAATACCTCAATGTTTTTGTTAGATCTCCCTTGAAAACTCTGTGTGACATAATAACCCCTCCCCGACAACCTCAGGTAACATAGCAACCCCTCTTCTGACAATGCTATGCACCATAGTAACCCTTTGTCAACAAGCCCACAAGATACAGCAACACCTCCTCTTCCCTAACAACTCTAGGTCACGTAGCAATATCTCCTTGACAATCCCAAGTAATATAGTAACCCCTTCCCTGACAACCTTACACAACAAAGCAACTTCCTCCCTGATACCCATACATGATACAGTAACCCCTTCCTGAAAAACTTCTGGTAAAATAGCAACCCCTCTTTCTGACAGCGCAATGTAATACAAACATCTTTTCTGACAGTCTGAGGTCACATAGCAACCCCTCTCTGACATACACAACAAAGCAACCATATCCCTCTCAATCATACACAATATAGCAATCCTTTCACTACAATTTCATGTCACACAGCAAACTCTTCCTGACAATCCTGTGTAATATATTGATAATACACTTAACAACCTCAGGTCACATAGCATACCCTCCTTAACAATCCTACACAGTAAACAACTCCTCTCCTGACTCTAGCTACTGTATTTTTTTTCTCCCTGTGTTATTTTCCATAGGACTTACCACTCTCTGAAGTGCAATACATTCACTTGCTTATTCCTAGTCAACCTGGGCTGCTGTAAAATGTACCCTAGATTGGGTGGCTTAAATAATCTTTTCTCATTGTTCAGAAAGTTTGAAGTCCACAGTCAAGATGCTGGCAGATTTGGTGTCTGGTGAGGGCCTGCTTCCTGGTTTGTAGTCAGCTTCTTCTCACTGTGTCCTCACTTGTCTGAAAGAGGGTAGAGAGATACTGTGTCTTCTCCTTTCTCATCATGGAGTCTCCACCCTTATGACCTAGTAACTGCCAAAGACCCCATTTTCTAATGCCATAAGAGTAGGGATTGAGTTTCAACATATGAACTTTGGGGGATACAGATCTTCTGTCCATAGCACCTATTTTTGTGGACTATCTTTATCCAATCATAATGCAACTTTTGTGAAGGCAGGATCTTTTTCTATTTTGTTCACTGCTGTGTATTGGCCTCAAGAACCAGTGGCTACATATAGTAGGTGCTGAATAATTATTTGTTGAGTAAATATCAATGTATCTCTAGAGAACTTCATATCTCCATGAGGCAGGCAGCTTCATGCTCGCCAGCTGAGACCAGTCCCCCAGCTGGGTGTGATTTTTCTTGTTGCTACCTGCAGACTGTCATCTGGGCCTGGGCTTTCAGTTCTCATCAGGGCAGACTGAATTATATCCCATCAAATTTACATGTTGAAACCCAAATTCCTAATGGAATTGTAATTGGACACAGGCCTTTGGGGTATAATTCAAGATTAAGTGAGCTGATGAGGATGGTGCCCTAATCGAGTAGGATCAGTATCCTTATTAGAAGAAGGGGAGACACACAAGGATGTACACACATAGAGGAGGAAAGGCCATGAGAGAATACAGTGAGAAGATTGACTCTATAAGCCATGAAGAACCCTTATCAGATATTAACTCTGGTGGTCCCTTAATCTTGAAATTCCAGCCTTCAGAATTATGAGAAATAAATACCGGTTGTTGAAGATCCCTAGTTAAGACATTAGACAAAAGGCAGTTAAGACATTAGATAAAAAGATGGAAAAAAAATGTAGCCACATTGATAAAGCTTCCTTGGCTACTTACACAGAGTATTCAAGGAAAGGCTCCTAGAAAGAGTCAGCCCAGGAACCCTGGGAGGGTGAGGGGTCAAGGGGGAGGGGCAGCTGAAGCAGAGCAAGGCAAGGATGAGCTTGTTCAAGGAGAGGAAATTCAGTGTGGCTGTGGAATGGTGGCCAAGAGGAGTAGTTAGCTGGGATCCAGGTCACAGAGGACATCACCTCCAGGAAAGGGATTGGATTTCATTGAGAAGCTGCTGGAAAGCCTAAAGGGAGGTGACAAACTATGATTTTAGTTCTTTTAAAAGGTGATTTTGGTACCTGGATGGAGGCTGCACGTAAAACTCCTTGAGGGCAGGTGAGATTATCTGGGGGAGGGTTCCAGGCCTAGGCAGAATGAATCAGCTTGCAGAGCAGGTACAATAGCTAGAGAATGCTTGGCACACACAGATCAGGAATGGTCTAGACCTCTTCACTGACAGCCTGGTGGAGACTTGTTCTATATGAAGTTGGTACCAGTCTGCTCGTGGTGACAGCCCTTCCTAAGTCACTCACATTGGTGCTCTGGGCAAGAGGAGATTGAGCCCCGGTCTGAAGCGGTCTCCTGGCTTACTTTCCCAGCAGCTGGGAGAGGCAGTAGCAGTGCTTTGCTCTTGCTGCTCCTGGACTGGGCGCTGAGTGCTGGATATTTAAAGACACTGTGGACTCCATTATAGGAGCCGTGGAGGCCTCTGGAGAACTCCATATCTCCATGAGGTGGGGAGCTTGATGCTGACCAGCTGAGGCCAGGCCCCCAGCTGGATGTGATTTTATTATTGCTGCCTGCTGACTGTCATCTGGGTCAGAGCTGTCAGTTCCCAGCAGGGCTCAGCTTTCCCACAGATCATCTCTATAGCTCACTCCAGGCTGTGGATTGAAAAAATAGCAGGCCAGCATTGTATATACTTTCTAGCAGCACAAGACAGCCTGGGGGCTTCACAGGAACTTCACCTCATCCCCTGACCAACGAAGAATGAGCCGCCTACAGTGAAAACTCCATATGTGTCCTGATATGCTGCTTTATATATAATGTATGCATAGGACCATGAATGCATGCCTGTTTGGGCCCCACATGGTGCTTCTACCCATGTGTGCTGTCCTAATGTGTCTGTGTCTGCAAATGCCAGTGCATGTGCCTATCTATTCAGTTCAATCAAAGTTTATTTTGAGACACTGCCAGACCCTTCAAGATACTGGGGGACAAATCCAGGCCTTTCTACTCTTATGGTCCTTACGGTCTAGTAGAGAGGACAAATAATGAATGTTGGAAGCTGTGTACAAAATATGGGTTTGTTTAAGCCATAATAAGGCAGGAAGGCTACTTTTCTGGGACCTCCTGTGTGAAATTCCCTGCTTCCACAAAGCCCAGATCATGCTGGCACCCTGCCTTAGCTCACAGACCTAGGGTCAAATGCAGCTGCCTGGAGACAGGCGTAACCTGCCAAGTCCCAAACAACTTGTTTTCCCCATTCTTGTCCTGTTTTCCTGAAGAAGCGTGCCACACTAATACTCTTTGATGTGTTGCACTATAAATAAAGCATTTGCGGGTTTTTCTCTTCCTTAGGATCAGACCCGTCAGGTCTCTTCCATTCTTAAGGCCACCACTTTAATTAATTTCCTGCATTTTTGTGTATTTATTTCTTAATATTACTTTCATAGCTTTTATTTCCAGGAAGCCACACCTCTGGTGGTTAGCTACTCCCTCCCCATGCAGAACGTGGGCAGAAATTAATCAAGTAATTACAAATTATGTGTAAGCTGATACCTGTGAGACATGCTACTGCAAGTTTTCATTTATCCATGGATGTATACTGGGGGATCTATGAGCACACCTAGGTGCATGCTCACAAATCTGTTCTCCTGAGTGTGTCAGTACCTGCATAGGCATTGTTCCTAGTCTTTATAAAGGGCAACAGGTAAGAAAGGGTAGACATGCACAATGTGCTAGATCTGAGGAATAGAAAGGAAAGAGAGCTGGAGGAAAGAACAGTGTCTGAGGATGTCCCAGAAACTCTGCTGACAGACTCCAGGGGACACTCATCAGTGGGATCTTTGGTTCCTTTAAAGACACTCAACAGCAGTATGGCCTGGCAGAACAGCTTAGAACTAGCAGTCACACTTACTTTGTTGCTGATCAGTGTTGTGACCTTGGATGACCTTTCTCCTTTGTAAAACTAAGATCATAGAATAAATGGTCCTTAAAGTTCCATTGAGCCTTGATATTCCATTAATCTCAATATGCTCTTAAGGAGTAGATATAAATAAGGGTAAAAGAGATACCTAAATATACAACCACACACATATAAATACACACATCCACAAATATGCAGCATAGTGATATGTAAGACCCAGGCAAGGGACTCCAAATATGTAGTCAGAGGAAGTCTCTTGGAGTCATTAAACAAAAAGTTAGAAAGATTAAACACAGTGAGGCGGGTAAGAAAGGTAGCTGGAAAAGGTGAAGGGCAACAAAGTGGCAGGTGGCATAGTGGGAAGCAGCAGAGAACTGGGCCTGAGGCCTATGGGGCCAGCAGGAGCTTTACTCTGCTTTCTGAATGCAGATTGGAGGTGTTTGAGTCTTCTCGGGATGCCATAGCATAGAATTGTCTCTTAAGCAACAGAAATTGATTCTTTCCTCATTCTGGAAACTGGAAGTCAAAGATCAAGGTGTCAGCAGGGTTGGTTTCTCCTGAGGCATCTCTTTTTGATGTGTAGGTGGCTGTCTTGTCCTCCTGTGTGTTCATGGGGTCACTCCTTTGTGGATGTCTACGCCTAATCTCTTCTTGACATAGGCCATCAGTAATATTGCATTAGGGTACACCTCAGTGACCTCCTTTTTCCTTAATTACCACTTCAAAGGACCGATTTTCAAATGCAATCATATCTTGAGGCAGTAGAGTCAGGATTTTAATATATTAAGGGAGGGGTGTGACATAACTCAGCACATAACATTAGGGATGGAAGAAATTTCTCCCGTCAAGACATGGTAAGAAAAATGGACACATGCACCAATACCTCTCCCAGATGGGGTTGAAGAACTCTGCACAAAAGGCACAGGGGAGCTGACTTTGCTTAGAACTTATGTGGCTACCCTTGTCAAGGACAGGCTACCAAGTCCCTCTAAGTCTCTATAAAATGAGGCTGAGCACACCAGCCTTTCCTACTGCACAGGAAAAGGAGGAGCACAAGTGAGCTAATAAACCTTAGAGGACTATGCAAAGATAAAGATAGTAATAAAAACCACAAGAATAATTTACAGACTGCTGACTGAATGCTAGGCTATACTAAGAGCTGTACAGATATTGCATGGTAGATTGGTGATTCCTCATTCTGAAATATGACCTGGCAACCTAAGGCTGACCCAATGGAAGAGGAACCAGCTAAAGGCTAACTCTGGAACAAAACAGGGATGCCCTCTTTCACCACTTCTATTTAACATTTAGTCCTTGAAACTCTAGCCAGAGCAATTAGACAGATGAAAGAAATTAAAGAAATGCAAATAGGAAAAAAAGAATTCAAACTATCACTATTTGCTGACGACATAATTCTATACTTAGACAATCCAAACAATTCCACCAGAAAACTTCTAGAATTAATAAATGAATACAGAAAAGTAGTAGGATATAAAATCAATAACCATAAATCAAATGCATTTCTATACATTACTGATGAATCCTTTGAAAGAGAAATTAGGAAAAACAACCCTTCATAATAGCCTCAAAGAAAACAAAATACTTGGGAAATAATTTAACAACAGAGGTGAAAGAACTCTACAAGGAAAACCACAGAATACTAAAGAAAGAAATTGAAGAAGACTTTAGAATATGGAAAGATCTCCCATGCTCTTGGACAGACAGAATTAATGTTGTCAAAATGGCTATACTACCAAAAGCACTATACAAATTCAATGTGATATAATTAAAATCCCAACATCATACCTCATAGAAATAGAAAAAGCAATCATAAAATTCATTTGGAAAAATAAGAGACCTAGAATAGCCAAAGCAATCCTTAGCAAAAAAAGTGAAGCAGGAGGCCTCACAATACCAGAACTTAAACTATACTACAGAACCATAGTAACAAAAACAGCATGGTATTGGCACCAGAATAGACATGTAGATAATGGTACAGAATAGAAGACACAGAGATGAACCCATATAAATACAGTTATCTCATACTAGACAAAGGCCCCAAAAACATACATTGGGGAAAAGATAGCCTTTTCAACAAACGCTGATGGGAAAACTGGAAATCCATATGCAGCAAAATGAAATTAAACTTCTATCTCTCACCATGCACAAGACTCAACTCAAAGTGGATGAAAGATCTACAAGTTAGACTAGAGACCCTGCGCCTAATAAAAGAAAAAGTAGGCCCAAATCTTCATCATGTTGAATTAGGCCCCAACTTCCTTAACAAGTCTTGTTAGACTCCTAAAACACACACACATACACACACAATCAAGAATGAATAAATGGAATGGATTCAAACTACAAAGCTTCTTCTCAGCAAAAGAAACAATCAATGAGGTGAAGAGAGACCTTACAGAATGGGAGTGAATTTTACCACATGCACATCAGATAGAGCACAAATTTCCAGGATATATAAAGAACTCAAAAAACTTAACACCAAAAAACCCAAATAGCCCAATCAATAAATGGGTTAAGAACTGAACAGACACTTCTCAGAAGAAGATATACAGTCGATCAACAAATATATGAAAAAATGTTCAACATCTCTAGTAGTCAGAGAAATGGAAGTCAAAACTAAGATTTCATCTTACTCCAGTCAGAATGGCAGTTATTAAGAATTCAAGCAACAATAAGTGTTGGCGAGGATGTGGGGGAAAAGGCACACTTATACATTGCTGGTGAGACTGCAAATTGGGGCAGCCAATATGGAAAGCAGTATGAAGAATCCTTGGAAAACTTGGGATGGAATCACCATTTGACCCAGCTATCCCTCTCCTCGGTCTATACCCAAAGGACTTAAAATCAGCATAATAGAGTGACACAGCCACATCAATGTTCTTAGCAGCTCAATTCACAATAGCTAAACTGTGTAACCAGCCTAGATGCTCTTCAAAAGATGAATGGATAAAAAAATGTGGTATATATACACAATGGAATATTACTCAAAAAAAAAAAAAGAGAATGAAATTATGGCATTTGCAGGTAAATGGATGGAGTTGAAGAATATTATGCTAAGTAAGTCAATCCCCAAAAAACCAAAGGCAAAATGTTTTCTCTGATAAATGGATGCTAATCCATAATGATGGGGAGAGGCTATGGTATGAGTGGAGAAGTTTTGGATTGGGCAAAGGGGAGGGAGGAGAAAGAAGGGGTCATGGGGATAGGAAAGATGGTGGAATGAAACAGACATCATTACCCTAGGTACATGTATCATTGCATAAATAGTGTGAACCTACTTCATGTATAACCAGAGAAGTGAAATAACTGTGCTCCATTTTGTGTACAATGAATTGAAGAGCCTTCTGCTATTATGTATAACTGATTAGAGCAAATTAAAAAAATATCTCTTTTAAAAGAATGATGTGGATGTTGGAAGTAAGGTTCAGATATTTGAAGTTATTCACCCAGAGTCACCCAGTTACTGTACTAGTGTTGACAGCTTGTACATTCTCCTGGATTTTGTGTGGGCTGCATTTGCATTTATTTTAGAGATGTTTGCAAGATGCATTTATTTTTTAGTTGTCAGATCGCTTCTGCTTTCCTAAGCAGATGGAAGAGAGTACAGAAAGTACAGAGACAACCATACTACGGGTAAAGCTGTGGGCTGAGGATAGAATCTAACCATGGTGAATTCCTTTGCTGCTGGTATATTTGTGCAAGGAACAAATTCTTAATAATGAAATTCTAGACATTTGTGACAAAGTGAAATTTGGATTTGGTTGATAAGGGCATTTCTGGGAAACATACTCTCCAGCACTCCACATTTCTACAAATAACATGTAACAAATCACACATGAGCAAAGCCCCTAAAATAAGCCTTGAGTTGCTTTTCTGCTCATAGTATAAGGGTGCAACCCCTACATCCTGGACTTGGACAATCTTGTGCTTTTTGTGACCTATTTTATCCTGCCTCTTATTCCTCCTCATTTCAGGAAGCTTCCAGTTAACCTTGTCCAGCAAGTAGGGTGGTTGCTTTCCTGCCTATAAATATGAAGAGTTGATTTTTCCAGTGAAGTAAGACTTTAATGTAGAGCTGTTTTAAGTCCCCACACAGCAGGCTTTAACAGCTTGTTGCGTGAATTCGCTCACTTGAGTGGCTTTCAATGCAGGCTGAAGCTGTGCTGTCTGAACCAATCCCTCTTTGTTCTACTGTCAACATTCACCACCTCAGCCCCAAGTCCAGCAAGTCCAGGATACTTGTTGGCTCTGCAAACTGCCTAGAACCTTATCTATCACTTGGTAGTAATGAAGTACACATGGCCAAGTGTCAATGGGAGTGGGCTGGCTAGTGATGGGGCAGACACCTGCCACAGTGAGGGCAGGAGCTGTGTGCAGCAGGCAGGCAGAATAGGTGTGGCTGTGATTTTTCTAGAACCCAAGATGAACTAAGGAAATTATTGCCTGGGGACAACCAGACACCAGAATCAGAAAAATAGGCCAATGTAGGTTTTGGGCAGCTCATCTTCTCAGCATTGCCTGGTGGTTAGGTGCAAAGATTTGGAATCCAAGCAGGCCTGCATTCTAGCCCTTCATATATTGCTAATTACCTGTACAACCTTAAGCAAGTGGCTTTATCTGTTTGCCTCATTTTTCTGCTATCTTTAATACGATAAATTAGTACTGAAATGCTTGTTGTGAGGCTTCAGTGAGATGATGCTTGCAGAGGGTTAGGCTGTCTTAGATTTACTCACTGGTTTGGTTGTACTTATTTGGGAGTATGACTCAGAGAGTGTCGGAACTTAAAAGTATACGGGAACTCACTCAACATGCTGAGGTAGGTAATCAAAGTCCAGCCTTCTGATTCCTGTAGGTTCATTTGGCCCTTTTACTATTCACTCATGTCCGCCTTTCCACCTCCTTCTCCATTCTCTATCAATTAGATTATCCAACCACTTCTCTGCAGCAGCCCCTCTCCTGGCTCCAGCTAATGCTGGACGTGCTGGGCCCTCTGTTGTGGGTCCTGACCCCTGCATGACCGCCATGATTTTCTCCTGAAACTCAAAGACCATTTCCCAGTGCCCCCCTAGACTCAAAACCCCATACCACCCGCCCCACCAATACTCTCTTCAAAGGAAACAACTTCAGGGAAAAATGAAGCTGTTTTAAAAATAAATGGCTGGGGCACAGTAGGACCTTATTAAAATACAGAAAGATTAACAAGGTCTCATTCCCCCTCAATTATTAACAATGTACTTGTTCTTCAGAAAGGTACCCATGAAAATTTAAAACAGATGAAAATGGTTGTTCACTTAAAACTGCTCCGTTAATCTGTGAGTAATGTTTTATTCAGTGCATTAAACGAACACTGAGTTTGGACACCTGCTGATCCATCTCCCCAGGGCACCACAGACTCATGGATAGAGAGGGACAAAGAAGGGCAGGCCATGATATAGCTGAGGGCCAAAGCAGAAGGCATCCTCTGCCTCATTTTCTGTTTGGCCCCAAATCAATGGGTGCAAAGGGAATTTCTGGCAGGGCTCTGATGGCCAGTACAGTGACAGGGAAGCAGGGTGCCTGCATTGGGAGAAGAGGGGGGCCAGTGTGAGATGGAGATGGGAGAACCATCCTGCTCTTCATGATTTGTGTTCAACTTACATTACAGTAACATTTTACTTCAGCTTTGTTTCTTCTCACGATTTTTGATCTTCACGAATATGAGAGGGAGTTGAGGAGTTCCACATTCAGGCTTGAACAGGACAAAGAAAGGGGGAAATGGCCCACGTTTTAGACCTCTTTGGAAGTAGGGGAAATGGGCCTAGACTACAGTAGGTGAGATTGTGTCTACAGATTCATACAAGAGAGATTGGGCTCTGTGGGATAATGGACGACTGGTGCACTTAGTTGGAAGCATTGGCGAGGGCTGCTCAATTCGGCTGTGTTGTTTCAATGCTTGTGAGTGTTCTCTCCTTTTACCCTGGCAAGAAGCTGGCCACAAGAAGTGGAATCTAAATATTTGCTGAAATAATAATGGAGTAAGTCAGTGGAGAATTATTAGGGTATATTTTCTCTCCGGGACTCACAGGCATGTCACATGATGCTCAATACTCTGGGACCTACTGATACGGTTGAGGAGGACAGTCCTGGAAAATGTGTCCACCCCTCGTTGGAGAACAGAGAATTTCTGTGAATCCTAGTACCTGGTCCTTGGATGCTGCAGAATGAGCACAGCTACTTGTAAGTAAACCCATACCAACTAGCCCCTGCTCTGAGATGGTGCTGAGAACACAGATTTGAGGGACTTGAGGCTGAGCTCTGTTTTCTGCATGGAAACTTCCTATTTAACCTTTGTTGTTTTCCTCCAAACAGCCTTGAAAACTGAGAGCAGGAGTGAAGATGGGTAGGCAAGCTTCGGGGAGAATGAATTTGGCTTAGAGAGTTGCTAAAGCATGAAGGAGCCCGGTGCCTTCAGCCACATGCAATTAAATGAGTTGCTGAGTGGATGTTGGGAAGTGAGGTGGGGATCAGGAAAAGAACCAGGGATATGCCCTTCAAAGGTTGTCATTGAAGATGTAATCGAAGAATAGTGGGATAGTTGGGGAGGTGTCAGTGTAATTGGGGGTGAACAATGAGGCTCATGGAGAGTTAACTCAGAAGCATAGCATTTTAAATTGTTAGAAGCAATACTGTCTCTCAAAGTTGCTCAGTCATTTAGATATTAGTTATGCTTGCCATAGATGAATTTGATAATGGTAGGGAAGAGAGACAATGGTGGGTGAATCATTTCTTAGGAAATGATGAGATTCAGAAAAGTATTTAAATATAGTAGAAAATCAAGAGTGGCTACCTAGACATCTCATTGAGATGATGTTTGTGTAGAGGGCTAAACAACCTGCAAAGCACATCTGTGTATAGGGGATGATCAGGTGCATAGAACCTCTGAGGCACCCGGGCTTGCAGGAGCAAGATTTGCAATGGTGGGATATGAGTCACAGAAAGGCAGGCTTTGGGGGGAGATGAAAGTTCTTGGACTTGACACAAATGTGCAAGAAAGCCCCTAGAGGATTTTGAGACTATAAAATGTGATTATAGCATGTACAGGGTCCTGGATTCAACATTTATCACCAAACAAGCAAACAAAACAAACAACAACAACAATCAAGGAAATAAATCAAACAAAAACAACAGAAATGGTCAGATCAGAATAGGAGAATGGGAGGAGCCACCCAGACTTGTGGATTCGGGTAAGGGATGAGAAAAAAGTCATCAGGGTGTTGCCAAGGTGTTTTTCCCCCCTCCTAAAGTAACTCCATTTAATAAAATGGTAGACTCTGAATTTTGTGTTCACTTCCCCCCAAAGATACATTAAATGTGGAGCCCATGGAAACATTTTAGGTATGATTTTTGTAGTAAAATTTACTTTTTCAAGTGTGTAGGTCTGTAATTTTTGCCAAATGTATATATCAATGTATGGGTAACCACCACCACAATCAAAATACAGAGTATTTCAATCCCCCAGTTTTCTCATACAACTTTACAGTTATTCTCCTTGTCCCACCTTCAGCCTCTGGAAATAACTCTTCTCCTTTCCTTTATCTGTAGTTTTATGTTTTCCAGAGTTTCCGACAAATGAAATTGTATAGATGAAATAATTTTTTTGGCAGTACCAAGACAGACAAGTGCTGTACCACTAAGCTGCAGACCTATCTATTTATTTATTTATAGAGGCAGACTGGTCTTGAACTTGTGACTTTTTTGCCACAGGCTCCCAAGTAACTGAGATTACAGGCATGTGCCACTTTTCTCAGCTGAATATGTGGTCCTTTGATTGTAGCTTCTTTCATTAAGTTAGCATAATGCATTTGAAATGTATACATGTTGCAGGCATCAATAATTTCATTTCTTTTCATTGATGAGGAGCACTTCATTGTATGGATGTACCATGATGTGTTTATCTGTTCCTCTGTTACATAGTTGGGATTTTTTTCCCTCCCAGATTTTGGGCAATTATGGATAAAGCTGCTATAAACAGTCATGTACTGATTTTATACATATGCATGTTTCTTTAGGTACTTGATGAGTGGACTTCCAAGAAAACTCCTTAAAAGGTACAGGATTTCTGAGCCATAGGGTTGAGTGTGTGTTTCACTTTAAATGAAACTGACAAGCTGTTTGGAGAGTGATTCAACCATTTTGTGAGATTCTCTGTGTCTTCACATGTACTCAGTGCACCAGATAAAAGATTTAAGCTTTACTCCAAGCAGGTGTGCTGGGCTGGACATTTAAATTTGGGAAGTATTGGTATGGGTGTGCATATATGCCTCCCTTATACATATAGTCACGGGGCTGCGTGAACTCAATAGAGAGTTGTATTAGTCAGATTCCTATTACTACAATGAAATATCTTAGGCAACTTATCTATAAAGAGAAAATGTTTATTTAGCTTCCAGCTTTGGGGGTTCAAACATATGGTGCCTGTATCAGCTCAGTTCTGGTGAGGGTGGTAGATGGTGACACATCATGGCAGAGTGCATTTTAGGAGCAAAACAGTTACATCTTGAGCTGGAACAGGAGGAAGAGACCAGGCTCCCACAATTCCCCTATAAGAAGCACCCACAATGACCCAAGGACTTCTTACCAGGTCCCACTTCCTACAGGTTTCAGCACCACCCTGGGGACCAAACCTCTAACACATGAGCCTTGTGGGGACATTCAAGATCCAAACTATAGCAAGAATGAATAAGCACAGCAACCAAATGTCTGAGCAAAGGAGAATGGGACAAGGTAAAAGAAGGTTACGAATGTCCCATAGATAAACAATTAAAAGATTTGAAAAGAAAAGTCGTCTACTGGCTAAATGTTGATGAGTGGCTGTGAATAATAAAAAGTGACCATTTTTCATTTGATTTAGAGAGGTGTGATTTTGCTGTTTCAGGGCTATAGTGTTGAGGACACACAGGTGAGAGAGCTGTAAAGACAGCATGGACTTGGACAACAAAAAAGATTCCTTATATTCTGGGACAGAGGGGCAGGGTCTGCAGGTACTTCTTTAATTTTCTCCTCTATCCTTAGAAATAGAAATCTAATTTTATTTGGGGTGGCAATGTGCCCAGCTGAAAAGACTACATTTTTTTTTTTTAGCTCTCTGGAAAGACTACATTTTCAACATGCTAGTGGTACTTGATGAGTGGACTTCCAAGAAAACTCCTTAAAAGGGGAAGGGCAGATGTCCATTTTTTTCTTTCACTGTCTTGTTTCCTGGAATAGGGACATACTGACTACAGCCCAGCCACCTTGAGGCACCCTTTAGTTAAGATAGTTTAAAGGATGGAAGCTAGTTCCAGGAATGGCAGAGAAGAAAGATAGAAGTCACTTAAATGCCAGATGGTATTCTTAAGTTGCCAAAGCAGCTCATACTGCCTACCTCCAGACTGCTGGTCCTCAAACCCATATGTGGTCAAGCCAAGGCACATAAGCCTACTCATCCATTTCCTAATGGATACAAGTCAAGATGAATATTTCAATTCTCCTTAACTAATCTATAATTAAATTTTATCCCCAAATAAGTAACAAAATAGCATACTTTGAAATTAGACAAATTGATCCTAAAATTTATGGAGGAAAAGAAAGAAGCAGGGATAGCTCAGAAAATTCCCAAAACAGATGTGTTTCAGTAGTGGTGAGGGCTATGTTATATCTTAAAAGTTATAGTAAATAAAACAGTGGCGCTTGTGCATGAGTACATAATCTCATCAATGGGATATAATATAGTCTAAAAGGAGAATAGGATATATAAGAAAATTTAGAGTAGTGTGGATATACTTTTGCAGACATTCTTAAATTAGTGGGTCATTCTGCAAATGGTGTTGGAACAATAATGTAACCATCTGAGAAAATTACTGTTGAATCTGTAACTAGCATATTAATAGGCATTTTAAACTCAGATATATTTCAAATAGATCAAAACCTTAAAGGTTAAAATTACAATGCCATATAATTATAGGAAAAATAAAACACAGGAGAATTTTTTATAGTCTCAGAGTAGAAAAGGACTTGATAATTATGATAGTAAATAAACAATCAAATAAGGAAACAATGGCTTGATAAGTTTTATTACACAGGATTTTAAAAAATTCTACATGGCAAAGCCCCACCATACACAAAACCGAACAACAAAAACTGGGAAAAATATTTGGAACTGTGATCACAAAGGTTAATTTCTCTAACGCACAATATCTCTAATAAATAAGGCAAAAACTCAAAAAGAAAAACGGGCCAAGGATATGAAGAGGTAATTCACAGGAAAAGAAGTACAAATAGCTCTTAAATGTGAATAGATGTTCATCCTTACTGACAGTAAGAGAAATGCAAATTAAGACTTCTTTGAGATGCCATTTTTCACACAACAGATTGTTAAAGATCAAGAACTGGGTGCCACACTGTTGGCAAGGGTTTGCACAAACAGGTCTCGTCATGCTTTGCTGCTAAGAGTTTAGACTGGTGGAGTCAGGGAACTTTGCCAGACACCCTCCGGGATGTTAGAGCATTGCTCTGCAGCATGCTAACCACATTTGCATGGAGTGAACACTTATTTGGTTCACTTATATTTGCCCTGAGAGACAGGGGCTTGCTCCATTTTTTGTTGTCCAGATAAGGAAAACAAGGCTTAGCAAAGTTAGAGCCAGTTTACAGGTGAAAGCCAGAAATGAACTCAGCCATCTTAGCCATAAAAAAAGGGTTCTTTTTCTTTGTAATTTCTTCCTGGCTTCCCTCTCTTATTTCCACCTTCCTTCTTCAAATAAGTACAGAGGACCTGAAGTGTACACAGAGAAGTGTACACAGAGTGTACACACAAAATTTTGCGCCTGCCTTTGGATTTCCAACTGGTTTTCTGTAAATCTGAAAGTTGAGGTACCAAGATGGTATAGACAGTGGGCCCCTCTGAGAAGGAATGTAAGAAGAATCCAGAACTGTTCACTATGCTCTTTCCTTAGATATCTCTGAGACTCAGCCTGTCTCCCCACCTTTCTAAGTGGAATATCTGTGTTGGGGAAAATGTAGATGACATTCAGAAAGTTCTGGGACCCAAGAAGTCATCTGTAAACTAGTCTAGGCAATAGCTTGATATGGAGGCCATGTCCCTATTTTTTATTTTGCTCTCTTGGAGATGTCACATGTCTATTCTGGCCCTTGAAATTCTATGGGGGAAGGTTCTCAAAGCAGAGTGAGGCTGAATCAACTGCTTGGGAAAGAAACAGCAGAGCTTGACAACCAGGAAACTAATCCTACTGGGCGGAGGAACAGTGAATGGCCCAAAGGGAAAAACCTGTCAGGTCCCTTTGCAGAGTCCAAAAATGCCTCCTCTGCTCCTCTAGAAGGGGAGGCAGGCTGGAGAAAGCCTGTGGGTGAGGGATGGGAGAGGACTTTGGGAAGGTGTGTGTGTGCTTAGTCATGCATGTGAGCATGTGCTGTGGGGTGAAGGCTTAAGGTGATAGTGACATAGCATTCATCAGTTTATTTGTAGGTGTTGAGTTTTTTGTCAGGGACTTTCCCATATTACACTGAGAAAAACTGCAGCCTCCTTCAGTTTTTCTATTCTCAGAAATATTTATGGTCCTGAGCCCATGTTTTTCATAATGTGCTTTTGGGCTATTGCTCTATTAAGCCAGCCACTGGCCAGATTTCAAGGACTTAGGCTCCTACTCTCTCTCTCACTCTCCTTGAAAAATGTTTCTAGAAACATGTATTAATTTATTTTCCTATGCATCAATAGATTAACAAATATGAATATATATGTATGTGTGTGTGTATATATATATATATATATACATGTATATATACATATAATGTGTGTGTACATGCTTGTGTATGTGTTATGTGAGTGTGTGTGTGTGTGTGGTGTTGGTCAGAATAGTTGGGAGACAGTAGGTAAAAAATGAATTCTCCTCTGAAGGAACTCATAATCCAGTTAGAGAGGTCAGACACCTTTATAATTTGAATGTGTCTCCTAAAGTTCATGGTTGGAAATTTAATCCTCAATTGGACAGTATTGGGGGATGAGACCTTCAATTTGGATTAGATTATCAGGGATCCACTCTCATGAATGGACTAATGTCATTAAGGTAAAAATGGACTTCTGAAAAAGGGATGAGTTTGGTTTACCTTTTCCCTGCCTCTCCAATCCTCTCGCTTCTCTACACATAACACAAATGTACTCTCTTGCCTTTCCATCTTCTGCCATGGTTGAAACAGTGAAAAGGCCCTTGACACTTGAGGGTCCCTCAACTTTGGACTTCCCAGCCCTGTAGCTGTAAGGAGTATACCTCTGGTTTTTTTTTTTTTTTAAATAATGATCCAGTTTTAGGTATGCTGTTATAGCAATACAAAACAAAGTAAACACTCTTGAGCAGATAATTACAGTCCAAGATAAAAAATGGTAATCTCCAAATGTCTGCTGAAGTATTCCTGGGCCGGAGGGGCAGAGGGGATCATTTGCCTTACTGCCTTTTTTCCCAGAAGGGATACCACCAAGTTGTATCTCTCTCTTTAGGGGCAAAGAAGTTCATTTGGAGAGCAACGTTCCCTGCATCCCCATCCTGGGAGTCATTACCAAGCTAACTCTCTCCTATGGAGACTTCTCAAATTGTAGCTCAGGTTAGCTGCTCAGACGAATGCCCTTTACCAGACATGCTTCATGCTGACTTTTCTTGACCATATTGCTGATGCCCCTCACTGCTTCCTGGGCTACTGTAGTTCACAGTTGGGCCCTGGTACTCTTGGACTAGTTATGAAGATGTGTCCTCTCTAACTCTTTCTTGCCCTCAGCCATAGCACTGCAGCTTTTTTGTTGAATGGTTTGTACCATGCTTATGAGCCATTGCTGCTGCCTTCTAATGACTTCCTGTGAGATTATCATTTCCCCCAGTTTCATTATATGCTTTTTGAGGCCAGGGGTTTATTTGTGCCTTTTCAAGGCACTTGGTAATTCTCTGTAAATGCTTACCAACTAACTAATGGGCCAGAGGTGAGATGTGGAGTCACTTCACCTGAGTTAAGATCCCCAAGGTCTGGAGGCAGAGAAAATTCAGTTTCAGCATGGAAGGGACTCCCCTTGGTCATCCTGGGTAGGTCACCCTTGATGCCAGCTTCCTTTCACATCCTCTCTAGTTGGCAATCCCCAGTGTGCTTGAATACTTGAGTGACAGATTTCTCACTATTTCCTGAGGAAGCAGATTCTAATTTCAATGTGAGAATATACTTCCCTTTAATGAGTCAATATCTATATTTCCCAATCTTTAACCAACTGGCTTCTGTTCTGGAATTTCACAGAAAACAAAACAAAACAAAATTATCCATATTACCCCTCATGGCATCTAGTGGAGGAACTTACAAAGCTCTCTTTCAACAGGGCATGGTGACCAAACTCACATAACACCCTGTCTGTTCTGGCTCCATTTCTGCCTAAGTTTCTTCTTTCATTCCCCATAAATGGGATCACATCAACCCCTCTCCTTGTTTCAGCTTCCCTCTTCCCTTGGGAGTAGCCAGCATGGGGAGAGGTCAAGGTTGCAGATGGTTGGGAAGGCTCTGATGCTCTGGGGCTCCCTGGACATCCACAGAAAGGTTTTTGGCTCACCTTGCCCTCTGACTGATCTCATTCTTCAGGGCCTCTGAGAGACACACAGACATTCATACACAAGGAAGCAACTCGTTGAGAACAAAGTGAGCTGAGGAGTCTGTGCCAAGCATATGGTGCCTCCCCCATTCCTTCTGGCATCAAGCCCCTTAAGCATCTGGAAGGAGATTGGAGCTCTGTTCTTGTTGTCTGCAGCTCACCCACCTTTGTCTTCAAAAGAATATGGCAGGGGTTGCAGGGAGTGAGGTTGGAAACTCAAGGGCACGAGGAAAACAAGGCTAGTCCTTCTCTTCTCTTTTCTTTCAGAATGATGTTCAGGCTGCCTCTCCTCACGTGTGTTTGGGAAATAGGAAAGAAGTGGGTCAGCATGCAGGGAGCTCCAAGATGCTACAGTATTTCTAGGAATCGTTATCCTCTCCACCCGCTTCACCACAACTCTATCTACTAGCTTCTCTGAGTTAACTACCTGCCCCCTGCCTAAGTCCCTATTCATGTTCACCCTCATCCCCCTGCCCCAACCCTCCAGAGAAGAGAGGCATATTTATATTAAAGAGAATGCCATAGCAACCCAACGGCAACAAAAATAGTTTTATGGCAGGTGCTGTAAGAAGTACCCCTCCCTTTGGGAATGTGTCATGTGCAATGGAGACAGAACCCACTGAGGCCAGGTAGAGAGTCCCATGGGATCTGTTCCATGGGCAACCAAACTGGGGTAAAACTGAGGGCATTAATCAACATGGAACAAATAATATGAGTGGATTTGTAATCTTTTTTAAAAAAAATTAATTATTTTATTTATATATGACACAGGAATGCATTACAATTCATATTATACATATAGAGCACAATTTTTTCATATATCTGGTTGTATATAAAGCATATTCACACCAATTTCTGTCTTCATGTATGTACTTTGGATAATGATGTCCATCACATTCCACCATCATTTCTAACCCTATGTCTCCTCCCTTCCCCTCCAAACCCTCTGCCCTATCTAGAGTTCATCTATTCCTTCCATGCGCCCACTCCCTACCCCACTATAAATCAGCCTTCTTATATCAGAGAAACATTTGGCATTTGGTTTTTTGCTATTGGCTAACTTCACTTAGCATTCTATTCTCCAACTCCATCCATTTACCTGTAAATGCCATGATTTTATTCTCTTTTATTGCTGAGTAATATTCCATTGTGTATATATGCCACTTTTTTTATACATTTATCTACTGAAGGGCATCTAGGTTGGTTCCACAGTTTAGTTATTGTGAATTGTGCTGCTATAATCATTGATGTGCTGTGTCCCTGTAGTATGCTGTTACAAGTTCTTTGGGTATATACTGGGAAGAGGGATAGCTAGGTCAAATGGTGGTTTATTCCCAATTTTCCAAGGAATCTCCCTACTGCTTTCCATATTGGCTGCACCAATATGCAATCCCATCATTAGTGTTGTAATCTTTCATTATAATTTTGCATGAATTGTGTGTCCTTGGAAAATAAAGCCTGTTTCCTGATTTCACAGGCAAGAAGGGTATTGGTCTGTTTTCTGCTGTTGAGGCATAATACTACAGATAAGGTAATTTGTAAAGAAAATAAATTTATTTATCACAGTTATGGATGCTGGGAAGTACAAGATCAAGGTGCTAGCATCTGGTGAGGGAATTCTTGCTACATCATAACCTATTGTAGAGCATCAGCATGCCAACTCAGGTCTTTCTTCCTCTTCTTATAAAACCACTGACTTATCGTTGGGCCTACCTTCATATTTTCATCTAACTCTAATTCCTCCCAAAGGCTATACCTCCAGATACCAACACTTCAGTTTGGGGATTAATCTTTGCTCATATCAACTTTTGTGGGACAAAACATAGCAGGTGGTTATACTCAGCTGTTATGACCAACGATATACTTTTTATTTCTAAGGAGGATTCTAAGAGCACCAGGTAGCATCAATTCTAAAAGTGGTAGAGTTTGGGATGGGTGAACATATGTTTGGAGCCTATAGATCTGAGGTTCTGACTTCACTGCATCAAGGAAGTATAGGAATTAAGATTAAGGACTCTGAAATTGAATGCCTTAGATTGGTGCTCTGCTGCTATGACTTCCCATATGGCTTCAGTGTTCCCTCTGGGCCATCAGCAAAATGTGGAATAACAGCATCTGTATTAGGAGGCTGCATAGGACAGAGGCCCTGGGATCTAGTTAATACTTATCACTTATTAGTGATGTAACATTGAACATAGTTTCTCAGCTCTCTATGCTTGGTTTCCTTTTCTAAAAAATTGTAGACAAGAACGACACCTAACTCATGGAGCAATCGTGAGTATTAAATGAGGCAATAGAGGTAAAAGGCTTAGCATATTATCAAGCCTATCATGAGCATTTGCCAAATTTTAGTTATGATGACCAACTTGCAGGATTGTGTGTGGGTTAAATGAGATATGCACATGTATGTGATAGCACAAGTAAACACTCAATAACAGAATATTATTACTAATAAGTGATACATAGTAATAGTAGTACTTTTATAGCTGTATTTTTTGAGTTTTCTCTGGCCTTAAATTCTCTACCTGTAAAATGGGAATGATATCTACCATATCTCCTTGTTCTCTCAAGAACAAACTAAATGTACATCTCTCCAAAATGTGTGCATGCTTTTGTTAACACAAAACCAGACATTAACACAAATATATAATCTGCTCTCCACAAAATCAATAGCAAGTCTCCCAAATCTTTTAAAATAAATCAGAATTTAAATTCTGCTTCCAACAGAAGAGCGCAAAAGAAGGACGAATAAGACAGTTCTCATATTTGTAAGAACACATTGGCATCTGAAAGGAATGAAACATTAATCAACAGCAAGGAAGGAAGGTCAAGAGAGAAACCCAGGATCCAAATGGGAGGGAGCCTATAGGGGTTCTGTGCTTTGGGAAGGACAGGACATGGAACTCTCTTTTTCTACCAGACAGTAGCGAGATTCTTGAGGAGATGGGGCCTGCCAATTACCTGGTGATTCACCAAAACTCTCTGTCAGAATAGCTATCTTATTCTTCTAGGTTCTGTGGCCTTGGGATACAGCATCTGAAGCAGTGGTTCTCAAAATACAGTCCCTGGACTAGCAGTGTAGGCACCACCTATAGGCTTACTAAAATGCATATCTTTGGGTCCTATGGCAGACACTCCTGAGGTAGGGCAGGCCATCTGTTCTGCAGGAGACCTGATGCATGCTGGCATTTGAGAATCTTTGGGCTATAGCAAAAGATGGCCATGGACATTTTCCAAACTGGAAAATGGGGCAATACCACCACCTGACTTCCTGCATCTCAGTGTGCAAAGAAATTGAGTTGTGGTGTTAGACAAGCCCAAATGTAAATTCCAATTTAGCTTCTGGCTCTTTCTGTTATTTTGGGAAGATTATTGGCTGTTTTCCCCCCCTCTCTAAAACGGAGTAATAACACTTAACCTGAGGGTCACTGCAGGGCTTGGAAGTAACATCGCATATGCTTGGCACAAGTTCTTACCAAATGAGAAAACACATCAGGAAGCCCTCCAGCATCACCACCTCTTCTCTCCATTTTTTCCCAGAAATTGGCATTGAGCCTTGCCCATAATAGACAATTGATATATAAATAAAATTAATTTGAAGCATTCTCAGTGCTCACCATCTGGAGCTCATTCCAATGTGATTATCTTCCCCACCTACCCCAGCAAACACTGAGCACAATGAGAATATGGGGTAGATGCATAGAATGTACTTGAGCAAACAGAAATAGAACAACTTCTAAGGCGTCATAACTTCCCTGCTTCATTACATTTCCATATCCTAATGCAGATTTGTCAAGAAACATCCAATACTCCTTTTAAATCTTCCAATACAACCAGCCAAAAACAAAACCCACCAACCAAACAACCACACACACAAACACAATACACACACATACACACAGACATGCTCATACACAAGCTTATCATGCACACAGGTGCAAACATAAGTGCATGTGCATGCACATACACATACATGCACATTCACACTAGTGTATACACTTATACAGAAGAAAGTGTCTGTTCTCTCTCTGGTCCAGGGCAGAAAGAGTGGCTTCCCCTAGGTTCTGTGTATGATGGCTTGCCTGTGTCAGAGCTGTGTGAGACTTCAGAGGAGCTGCCTTCTCTCTACTGGAGAAAAGACACCCCTTGACTGATTTGCTGTTCCAGTAAAGGACACTAAATGCTAGATGGGGAGCACTTAGCCCCAACACCCCACCCTGAGCAAGAGTCAAAGCTCTGTCTACAAGAAGAGCCAAGGGCATTTTTATTCCTGATTTTAGCTCCACATTGGGTGCAAAACACCAAGTGGACAAAAGACTATCAATATACGCCAAGCTGTGAGGGAGAGCGCAGCTCACTTAGCTGCCTGGACATCGATTTTCACCTGCTTTTGTTGATGAAGCTGCATTCGTAAGTACTGATAAATCCATTAGACAAACATGGCACTCCATTATTCACAGTGTCTATAGCTGCCAGGCATGGTGTGAGAGGCTCTTCCTGGGGCCAGCGAGCCTGGCTGAGTTGGGGGTTAGATGAATAGACAGACCTGCCTGAGACTGTCTGGTTGGTACAGTGGAGAAGGCCCCTAGGGTACCTAGTGACCCACAAAGAATTAACTATGTGTGGCCAGGCAGGTCTTACAACCTTTCTGAGCTCTGCTTCCCACCTGTTTCTATGACTTAGAGACTGTGGCTGGAGAGAGATCCAAACAGAGTGAATTTTCTTTTGCAACTCCCTCCTCAAAGCCATGCTGTGAAGGAGACAGGTTGTGGGCCTCCCCCATCTAATATACAGAAAGGTATATACAGAGAGAAGAAGTGACAAGCTTGGGGCCCCATTTAAGATCCAGGGCCAGAACCCAGGATCTCAATTGTTTCTGATTCAGCGCCAGGGCTAAATCTGCATAGTATGTGGTCTCTCTGCCCCCTGTGTTGGAAGAGTTAGAATTGCCTGCGGGTCATAAAATAGAACAGCCAAGAAGCATGTTGGCTCCAGGGAGTGGGAAAAGGGCAGGGGTTTGAAGTTCCTCTGATCTGAAGGAGGTACTCTTAGAAATCTGCACACATGGGTAGAGTGACCACAAAGGTGTGACTATTGAGAGTTGGTGGTGAGTTTCCACTGAGAAAGGTACTGTGAGGTGGTGATGTATCTGCATGGCTGAGAGAAACCAATGAACTCAGGGCTGGCCCTGAATGGCACTGATAAGACAGTATGGAAATAGCCCCACTATGCCAGGGCCACTCACATGCTATTTTACAATGCTGGCCAAATCTCACCTGTCTATAGAATGACCTAAGCTCTGTGTTTTAGAAGTTTGCCAAGACCACATAGCTATTGATGACAGAGCAGGAGCTTGAATTTTACACTCTACTCTCCCACTCCTACCATTTATCCATAACTACTGTGCCAGCAGAAGGAATGGCAGGCTGGCTTGAGAGGTGACTTCCAGTCTGAGCAGATAACTTTATTTTCGCCCTTACAGTGAAGGAATCCAGAGGACTGGGCAGGCTGATGCTCCAATTGCCTTCAACGAAGCTGGATTTGGAGTAAAGGGCCATCAGAGTCTGGGGAAACCAGGCTTACTCTTCAGAAAGCTGCCCCATGCCTCATTTCATGCCTCCAGGACACCTCCTCTGATTTAATTTGCATCCCCATGACTCATGTTCATTGCATTACATTGATTTGAACCTTTCGTAATGATACTTCTTCTCAACTGGAAAATTAGCCCTTGATGGCAAAGCTGAGGAAGCTTTGGGCCTTATCTCCTCCATGTGCCTCCACCCAGCAGGAGCTTCTATTTAAATGTTGGCAGCTGACTTCCTATTTCAATGGCATCTTTCCTTAGCCAGGTATCTGACTCTATTAGGAATTACATATTCACACAAAGAAGAAAGCAATAGCAGGCAGAATATACATGTCCTAGTGACAATAAGAACTATTTTCTCCAGATTCTCATGAATTTCTATAATGACAATGAGTGAAATTTGGCATGCCTCTCCAAAGTCTCCTTTCATACCCATCTTGAGGGGCACAGTGTGTGGACCATGAAAGGCTTCTCGGCTCACTCAGGAGTCTGGGTCCACATAAGGCCCAGAAAAGGAGGGGATGCCCTGGAAGCTGAGGTCCTGCCTGCCCTCTGGGTTTCAGGGCTAGAAAGGGCATGCTAATGCCCCCACATCTCACCTGCCTGGTAACTAGGCCAAGGTTTACCTGGCCAGTTCCTAATTTGTTCACAGTAATTATGCCCTACGAAACCAGCCTGTTAATTGCTTTTACTATTTCTGGACTCTTCCCCTCCTGATCTGTCCTCCTGCTGGAGACAGAAATAACCTGGCACTTGGTGGGTAATTATCACGTAGCACTTCCAGCGTCAGCAGACACTGAGCAGCAGATGTGGATCCCTGACTCAGCATGTGGGTTTTGGCCAGGATCATGGAAAGATGCCAGGGCCCTGACTGGGCAGCACAACGGTAACTCCAGAACCTCTGGTTTCTAGGCAGGATCTGCCCAATTTCTTTCAGTTCTGTTGACCTCATTTGTACTTCACCCTCCCCACCCCCAACCCCCGCCAACCATACTTTCTACTGATGGAAAAGGGACATGAAAAAAAGCCAGAGGAAGACCCAGGAAGGTTTTTAGTTTTTCTGTCTAGATCCATCTATTATTCCCAATTGTGTCTTTTAAATTCTGCTATTAATTTCCACTACCTTTGGAGAGGAAACAGAAGTCCAAATATTGTGCTTAATATTTATTTGCAAAGACTCCCTTGATTTTAGAAGTGAATGAATGATTGCAATGGTGGCCAGTCAGTAAGCACTAGTCATTCAAAGAAAGATGAGAGTCTGCTGTGTGACTCTGACAGGCTTCCTGGAGGAGGTGAGGCTGATACACCACCTGGGTAGACGAGAGCATTGTTCTGGCAGCACAGGGTAGGAAAAGTTGGGAACCCTGGGTCTGCAGTTTTTTAGAACAGGAACAGAGCCTTTCCCTTCTCCAAGGAAAGGTGATTAATTCCTTTCCATACTCTGTGAAGCTTCAACTCCACAAGTGAGAGCTGTCAAAAGGAGAAGAAAAGGCTCGATGTTGCCCAGGTTTGTATCTTTGTTCAATAAAATAGAAATGGTTTTTACATTTGGGCCTGAACCTCTCCCCAAACTTGCTGTTTAGTTCCCCCTCAATCCCCGAACTGAGGATACAGGTTCATGCTTTTAGATAAAGTGAGTAAAGACTCCAAGTAAGTCAGTATCCTCATTCTTGAAACCACTGGGCATTTAGCTTATGGTTGAACAGTACCTCAGATTTGCACTGGTCCCTTCTGTGTCCTATGACTTTTTGCCTGAACCACTTTGGGGGCATGTAGCATCTGCTGCCTGTGCTTTATGTCTAAGCTCTAACTCTGCAAATAGTTTTGAACATCTTAAAAGCAGTTGCCTTGGGATGTATCTCCTGGGGTCTTCATTGCCTGACCCAGTGCTGGATGTGGACCTGAACACCTGGTGCTGGGACTCCAAGAAGTATGCTTCTATTCATTTACATTCATTTATTGAACATCAACAGCATGTCTATACCTGCATTATGAGGGTCAATTAAAGTTGGAAGGATATAGTTTCTGCCTGCATATAGCTCAGAATGGAGAGAGAAGGCAGTGGTTTAAAAGAGAGATGAAGAAGTACATCCAGGGAACCCAAAGAAAGAGCCTTCCCTTCAGCTCAGCCTGTGCTGGAATGCATCACTTGGGATAAAGGAAAAATGCTCTAGGGAGCTTAGAGAGGCTATATCTTCTCCTCTAGTCCCCACTGGGCAGATGTGAAAACTGAGGTCAGAGAGGAGTTGGGATTATTCAAGATTATTGACAGAACTGGGTTTATAATCTTGGGCTCAAGAATTCAACACCAAATACTATCTTTACCTGCCTGTGCTTTGGGTCATCTAATGGTGCTTCCCCAAGAAGGACTGAGTAGAACTCACAAAGCCTCAGGCTTCTTCTGGTGCAGGGGCAGGATAGGAGCACAGCAGCTCTAGGATCCTGTATACCTAAATAGAGGAGTATGCAAGGGACTTTTGGGGTGCACATGAAACTGGCTGCATTGCAGTTCTTGATGGTTGAGGAAGCTCAGTATTTCTACCCCTCTGTTCTCTGCATTGTGAACACAAGATTAGTTCAGATGCATAAAATGAAAGTCAAGCCCATGTATGGGTCTGTTCAGGAACTTCACAACTGTAGGAAATTCAGCAAGGGACCCAATTTTCTATTCTTTTTTCTAAATCTGTTCTCATTCACCCTGAAGCAGAAGTCTAGGTCCAGGTAAGAACAGTGTTCAGCATTACTTTTCAGACTTGTCCTCATTAATAGATGCTATCATTTTTACTCTTATTTCAATCCTAGCTCCTTAGTGTCCATCCAAATCTGAGACTCCATTGGTTGGGTGCCAGTGGACTTGTCTCCATCAGTGATTTAAATAGACAATAAAGCCAATCTATCATGTAGGCCCAGAGTCCTTTTCTTCAGTGGTTATTTTTTTCTGTGGAACCTGAAGGAGCACCTTCCAGACCCACTTATATCAGGCCAGAGACTCTAGGAACCAGAGCTGGGAAAGGATAGGATGTTTTTCTTCCTAGGAAGACAGTAATTGTGAATTTGTCACCAGCAGTGACATGGTGATGAGCAATTAATTCTGGGGGTCTCCCTGCTTGTCACCATGTGCAGCTTCTGCCCCGAGCAGTCCCCCTTGGCTAGAAGGCTCCTATTTCCACTTTCAGTAGACAAGCTAATTTGTTTTAGACCCTGTTCCCTGAGGACAAAAGAGACTATCACAGCTGAGAGTCTGATTTGGGTGACATATCCTTGCTAGGTAAGGAGAAGAGATGCGGAGAGAATGTCAGCAATAGCTAACATGTACAGAATCTACTACATCCAAGAATGCTCCAAAGGTATAAGTATGACAACAACCCTATAAAGCAGGCATCACTGTTGTTCCCACTATAGAGGTGGGGAAACTGAGGAAGAGAAGTCCATGACATACAGCCCATATTGGCAGAGCAGGATTCATCTCTATCCAGTCTTGCCCTGGAATGTACATGGCATGTTCAAGATGGCACTTCATGACCCTCTCCTGGGTTTCCCAAGAGTAGATGGAAGGGCACTGGAATCAAGCAGACTAGTCCAGTGCCAGTGTCACCTCATGATATGTGTATCTTTGGGCAAGTGATCTGTTTTTTCTTTGAGACTTGGTTTTCTCCTCTGTGAAATAGGAACAGTGGTGCTTCTGAGGATTGTCCTGAAGGCTAAGTGATGGAACACATGCTGTCTCCCCAAGATGGGGGTCCTGTTCCTTCAGACCTCTACCTGCTTCTCATCCAGCACAGCATGATTAAGCATCACTAGCACTCCACTTAGTAATCACTAGGTACTAAATGTCATCAAGATTCATGTTCATTTCTAAGGTCAAAGGGTAATTGAACACGGTGGTTTGCCTCTTGATGAGGGCAAAGCCAAAAATTATAAACAGGAGATAAAAGAGTGAAGAAAGTGTTATTGTTTGCAGCAGGTAAGGAGAGTGCTGCGGACAACTGCCAATGCAAGAGGTGAGGGGATTTTATTGGGAAGATTCATGTGTATTTATATTGGAAAGACGTCATCGCGTGTAGCAGTAGCACATTCCTTAGCATGCCCAGTTCAAGATCATGCTTCTGCATATGTTGAATATTCAAAAATGGTTGAGAGGAACACCTCCTAGGCATAGAATTTAGCATCATAATCAGATTATAATGAGCAAAATTTCCTCTAGGTTACTCAAAAGAGTGATTCAGAAATTTTGGCTGGTATGAACTTGTTCCTTGTGGTTTCCCCTGGAGAGCCTAATTTGCAACAAACAAATAAACAAGCAAACAAAAACAATCTGAAGGCCTGTTAGTAGTTATTTAAAGGGACGACAGCTTTTCTCTTGAAAGCACAGGTATTTGTCCTCCAAGTTCCTGCCTCACAGCCTACAAAGTGACGAAATCCAGAACTGAGCACCTTGGAAACTTGGAGCCCAAATTTATTCTTACATTTCTCGTGGTCATTAAATATCTCACACTAGCAGCACCTGCACTGATTAAGTATGAGTCCTGCATGATGCCTTGAAGTCTGTGCATTCTGAAACTCAGTTGGCCTTTCACACGGAGCAACATCCCAGGGCAGAATTGGAACAGGAAGGTCCATGTGACTCTATAATGTGTAGCTGTCTGCCCAGGGACGGAAAGAGTAGATAGTCTGTGGAGAGTCTGGAAAGTGAAGAATATGTTGAGTTTAAGGAATATTTACTTCCTTCATTATAATGTTTTGAAGCTTATGTTAAAGGGAATCTTGAGCCCTGGCACAAATAGCCCAGGACTGATTGGCCTGGGACATAGCTGGGGAAGAGAGAGTGTGAGTGTGATCCAATCCCTGCTTGGGCTGGAGCCTCTGGATATTTTTAGTTGGGGATTACATTTTTGGTCCACAATGCACTACTAGATGGGTTATCTTTGGCAAGTCACATCACTCATTAGATGTTATGGTTTGGATTTTTAATATCCCCTGAAAATCTCATGTGTTAATGTAGGAATATTCAGAAGTGAAAGGATTTAATTATGAGAGCTATAATCTAATCAGTTTAGTTAATCCATTTGGTGTATTGATAATTTGAATGAACTACTGGGGTGATAATTGTAGGCAGGTGGGGCATCACTAGAGGAAGTAGGCCACTAAGGGTGTATTCTTGATCTGTAAATTGTCCCTGACTCGACTCTTCTCTCCTCTCCTCTCCTCTCCTCTCCTCTCCTCTCCTCTCCTCTCCTCTCCTCTCCTCTTCTCTCTCTTCTCTCTCTCTCTCTCTCTCTCTCTCTCTCTCTCTCTCTCTCTCTCTCTCTCGACCACAATCAACTGAACAGCTTTCCTCTGCCACATCCTTCCTCCATCATGTTCTGCCTCATCTCAGGTTCACAGCAATGGAGTTAGCTGACCAGTGACTGACTGAATCTCTGAAAACGTGAGCACAAAATAAACTCTTAAGTTGATCTTGTCAGGTATTTTGGTCACAGTCCTGGAAAGCTGACTAACACATGAGGCCTCAGTTTCTCCATTTACACATTTAAAATGTTAAAAGTTCTAATGCTAAAACAGTAGGCTTCTTTCTAGCTCTAATCTTCCATGATTTTTTAAGTTATAATTTCAGCTGAGTATTAAACAAACTTGGACGCAAAGAAGAGGAACCCTTATGCCCTTGAAAGAGTAAGGACATCTTCTTTCTCAGTCCTGAGTTCTGACTCAGGACAGTAGGAAGATGGCCTGGTCTTCCTTTGACAGAACAGAATAGACAATTGCTGCTCCCAAGCTGACTCCTGTCTCTCATGCTTTCTTCAGGAGGCTGAGGGACAGCCCCAAGGACACTTCATTGTGAAGTGGTTTGATGCCTGCATTTCTCTCTCTGTCTCTCTGGTATTGCCTGTCATTGGCATCTGTCATAACAAAAACAACTAGCTCTGCTGAGAGTTGTAAAAGATTCTGTCCAGAACCTGAAGGGAGCTGAGATTTTGAAAGAAGAGGGTCATTTTGGCCAAAGGATGCCTGGGTGAGCCTCTGAGAATGGCTGGCTCTCTCCAGCCTTGCAGAACTCATGGATTTTAGGTGGCATCAGAGCCTCTCTCTGTTGAAGAAGAAGGATTGGAAGTTTTCTGTAGAGTTTTGGGGTTAATTAAGAGGTTGGAAGGCTTTTGGTCAGTGAAGTCCAATTGTGTTTGTGTGGGTTTGTACAATTTTTCATCATCTGTCCACTTTCATCTCCACCCTGGGGAGAGGGGCACAACTAAATGGTCAAGAACTTTGACTTTTCATTCAAATGGACCTGGGTGTAGATGGGTGTAGAGTCTATTTCTTTGTTTTCAGGGTCTGTGTGGTTTGGAGAAAATTATTCAACATCTCTATGGCTTGGTTTGTCAAATAGGAAATGGAATACTAGGAGTATCTCCTCAGACTAGCTGTGAGGATGAAATTAGATGGGGTATGTAAGCCAGGCATGGTGGCACATACCTATAATCCCAGCAACTAACTTTAGAGACTGAGACAGGAAGATTGCAAGTTCCAGATCAGCTTCAGCAAGTTAGCAAAACTCTTGTCTCAAAAATATATATAATATATAATAATATGCAGAATTATATATATATATAGGTATATATATATGTTTATATATATATAGGTATATATATATGTTTATATATATATGGAGAAAGAGAGGGGGGGGGAGTCTTGGTTGAGAATATAGCGCAGTGGAAAGCACCCTGGGTTCAATCCCCAGAACCACCAAAAACAAAACAAAACAAAACAAAAACAGTGAGTTATGTAAAGTAGTGCAGGGCCTGCCTGGCAGGACACACCCACAGAAGTGAGAGTCATCATCATTCATTCACCACTTCTTTACACTTATTTTGGCCTCTTGCCTGCCACCAATTATCCAACATAAATTAATTATCCCCACTGAATTTTAAATTTTTATTCTTTCCTGCCTATTTTAATTTTTTTCATTCATTTATTATGTTTCTATTGATCTTATCAGTTTTGGTCTAGCTATTTTTTTCTTTGTTAAGATGCCTGTTCTTCAAAATCAATTATTAATCTAATATCCACCTGTCTACTTATTAATCATCTATTATCTATCAGCTATTTATCATCTCTATCATCTATCATTTATCTATTTCTCATGCATCTATCTCTGTCAGTCAGACATGTCAGTCAACATGTATTATAAATAAGATCTTACGAAGGAGAATACACACATTTCAGATAGATCCATCAGTTCTGCCTACCTGCAGATGAAACCTCATTTTCAAAGAAACATTTTACCAGTGATAATGGTATGAAGGCTAACCAACCAGAAGTGGCTATGGAAGTAAGTAGTTGGGAAATTTAGGCTTTGTGAGTCAGAAAAACATGTCACGGGGCCTGGGACCAGGTGTTTTATTCTGATTCCTTGGGCCAAGATTGATCTCCATAAGGGTATGATAAGCTGGAAAGTATTCTTCCTCTGCAGGAGGACAGATGGCCCCATTTTCAGAGGGGAGCCCTCCCACTCCCTGTGGCAATGGAATTGTGACATCACTGACAGAGCTGGAGAGCCACACAGAACAGCACCCTGCCCTGCACTGTGGACATACATAAACTAAGAGCTTTTTCTTTGACAAGTAACATTCTCCTTGCCACCACAACTTTGTGTGTAGTATCTATTTTATCAGTGGACTTTTTTTTTTTTTTTAAAGAGAGAGAGAGAGAGAGAGAGAGAGAGAGAGAGAGAGAGAGAGAGAGAGAATTTTAATATTTATTTTTTAGTTTTTGGCGGATACAACATCTTTGTTGGTATGTGGTGCTGAGGATCGAACCCGGGCCGCACGCATGCCAGGCGAGCGCGCTACCGCTTGAGCCACATCCCCAGCCCGGTCAGTGGACTTTTTTGTTTGTGTGTTTAGTAAAAGGTTTTTTACTTTTCCTGCGTTGGCCTGAGTCATGGTGCCAATGATCATTCATTCTTCTCTCCAGCATATTATGCATCTCCCCTGTGACTCACAGTCCCATGCTGAGGTCCAAGCAAAAGGGTGAGGTGTTCAGATACCTTCTCTACCAAGTTACCCTTCTGATCTGGGTCCTGGATTTATTGCTAAGCATCCCCTCAGCCCCAGCCCTTTTTCATCCCATGTAATGTGGAGTTATTCTCTAAGGTACAGGTCTATTCTCTTCCACACTATTGAATGTACATGACCGCTTTTCCCCACCTTGCTGTCTCAGTGGGACCCAAGTTGAGGGAAGAGACTAGGAGACATATATTCCTCCCAGCAGGAGGAAGACACAGGAACAGACAAGGAGGTTGGTGCTGGCAGCTCAGGTAGAGTCTAGGTTTCAACAGGAGGGACAACTAGCTGATCAAGAAACATGGCATCTGTGCTGCACCAGCCTCTGCAGTCACTGGTTGGTTCACTTCTCTGCATCTTGGTGTGCTAATCTGTGACAGGAGGAGATTGCATTCAATTTTTTCTAGGGTGCAAGATTCAGACTTCAGTGTGTATGAGTAGGGGATGCCTAGTTTAGCACCAGAAGGAGACAGAATGACCTCTCAGAACTGGGGTAGGCACACTCATACATCCCTACCATATATACATATATGTGTGTGTGTATATATCTGAGATGAGTTCAGTGGAAAGCACACTGGTTGCTTGCAGGACCTTCAGGGATAGGGCATTACAGGAAGGCCAAAGGCATGAGAGGGCAGGCAGCATCAGTTCCAGCAAGCACCACACATATGGATGGAGTGGGCTCACATGCCACAGACAGACACAGACACACAATACACCTATCTAGTGTATGCCACCCATCAGCACCCAGGATCAAGGCCATGCAGGAAGCACACACCTATGCACACAAAAGGATCCAAATGGAAAGGCCAACACTCCTCCTGATTTATCAGTTTATTCATGGTGACAGCCCTCAACCCAGATCTCCTTTATCAGTGTCTGTACTTCTCAGATAGATGTTCACTCCCCTCATACTATCTTTCTTTTATATGTCAGTAAATGTCATGTCCACATAAAAGCACATAAAGCTCTTGGCTCTGCTCTGGGTGTGAGTGAAGTTGTGTATGTGAGAATGTGAGCATGTGTTTTTCTGTGTGTGTGTGAGTGAATTATTCTGCATCTATTTATGTTTGTTAGTATGCTAAGCATTTGTGTGTATCTGTGTGTCATTGTGTATATAATGAGTGATATGCAAGAGTGAGTATAAGTCTGTGTGAGTCTTTGTATCTGTGTATGCCTGTATCTATGTGTTTCTATGTGGGTGTGTGTGTGTGTGTCTGTATGTATCTGTGTGTTCATGTGTTTATGTGTCTCTGTGCATTTCTGCAAGCTTCACTCACACTTGAATCTGCAGAATCCCACAGAGAGATGGTGCTCAGGATGGGATGGTGGTTCTGTTTTAGTGACCTAGCAGACTATCCCATCTTATAATCTTGGTGATGGAGTCTTGAAACCCTGGTGTAGGAAATCTGAACAGATGAACTTTTCTTTTTTTTCCCCCCCAAGAAGGGATTTAGGAGTTGTCTATGTGTTCTTGAGTTAATCATATAGAATTAGCAGCTAGGTGATGGGTGCAATGATATTTGCGTCTTCTTGGAATATACATCTCCAAGGAAGGCATCAACTTGCCTACCAAGGGTGGGCATGATGGCACTTGTAATACCTTATTTCTCTCTTCTTCCTACCTCAAACTGTCATGTGATACACCTGGGCTTACCTACTTGGAAGTACTTTCAATGCAAGGTTAAGAGACAATCTAGTGCGAACATCCTGCAGAAGAGCCTTACACTAGAGTCAAACCTTCACCTAATGCTACCAGAACATGGGAAGGACAGCCACCTTTGCAGAGAGGAGGGAAGTTACTGCGGCACATTTTCATGGGTATGAGTTGATGTCATGAGGATGTGAGGCAGTATGGCAATTGGCTAGTTATATACATCCTTGGGCTGCAGTTTCTTAACCATAAAATGGGTCTGATCACTTATTTCCTACAATTATAGGAAGACTAAATGAGATAATATGTAAAGGACTTAGTTCATGGCCTTGCAAATATAATTGGTGTTCAAAAATGTTGTATCTCACTTTGAATAGCATTTGCCATTATGTAATTGGTTCCTGCTTTCTTATTTTCCCAGGTCTAGCTGAAGTTCCATTTCTTCCTTCAGATCCACTACTATACTAGTTAACTTTTCATGACTATAACAAAATACTTGAGAAAAAAGGGAATTTCATCCTTGGAAGGTCAGCTATATTGCAGTGGGATAGTAGCTTCTGCTTGTACCAGAGCATTATGCAGAGTGCTGGGCACTGAGTGGTGGCTCAGTATGTGCTTTTTGATTACTGGGAGGGTGGCTAGTGGGGATCAGTACTCTGCATATACTGACTGGTCCTATATTAGAAGTTTTGAGACTAAACAAAGAAATAGAACCCACTGCGCCTTAACTTAAGGTAACTGAAAAAATAGAGGAATTCACAGATAATACCAGATAGCACAGTAGTTATACAATAAATTATGTCCTGGAATCTGTGATCCTAAAGGAAATCAGACCATTGAATTTATCCTTCAGAATAGTGCTACACTTAGCTTTCCTTGCCTTAGGCTCCATCAGAAATGGTTTCTAGATCTTATACTGCCCTGAATCCTCTTCCTGCACCCACTCTATTTGTTGACAGCTGGATCTCCATGTGATGCTGGAGCAGAGAAAAATCCAGTTGGGTGTGACCATGGTAGGGTGCAGTAGACCATTATTTACTCCACCAATAGCACTATATTCTGCAAATAGAGCCTGAGGAGACATTGTCTTCATTTATTTTGTTAACCAATGACTTGAACATGTATAAAACAAGATATCAAGGAAAGGACCTGTATTATATTTTGCAAATTGAGTATACAAATTGTTTAGTCAGCTTTTTTGCTGCTGTGACCAAAAAACCTGACAATAACAATTTTAGAGGAGGAAAAGTTTATTTGTGGCTCTCGGTTACAGAAGTCTCAATCCATAGACAGTGGCTCCATTCATTGTGACTCAAGGTATGACTGAACATCACAGTGGAAAAGTGTGGTGGAGAGAAGTGGCTTACATGATGATCAGGAAGTAGAAAGAGACTCCACTTCCCAGATACAAAATATATACCCCAATGGCATGTGCCCAATGCCCACCTCCTCCAGCCACACCCTACCTGCCTCAGTTACCACTCAGTTTCCATCAGGGGATTAATTCATTGATTGAGTTAAATCTCTCATAACCCAATCATTTCATCTATAAATGTTCTTGCATTGTTTAACACATGAGATTTTGGGGGACACCTAATATTTAAACCATAACAAAAATAAAGGCCTCTGTAGAAAAGATAATGTGTATATGAACAGCTTTTCAGAGGAAATAAGTTATTTGTAATGATATTACTCAAAGGAATGGAAATAAGTGAAATATTTTTCTTCAATTTTTTTACTGGGAATATATATATGTATATATATGTAGATACATATATACAATATAAAATTTACCATTTTAACCACTTTTAAGCATATAACACACTAGGTGCATTCATATTATTGTACAACCATCACTGATCCATCTCCAGAATTCTTTCATCTTGTAAAACTGAAACTCTGTACCTAATTCCATATTATCCTCTCCCACCCCATTATACTTTCTGTCTCTGAATCTAACAATTCCAGAGACCTCTTATGAGTGGAATCTTATATTTGTCTTCTTGTGTATCGTTTCTTACATTTAGCATAATTCCATGAAAGTTTGCCTGTGTTGTAGCATGTGATACAATTGCACTCTTTCTATCCTGGATGACATCCCATTGTACTCACATGCCACACTTTTGTCTATCCACGGACATAGGAGTCGCTTTCACCATTCGGCTGTTATAAATAATTCTGCTGAAATGTGGGTGTTACAAATATGTATTTGAGTTTTAGCTTTTAATTATTTTTGAAAGAGAGAGAGAGAGAGACTGAGAGAGAGGGTTGGGATAGGATATCAGAGAGAGACAGAAACAGAGTGACAGAGAAATCTGAAAGTCCTAGTCCTGAAACCAACCAACCACTCTGGGCTAGACCTACTTTTACCTTTTTTTTTTAACAACTTCATACTAATAAATAAATTCTCCCTATGGCTGGACTGTGATATTGTCATTAATTGCAGAAACATAGTCATATTTTGGATGTGACATGGTAACTGACTAATCACCATCTCATGATGCACACAACAGGCTAGTTAGAGGCCACCCAGGTGTCTTCAACAGGAGGGCCTGTGGCACTAACTAACCACTTGCAGAGTGGTTAGGGGGTGCTGAAAGACTGGGGATGACAATTTTCCAGAATAAATTTGATGGTATGGCTGGGAGGAGACTGAATGTTCCTCAGAGCTGAACCCCCTTTATGATTACTTCTGAGGTCTGATAAAGGCACAGACTTATTTTTGAAAGCAGAGACCCAATAAATAAGAGGCAGTGCCTCACAGATACATGTGCAGTGGTTGGTGAAGAGATAACCTCAGTACATCATGCTTGTTGGGATTTTTCACTACATGTTGCACTATGGATTCGGGGTGAGAAACAACACAAAGAACATATCATATAATGCCATGGACAAAGTCTTAGGATGTAATATTGGAAAGCTATTTGTTATTTATAGTCACTTGTGCCTCCAGAATTTATGGCTATTTTTAGCTTAAGTTTCTTTTCCCCAAAAAGATTGAGGTCCCAAATTTTAAGTGCTGATTCCAAGTTGAACTCCATAAATGAGACAAATGCTTTACTGGGTGCAGCAATGCATCTTAAGCAAACTTTTTAAAAATGAAAAAAGGACTTAATTTATTAGGGAGGTTAAGAAAAAAAAAGCATCAAAAATTATTCCACAAAGTTCCCAAGAGATTCCACTGATTAATATTGAGATTCCAATACAGATTTTTTTCTTATTTGGTCATTGAATAGTTAAGACAGTTCCTCAAACTTTTCTTTATGATTCCTTTTTTCTTATTTTAATTTGTTATATATGACAGAAGAATGCATGCATTACAATTCATATTACACATATAGAGCACAATTTTTCATATCTCTGGTTGTATACAAAGTAGAGTCACCATTTGTGTCTTCATACATGTACTTAGAGTAATGATGCCCATCTCATTCCGTTTTTCCTACCCCCATGCCCCTCTCCTCCCCTCCCTCCCATTTTCACTTTTGCCCTATCTAGAGTCCATTTAATCCTCCCATGCCCCCCCACCACATTATGAATCAGCATCCTTAAATCAGAGAAAACATTCAGCATTTGGTTTTTGGGGATTGGCTAACTTCACTTAGCTTTCTATTCTCCAACTCCATCCATTTACCTACAAATGCCATGTTTTTATTCTGTTTTAATGCTGAATAATATTCCATTGTCTGTATATATACCACATTTTCTTTATCCATTCATCTACTGAAGAGCATCTAGTTTGGTTCCACAGTTTAGTTATTGTGAATTGTGCAGCTATAAACATTGATGTGGCTATGTCCCTGTAGTATGCTGCTTTTAAGTCCTTTGGGTATAGACTGAGGAGTAGGATAGCTGGGTCAAATGGTGGTTCCATTTCCAGTTTTCCAAGGATTCTCCATACTGCTTTCCATATTGGCTGCCCCAATTTTCAACCCCATCAGCAATGTATGAGTGTGCCTTTTCCTCCCCACATCCTCACCAACACTTATTGTTGCTTGTATTCTTAATAGCTGCCATTCTGACTGGAGTGAGATGAAAAAAGATACTTTTTTATCTACTTATGGAGTAGATGCAATTCCTCTGGTGACTCAAGGTCTTGGGGAGACCAATGCAGTCTATCTTTTATCTAGAAAAAATACTACTGTTACTTATTACAGTTGTCCTGATGTTCTGTGGGCACCAGTTGCTTTAAATGTTTCAACCAGGATGCAAATGCGAAGCCTGATAAGACCCACACAGCCAAGAGTCAATAGCCCCTAAGTGGGAACACACAAAACCTCTTCCCATCAATGGCCCCTAGGTCGGAGGAGAATCCCTAGTACACAGCAGCAGCTGCCCGGTGGCTTCAGTGGCTTTCATTCCAGAGCCCAACTGAACTGCACAACCTCTTTGTACCAAGCCCCATCTCAAAGGGTTCTTTGAATATGAGCATCTGACCTCTGCACTCTGTGTTCTTTGCAAGAACTCTCAGGAAAAAAGTTGAACTCAAAAAGTCCTTCCCAGAAAGCCCAAATATTGTAGGCTATGGGGTTCAAAGAAGGCTCCTGGATGTGGACTCAGGAGGATATCCAGTGATGGAGTGGATTCAGGTTGGTAGAGGAGCCATGAGGGCAAGGATGAAAACATGTGAGAAAAAGATACCTGGAGGTGGATGGAAATGGCTGGCAAGTCTCACCGAAAATATCTCAGATCCTAAGACCTAGACACCAGAGTCTCATATGGGAGACGCTTGAGTATTTGGATGGAAGCCAGATTTGGAAAAAGGGGTCTTATCTGCTTGGCTTATTTTGGAGTCCTAGGATCATCTACCTCCCCAAGAGCTGGGTCATGGGGTGATTTGATGTTTACCTCATCAAATCTCTAGGAAGCAAGGGAGGAAAGATGGTGAATGGAATAAAGGAGGGAAGGAAGGAAGAAATGAAGCAGGCAGGCAGGCAGGCCTCCTTTCCTTTGAAACAAGTGATGGATACACCTCTCTGTGGTATCTGCTCTGACTCATCCATCCAGGAGAAGATGAGATTTCATATCACATACCTGCATCTTTATCTGTCCTTCCTTTTTCTCATAGCAAAATTCTTCAACTGACAGACCCAACTGCTCTACTTGCTAGGAAGAAACATCTCCATAGCAACCAGTTCCCTAGCTCAGTCCTTTCTTCTCCCAGGCTGAGACCACAGGCTCCTCAATAGACAGCTTGCTGCTGTTCCAGGGCGCAGACCAGTTTCTCTGCCCAGTAAACCCTGTGAGAGCTGCAAGACTGTCTAACTTGAGATGGATCAGTCAAGGAAACTCAGATAACTTTGATTTCTTCCTCACTTTCCACTGGAAATGAATGTACTGTTCTCTATTTGTGAACTGAGAAAGTTAAGAGAGGAATGAATGGGTGATTGCATGTGGCAGCTGGGCAGAGGCAAAGCGATGTCATTTGTAGGTGGCTGTGCAAGACACACTGACAGAGAAAGTGCAGGCACAATTCTTTGTGTGATGTGTTGTGTATCTTCCAAGGAAAGTGATGCTGCCACAGGAGAAAGGGGATTAATCACTAACCCTCAACAAGGGGTATGATTCTCTATTTGGGGCCAAATTTAAGCCGGTTTTAAATAATGCAGTTGGCTTAGAAAGCACTGGAGTCTCCAGGGGGAATTAATAATGGATGAGCCTTTTCTCCTGCATCCCTCCTCCTTTCCTGGGGACTGCGGAGGAGCCAGTTCTGTCGACAATCTGTTTCGTCCTGTCCTGGCATCACACTGTTGGTGAATGAACATACGGTTGGAGGAAGCAAGGGGGGGAAAGATGGTGAATGGAATAAAGGAGGGAAGGAGGGAAGAAAGGAGGCAGGCAGGCCTCCTTTCCTTTGAAACAAATGATGGATATAGTGTATGTGGAACACTGACAGGAGACTCCTGTGGATCTGTCATGCTGGCAGGTAGAGGTGGGCAGTGCTGTGCCTTAGGTACATCAGGTTTCAGCAGGTCAGTCCCAGAGATGACTCCAGGCTAAAGCATATTCCTCGTCCACCTCTCAAATCTTCCCAATTGGAAATAGAAGCAAGACCATGTTTCCCTCATACTTCTGTAAAGGTATCTTTATTATAGGGTCAAAAACAGAAAGCCAGGAGGCAACTGAAAAACCAGCCTCTATCTCAGAGCAAAGCCTGTCCAAGGAAGGGACATGGCCTTTGTCCTTGGAAAAACCCACAGAGCACTACTAAGCACATTCCCACCCTGATAAGTTGTTTATCTACAAATAACAGGAGAGATCTGCTGAGTCAGGTGTCCCTGACTCAGTCAGGCTAGGTGAGGACCCATAGCAACCCCCTAGCAGCCACCAATCAGCATGAGACAGGGAAAAAATCTGGGATGCCAGATGACTCTCCCAGTAGTTTATGGTGGTTGATAACATGTTGGGAAAGCAAGTAGTTCAGCACGTACACCCATCTTGGCTTAAACCAATCAGTTCAAATGAATACCCCTTTTGTATTGACCAATCACCCCTACCCAACTTGTTCCCGCCAGTGAATGTGCTAATCATGTTTTAGAGTTGTTATTTGATTTTCCCGTGGTGTGTGATGATTTGCTAAGAGATGTTATGATGTATGTTAAGTCCCTGCCTTCTCCAAAGAGTGTATAAAACTGCTGCAAACCCTCGGCTCGCTGCAAACCCTCAGCTTGGGGTCTCTCAGTATCACCAGTTGCTGTGTGTGTGCGCGGAGGACAGAGCTAGCTCGCAATAAACACCTCTTTGCTGCTTACATCAATCTTGGGTCTCTGGTGGTCTTTGGGGGTCCCGAATTCGAGCATAACACAACTGCTCACTCCTTTGTGTCAAAGTGGAGGAGATGACCTTCCTCTCAGCCTGGTGGGCTTCCCCTTGTGTTAATTGTGTTAACTGAGGAGCAGGAGGTGAGATGATGCCCTTAGGAGGTGGCCATCTATGGGGAACTCTAATCCTTCTCAGGACCTTGGAGGAGGATGGGGTTTGGGTCACAATGGGGATGGTTTCACAGAGGGTTTATGTACCCTCTGTTTGGCTTTCTGTGATTCCAGATGAGAAAAACTTTTCCTGTGATTAATGGTATCTTGTCATTGATTTGGAGTTGGAAGTGGCTGTTCCCTGTGGCATCCTGAACTGAGCAAGGAACATAAAATTGATCCAAGGTGTGGGATACTCCAAGGTGCCAGGCAGAAGCAAGCAAAGACTATGGGATGTATAGGATTTGCATTGATAAAAATCGCATGCTGGTTATGAGTTCACAATTACAACATGAAACACATTTTACATGTTCTTTTATGAAGTACACGTAGCAAGCATACGAAGCATGAGGATTGGAACTTTAGGCACTGAGGCACAATATAGGAAGTTAATGTTAATTATTTACAAGCTAGACAGAAACAAACCAAAAGAGGAACAAAAGAGTTTGACACAAGAAGATCCGAAATAATTAATTTCTAAAATTAACATAGATAATGGTAAAATTAGAATCTTAATGGGTAAGTCAAACATCTGATTTAATGCAATGAAGAAAGTTCTCTCGGGGCTGGGGATGTGGCTCAAGCGGTAGCGCGCTCGCCTGGCATGCGTGCGGCCCGGGTTCGATCCTCAGCACCACATACCAACAAAGATGTTGTGTCCGCCGAGAACTAAAAAATAAATATTAAAAATTCTCTCTCTCTCTCTCTCTCCTCTCTCACTCTCTCTTTAAAAAAAAAAAAAAAAAAAAAAGAAAGTTCTCTCACAAGGAAATGAAAGAGGACAAATACAATAGAGAAGTTAGAAGACCTGGAGGAAAACTTAGAAGGTCTCATTGTCAGCTAATGGGAGCTAGGAAAGACAATGGCCTCAATGATATGACGGCTGTAAAATTAGCAAAAACTGATGGAAGACATGGTTGTTCAGAGGGAGGAAATATCAGCACAGTAATCAATGAAATGTTATATTCTAGGCTGAGTCCATTTATTCATGTAGCAACATTTTTAAACACTTAGTGCCTACCAGGCACTAAGCATTTTGTGTCTTTTCTTATCTACAGTTTTACTTGCCACAGTTTGCTACCTGTGGGCAACTATGGTCCAAAAATATTGAATGGAAAATTCCAGAGAAAAACCAGTATTTATAAGTTTAAATAACTTATATTAAAGTGTATTTTTATGATGATTCTGTTTTATTATTAGTTGTTGCTGTTAATTTTTTACTGTGTTTAATTCACAAGTTAAACTTAATTACAGGAAAAATCATTATATGTATGGGGTTCAGTATTATTTGCAGTTTCAGACATCCACTGGTGGTTTTTGAATGTATCCCCCTTGGAGAAGAAGGGACCACTGTCCTGATCCTTCATAATCTGTGCATGGATATAGGGCATCGGTGTAGCTCTAGGAAAGGGTCACTAACTTGCCAATAGTTGCATGGTGGGGAGTAGTGAACCTGAGCTCAGGCCAGGTCTGTCTGCTTCCTATGGCCTTGCTCACTCTGTCATCCTCTCCTCGAAAGGTCTGGAGAACAGAGTCAGGCTGCAGAGGGGGAGGTGTTCTCAGTGCTCCCTAGTCGCTGCTCCCAAGACACAAATCCCCCTTCTCCTGTGCCTCTTTCTGTTCCTAGCAGATGTCATGTTTTGAGCTAGGGACTGTCCCATGTTACAGTAGGTTCAGAGCTTTCTCATACTGTATTGAGACTGTTGTTGTCTATTGGGACTTACTTGAACACTTTAAGGCCCTGACCCTGGACCCCACAACCCATGGACAGACCTCCTTGGTAACACCTTCTGTATTCTAAGCACTGAGCAGCACAGACCTTATACATATGGGTTGCCAAACAAAATACAGGACATCTAATTAAAAATGCATTTCAGATAACAGCATACTTGCCAGCCATAGTGACCCACATCTGTAATACCAGTGACTTAAGAGGCTGGACAGGAGGATCATAAGTTCCAAGCCAGTCTAAGTAACTTGGAGAAACCCTGTCCCAAAATTAAAAATAAAAAGTGCTGGGGATGTAGTTCAGTGGTAAAGTAGCTTTGGGTTCAATCCCAAATACTCCCCCCACCCCCTGCTGGCAAAAAAAAAAAAAACAATAACAACACAAAGATACAAACATACTTTTTTATTCTTTTTTCTTTTTTTATTGGTTGTTGAAAACATTACAAAGCTCTTGACATATCATATTTCATACATTAGATTCAAGTGGGTTATGAACTCCCATTTTTACCCCAAATACAGATTGCAGAATCACATCGGTTACACTTCCACATTTTTACATAATGCCCTATTAGTAACTGTTGTATTCTGCTACCTTTCCTATCCTCTACTATCCTCCCTCCCCTCCCCTCCCATCTTCCCTCTCTACTCCATCTACTGCAATTCATTTCTCTCCTTGTTTATTTTCCCCTTTCCCCTCACTTCCTCTTATATGTAATTTTGTATAACAATGAGGGTCTCCCTCCATTTCCATGCAATTTCTCTTTTCTCTCCCTTTCCCTCCCACCTCATGTCTCTGTTTAACATTGATCGTTTCTTCCTGCTCTTCCTCCCTGCTCTGTTCTTAGTTGCTCTCATTATATCAAAGAAGACATTTGGTATTTGTTTTTTAGGGATTGGCTAGCTTCACTAAGCATAATCTGCTTTTATTCTTAATATAAGTATATCCCAAACTCTGCAAGACATACAGGACAGAACTTGGCTAGTTCCTAGTCAGTTTCCAATATCTGGGGCTGTAGGCAAAATCTCCACTAGCAAAGGGTAGAGGGAGGCAGGGTGATGGGAAACCTGCTAGAGAACAGCCTTATTGATTGTCCCTTCCTGGACCCAGTCTCTGGGTCTGACTCCTGCTTCAGTGCTCCTCTGACTGCCCTCAAAACTGTTGATATTCTCACTCAGAAAGTTCAGGATATAGAGAGCCATAGGGTTGCTGGCTCAGGTTTTAGAACTGCAACTCTGTGATGTCCTCCCAGCACCTCCCTCTCCAGATGGCACTTTTCTCATCTACTGAAGTAGAGACTGGTACAAAGGTTCCCTTCCAGCCTCTATAGTCCATGCTTCCTCACAAGGAGGTAGTCAAAGCCCATGGGAGAGGTTCGTGCTACAAAATTTCACTTTGAAAAGAGAAGGAATTTCACCCATCAATCCAGGTGAAGGCTCTGTGAAGAGTGGTCATGGTTTCCAGATGGGCCAGCAGCCCATTTTTCAAGAAGAGAAAGAGTGGCCTTTGCCAGAATGAGATAAGAGAATGCTCTCCTAAACGGACTTGGTCCTTCATTACCTGTGTGACCAGGACAGGAGAACATCTGTCACAGGAGCCGCAGTCCCCTGGGTATGATACTCTGTGTGGCCCTCAGAGGCCCAAGAATCACTCAGCTCAGGCAGAGGAAGGCATTGGAGGAGGGAAAGAGGAGAAACCAACAGAGCCCAAGGTGATGGAAGGAGTGGGAGGAGACCTAGGTGATGGGTCCAGCACTCCCACAGAGGTGGCAGTGTCAAGGAGCTGAGGACTAGGGCAAGCAGAACACAGACATAATTTTGTATTAAATTGTCTCCATGAACACTCCATTGGAATCCATGTGTCAGATGCTGTCTTGACCAGTATCACGTATGCTAGTTCATTTAATCCTCTCAAAATACTATAAAGACTACATTATTATTAGAGTGACAATATCATTTATTTGCCTAAACCAAGACACTTTGATGTGAAGAAAGTATGACTAATAATTATGTTGGGATACTAGATGTCCACTATGATTGTCCCAGGGAAACTGAGTCCTAACTTCACCCATGGGAAAATGTGCTCAGAGGGGTTGATTAATTTTGCCTAAGGTTCAGCACCAATTTTAGTGACAAATTCAGAATAGCCAATGTTAATATTTTAGGAGTCCTTATACCCTTCAACACCTGGTTCCACAATCCCAGTCGTCAGGCTAGAAAAAAATCTATCCTCTACTCCAATAAGAAAGTGCCTACATTTGAAAAGGCAGCCTGGGTGGTCACCAGGGATTGGGGTCAGTTCCTACATGCCTAAGCCATCCATTTCCTGACAGGCTAGTTTTGCTCACCTTCTGGATCAAATCTGACCCAAGGTTGGCAGACTGAAGTCCCTCTGTGTTATACTCTAAAAAGCCAGACTGGCTGGCTATCCAGGAAGCTCTTAACAAACCCCAGCCCTACTTAGTCCAGCTGCTCTACATTCAGACACTCAGCTCCTCAATGCTAGACAACAATCATTTGCACTATCTTTGAAGGTCAATTTGCCTAAATTCTTTTCTTTTTCCAGAGTGGGGCATTATTTTTTCTCCTGGTGTGTGGCTTCCTGAACAAATACATATAGTCTTGTTTTGCATAATGATGTTTTGATTCATGATAGACTACATATAAAATGGTAGGCCCAGAAGATTACAATGGAGCTGAAAAATTCCTATCACCTAGTGGCCTTATAGCCCTGTTAATCATGTAATCGTGTAAGTTAGTAGTAAAATGCATTATTTACATGTTTATGATCATGCCGGTATAAACAAATCCAGTGCACTGACAGTTATATAAAAATATAGCACATACAATTAAGTGTTGTACATATATTTTATATATAATAAGTAGATATAATACATGATAATAAATAACTATGTTACTGGTTTGTGTATTTACTATTCTTTTTGATCATTATTTTAAAGTGTACTCCTTCTTTTTATATATTTAAAAAGTTAGCTATAAAACAGCCTCAGACCAGTCCTTCAGGAGAATTCTAGAAGAAGACATTGCTATCATAGGAGATGTCAGCTCTGTGGTTGCTGTGACCCCTGAAGACCTTCCAGTGGGACCAGACGTGAAGGTGGAGAACAGTGATACTTATGATTCTGACCTGTGGAGATCAGGCCTAAATTAAACCTATGGGCTTATGTCTTATGTTTTAATGGAAAAGTTTAAAAAGTTAAAATAAAATAAAAATATCAACTTTAAAAATATTTTTGTTTTTTTTAGATATACATGACAGTAGACTATATTTTGATATATATAATACATACATAGAGTATATCTTATCCTAATTAGGATCCCCCTCTTGTTGTACATGATGTGGAGATTCACTGTGGTGTATTCATAAATGAACATAAAGTTATGTCCAGTTCATTCCACTGCCTTTCCTATCCCTATCCCTCCTTCCTTCCCTTTATTCCCCTTGTCTAATCCACTGAGCTCATTTTTAAATAGAAAAAAATATACAGAATAAGGATAGAAAGTTACAATTGGGCTGGGGTTGTGGCTCAAGTGGTAACACGCTCATCTGGCATGCATGGGGCGCTGGGTTCGATCCTCAGCACCACATAAAATAGAAATAAAGATGTTGTGTCCACTAAAACTAAAAAATAAATATTAAAAAGATCTCTCTCTCTCTCTCTCTCTCTCTCTCTCTCTCTCTCTTTTAAAAAAAAGTTACAGTAAGCTAAGTTTGATTTTTTACCGAGGAAAAAAAATATTTTAAAAATAAATTTAGTAACCTAAGTATATAGGTTTTTTTTAAGCAGGTATAACTTTATTACTTATATAAGAGGGAGTCATATATAATCACAAAGATTGTTATAGTCTTGGTAGTAGAGAGACTTTCATTAAATTTCTCCTTGTATTAACCTCTAGTTCAGTGTTGACATTGACATAATAACTGTACAATGATTTCATTCTGGTTTGAGAAGGTATTAGTAAAATGTCTGTCTTTCTAAATGCATCACTACATAGTGTATATCCCCTAAAGTGGCCTATTTTGCTGCATTCTCTGTATGAGTTGGAGAATAAAGGGTATTCTGCTGTTGTCTGATAGAATATACATATAAATGTCAATTAGATTCAGTTGATGTTTGCTCATGTATAATAATAATAAGAGAGCTCATGTAAAAAAATACAAAATTCTTAAAAAGATATATATATATATATATATATATATATATATAATGATAACACTAATCAAAGGAAAGCTAGAGTTACTATGCTAATTTTAAACAAATGGAGTTAAGTACAAGGAAGTTTCCAATAAATATTGAAAAAATTGCATGATGAAAAAGTGATCAATTATCCAAGAAATATAACCAATACATATGGACTGAGCACTAATGCCAAAATGCATGAAAATACATAGGTTTTATAGTCTACAGTCAGGTGCATAATGTTTTAGGCTTTCATATTCACTTCCTTCTCATTCACTGACTCACCCAAAGCAACTTCAAGTCCTGCAAACTTTGTTCATGGTAAGGGTACTGGATAGTTTTTATTTTTTATTTATTTTTTTTTGGCTGAGCCTTAAACCCACAGCCTTGAACACACTAGGCAAGTGCTCTACCACTGAGTTACATCCCCAGCCTGGTAAGTATCCTATATAGGTATGTCATTAAAAAAATCTTTTATACTGTGTTTTCACTATATTTTAATTATGTTTAGATACACCAGCACATTGGGATATGACTGCCTATAACATTCAGTATAGTAAAATGCTGTAGAGTTTTGTCACTTAAAAGCAGAAATAATCCCATATGGCCTAGGTATGTAGTAGGTATACCACCCTGTTTTGTGTTAAATACAACCTATGGTGTTTGCACAATGACAAAATTACGTAGCAACACATTTCTCAGCACATGTCTCCTTTGTTAAGGAACACATAGCTATAATGAAAAATATGTTTGAAAATATCAGGAAATTGCAGGTACTATGAAAACAAATAAGTTAGGGTAAAGGCTATAGTAACAGGGTCTGGGAGGAGGAACTATATTATATAGGGCACTTGAACAGACTCTATGGGGCTGTCATTTGGGCAGAAACCTTATCACAGTGAAGAAGTAAGCTATGTAGTTATTGGGATGAACACTCCTGGAGAGAGTAGAATGAAGAATCAGTTTGACTTTCTTGAGAACGGCCAGAGACAGAGTAATGAAAGACACAGGAGAGGTAAGCAGGCAGGTCTTGTGGAGCCTAGAGCTTCTGGAGGATTTTGAGCAGGGAGCTAAGAAGTCCTTCTTCACACTTGTAGCTGACTTGGGTTGATGTGAGGAGGGAAATAGCATGAAAGCTAGGATCCAGGAGGTAGGTGATGGTGCTCTGGACTGCAGCAGCAGTGTAGAAGAGATAAAAAGTGACTTACTGGGAGTGTCTTTGTGAGTAGGAATCGAGGATCTCCTCATGGATTAGATACAGATGTGAATGGAAGAGGTTTGTCAAGGATATACCTGGAGTTTGTGTGAGTGGAAGAGGTTTGTCAAGGATATACCTGGTGTTTGTGTAAATTAGTGGGAGGCAGTGCAGTGCATAACTGCTTTAAAGCAGGTTTAAAAGCTGCTTCCCTAAGCACTGCACCATTAAAAGTTGTTTTAAACATGATGCATGTGGGAGGGCTAGTGGGCAGATGCCTATACAACAGGGGGCAGTTCTAACATGAAATAGGAGGAGGCAGACTGGAGGGTGGTGGACCTGGGCTGTGGACTCACTACCCAGGGAATACAGCTCCACCCAGGCAAACAGGTACCCTCTGCACCTGGTCAAAGAAACCCACCGAGTCTCTTCATGCCAAGCATCCTTCCTCTGGCTGGCACGCTTCTTAGTCAGCAGCAATGACCCTCCTTCTCCTGCCTATATTTGCCTTGTCCACTTTTGAATCACTTACTCTTAGCAACTTGCCATCAAGGAGTGACAGAAAAGGACTGTATACTTGGGGCCTGGGCATTGGAACTGCCTTTTCCCCTCTTTTTTCCTGCTCTCTTGGACCAGCCACGCACCATGTTGCTCTGTGAGCTCAGGTGCTGGCCTTCCCTTCAAGGTTGATCCTAGGCCTCCTTTTCCAGCCCTGTCCATTTATTACATTGTTAGGACATTGCCTCCACAACACCCAGGAAAGCAGGCGTGGGGACAGCCTTTACAAAGGTTCCAGGGATGGCATGAGACAGCACAGGGGTTGGGAACACAGTAAGTACTCATTAAATGCCAGCTGCTATTGCTCATTGCTACTACTAACCCATGATATCCCAAGTTTTCAATTCTGCAAACATAATAAATATTCAAATATTATTTCAAAGTTATCGAAAGGGTTATATTTGTTCCTTATTTAAGTTTTTATAAATTTTCCACATCTGGGATGATGAGACAAAATCGGTTAAGGATGTACTAAGTAACTGATATTGTGATGAGTGTTTTCTAGAACTTTGTCTGATTTAATCTGTGCAAATATCTTGAGTGATACATATTACTATATTGCTCCTTTTTAATAAACAAGAAAGCTAAGACTCAGAGATGGTAGGCAAATGCTTTAGGTCATACAGTTATTACAAGGAAATCTGAATGATTAGTGTGTGTAATCCTTTCTATCTGACCACTTGACTGATGAGAAGGTCCAGGGATGGAGAGCTTTTCATCAGCTCTGCCAATAGAGAGCTTGGTGTCTTGTCTCCTTTTCTGTTAGCTTTTCTTCTCAGGAGCTGGGGAAGAGCTTGCTGCAGGGCACCACATTTCACAGTGAATTATGGAATTATGCCTCACCGCAATCAGCACTCAGAGTACTGTTGGATGCAATGAAATGGAGTTTGTATTGGAATCTATTATGGTCCTAACATAAATTAATTATAACCCTTCTGCTGGAGGGAACCTTCATGTATAATTAACACAGAAGCAAGTATCCAGGAGGAGGTGATGGTGCCCTGGACTGCAGCAGCGGCATGAAAGAGGTGAAAAGTAACTTACTGGGGACATCTTCAGGTCAAGTCTGGGTTAATCTGAGGTGGCTATGCACTTTGCACTCATTCATTGTATGTCCTGCATAAAAATAGGAAGCTTGCCTAGGAGGGGGTTTCAGCAATGTGCTGGTGATGAGACTGTGCTGGCAGTTCAGAGAAGGGCACATCGGAACTAGCTGCCCACCTCTGCTGCAAAGCCCTTGGGTTGGCACCATCTGGGTCTACAGAGTTGCCAGGCAGCTCCCCTGAGGGATAGTTAACTGGGAACATTCAGTACTAACCATGGGAGCCCACACTTACCCAGCCCTTTCCCTGCGTCAGGTGCCACGTTAAATGCTCTTTGAGGATGAATTCCTCCAATTCTCACAAGCATAGAAGTGGGTCAGAAGAATACTTCTATTTTGTAGACGAGGAATGTGAGCACAGAAATGTTAAGTGGTGCTATGGTTTGGATTTGTTATGTTCCCCAAAGATTGATGTACTAAAAGCTTGGACCTCATTGTGAGTGGCCATATTGAGGGAGGGGTTAAAGGGTGGAGCCCATTGAAAGGTAATTAGGACACAGAGGCATAATCCTTGGAAGGGATCAATGCACGGTTCATGAGACTGGACCACTTTTTGTGAGAACAGGTTGTTGTAAGGGAGCCTGGAACCTCCCCTGAATTCTTCTTCCCCGTGTGTTCACTGAATGTCACTGGCCGTGAGGCCGAGCTAAGCTGGTGCCATGCTCTTATACTTCCAAAATTATGAAAAGAATAAAGCTCTTTATTTTTAAGTTTCCCAACCTCAGATATTTTATTATAGTAATGCAAAAACAGACTAATATAAACAGCTTGCCTAAGCCACACAGCAGATATGTGGTACAGTTTTGAGCTGAATAAACCCGCCCTAACCTGAGAATTTACCAAACTTATGTTAAACACCCATGACCCAATAGACACCTGTCTTGGTTCTTGGCCAGATATCATGGTGTTGTTACATTATGGTCACATAGTTGGAAGTGGTCTTTTTCTCCAGGGAGTTGTTTCCCACATAACTTCCTCTCTAGTAGAAACATGTCCTTTTCTTTAATGTTCCTTTTACTATACTGAGGGTCCATGTGAATACAGCAAATGGATGTGAGTTAAGTAACCAGGTAGACTTGTTCTATATCACCACCTTTCCATTCTGTTGTTGAGAATGCATTGTCATCTGTGATTAAAAATAATTTCATCAGAGTAAAATTTCCAAACCTGACATATGGGAATCGTCAGGCCATCAATGGCAACTGCTGGTCAGGGGTCTGCACAAGGCGGAGTACACATGAACTGTGGAAAATGAGTGAAAAGTGCATGTAGGTTGATAAGGAGAAATCAGTACCTGGACATGGATGTACATGTTTATGCATGTGGTGTTGTTGCAGGTATATGTGCTTTCATGAGATGTATGTATGATTGCATGCATATGTGTTACAACAGACAAAACTGAAAGCAGTCAAGAGTGACCCTGGGGTCAGGAGGATAAGGGGTACAAAAAAGACACTATACTCTTAGAGCTCCAGTGGGAGAGGAGTCCAAGGCCCACTACAAAGGACTGAGGTGCTAAAAGTCCCTTTGCTGCTTCTTTCCTTCTGCTAACTGCATTATGAACTGAAACCAGAAACCTGCACTCCACCTTTGGTCTCAGCTGGAGGTAAGTGCTTTCATTCCATGAGGTTCAGCCTCTGGAAAGTGGCTTCTCCTTCTCTCTTCTCTCCTATTTCACTTCCACTACCCACGACTGCTTCAGGTCCCAGGTTCACTCTTGGTCAAGTCTGCAGGTAGAGAAACAGCCAGCCAGCAGGTCTGCATTGGTTAAATGCAGGAGTTTTATGCCTGAAATTGAAGCATATATGGATAACATCTGTTTAGCCTCTGCTCTGGAAAACTGCAGCTTTATCAATTTCTCTGGAGGCTAAACTATGAGCTCAGAGATCTGAAATCTGACCTACTTCTCTCAAAGCATCTTCCTATTTGTTTCTGCCCTTCCAGCTCCCACTCCTGTTTCATCTGCCATTTGCAGGTGCCTGCATTCTTGCTGACTGCCAGCCACCTTTTCTCTCCAGCTGCCTAGTTCTTCACCCCATTTGCTCTCCCTAAACACGATCTTTTTAGAAATGCAGAAACACAGGCCTATGGGATTGTTTGATCGCCTCAAACAATTGCAAAAATCTTCATCACTGCTCTGATTCTGTCAATCAAACGGCACTAAGTAGAGAAACAAAGGACAAGACATAGGGTCTGACCTTGAATAGAACTAAATCTTATGAAAAACAATCTGTAAAGGTGGATGGTTATGCTGAAAGCAAGGCCAGATTAGCTTCTCTTCATCACCCAACCTCAGAACGTTGCATATGCTGGGTTTCTGCACAAGCCATCTCATGGCTTCTCTGTCCCTTCCTCTTTCCCTGCCTGCTGTTGTCTCAGGCATATGCTGGTTCTCAGATAGGCTTTTCCACCTTCATCTCATATACGTTAGGTTCCCCTTTACTGTCTCCCATGCTCTCTGCACTCAGTCTCATGGCTCTTATAACAACTGCTGTTGCATTCACGTTGTGCTTGCTTATTTGGTAAATCTTCCCACTGGACTAAGCTTTCTGAGGCCCCAGGACTTCAATGTGGTCAGGCATATGGTGGTCATAATAAGTGTTCATTGAATGAATAGTTGAATGAGTGAGAACATGTGGATCACTACATGATTTCTCTTCAGAAATCATGGGAAAGGAAGACTTCTCTGAGGATTTCCTGTTGAAAAAGTTCTACCAAATACTGGCTTCCTTCCAAAAAGGGAAGGAAAGATAGTAGAGAAACCTGATCAACACTATCCAGCCAGGAGTTGTGCTGAAACCATGTGCCCTTGATAGGATGGGATAAAAATGGTCTTCCTCCTGTGGTCTTCCTCCTAACAATCCATATTCCCAGTGTAATCAGAACAAAATAGTAGACAAACTCCAGGAGAGGATCCTTCTACAAAATATCTGAGTTCTACACTTCAAAATAGACATGGTCAGCAAAAACAAAGAAAGTCTGGAGAATTGTCATAGCCAAGAGAATCCTAAGGAGACATGCTGATAAAATATAATATAAAATTCTGGGAGGGATCTTGGGGCCGAAAAAGAACATTAGGGAAAAATCAGGAAAACACTGTAAATATAAACTTTAGTTAATAATAATGCATCAACATTGGATTATTAGTTGTGAACAATAAATCATAGTAATACACGATGTTAATGAAAGGAAAACTGATTATGGAGTGTTTGGAAACCCTCTGTACTATTTCTTCAAGTTTTCTACACATCTACAACTATTATAAACAAAAATAGCTTTTAAAACTATTTTTGAAAACTATTGAAACTAGTAGTTTTTAGAGCTATATGGTATTATAAAACAAAGAGTTCTTTAGAGGACTTTTTGTCTCTGATCTGACATGCACGGAACTTGGAAGTCATCACCCTATCCTAATGACAACAATATAGCTAAGCTAACTGAAAAATTAACAACTCATCCTAGACCTATCAAAGAATTGATATCACAGACAAACTTCTTTCCCAGAATTGGGGAGATATATAGTCTGTTTCTGGAGTAGAGGCCACCACAGGAATGAATACCAGGGAAGAAAAATATAAACTATACTTGACAAACCACTGCAGCTCAGGTGGACAAATATGTGAGTTTGAAACTCTAAGAGGGCAGTTGTTATGAGCTTTTCCTCCATAAACCCTATCAGTTCTTTCAGTGAAGATGGGGGAAAAAATCCTGTTCTACCTTTGGCAGTTGAATGGAAGCATAACCATCCTGACACATGTCAAGAGCATTCTAAATAGGACCTACATTAGACTTCTCTTCAGAAATCATGTAAGCAAGGAGATGGTGGAGTGAAATATTCAATGTTAAAAGAACAATCTACTTAGAATTCTGTATTTGGCAAAATTATCCTTCAAAAGTGAGAAAGAAATAATTTCTAAGGCAAATGGAACTTTAAAGGAAATGCTAATCATCAGACTGCTTTGCAGTAAATGTTGAGTGAAAATTATCAGAAATAAGGAAAAATACAATATAAGTCAGAAGTTGTATCTACATAAGAAAATAAATAACATTAGAGAAAGAAAAGGTGAAGGTAAAATAAAATCTTTCCAGTTTTTATTCTTAATTAATGTAGGATATAATAATTTGTTCAAAATAATAAAAGCACAAATAAATTTGAGTAAATGAAATGGATAATAGCATAAATAAATGTGAGTAAATGAAATGGATAATAGCAATATTACATAGGTTGGGGAGGGAAGGAATCAGGAACACTTGTTAGGAGGTGCTTAGAATACTTGTCAGGTGGTTCTAGTGCCACTTGAAAGAGATATAGCATCAGTTGTAAATTTATGTTACAAAATCAAAAGTGTAAAATCATGATAAAATGTGAAGATGTATAATTAAAATGCTAAGAGGGAGAAAAAAGGGATCATACAAAATGTCGAATTTAAAAGGGCAGAAAAGTTTGGAAGACAAAAAAAAATATAAGAGCAGAGGCATTGTTTTAGTCAGCTTTTTCTCTGCTATGACTAAAAGACTCAACAAGAACAATTTTAGAAGAGAAAAAGTTTATTTGGTGGCTCATGATTTCACAGGTGTCAGTCTGTGGATAGCTGGCTCCATTCCTTGGGACTGAAGGTGAGGCAGACCATCATGGTGGAAGATTGTGGCAGAGGGAAGCAGCTCACAGGTTGATCAGGAAGCAGAGAGAAAAATTCCCCTTGCCAGATACAAACTATATACCCCAAAGGCACCTCCCCAATGACCCACCTCTTCTAGCCACACCCTTTATTACCACCTTTATTTACCACTCAGTTAATCCCTATCAGGGATTAATTCACTGATGGAATTAAGGCTGTCATAACCCAGTCATTTCTCCTCTACACCTTCTTATCTCCTATGTGAGCTTTTGGGGATCACCTCATGTCCAAATCATGATAGGCATGAAATAGGATACAGTAATAGATATGATAGATCTTAATTACATTAATAATTATTTTTAACATTAATAGTATAACTACACAAATTAAAAGAAAAAGATTGTCAGAGTGCATAAAAACAAGATTCAACTATATGTTGTTTACAAGCCCTACTTTGAATATAAGGTCACAGATAGACTAAAAACAAAGGAATGGAGATATATATTATACTAACACTATCTAAAAGAATGCTGGTATCTCTTGGTAAATTATTTTCAGACAAAATAGACTTGAGAACAAGAAAAATAATGAGGGATGAAGAGAGCATTGCATAATGATTAAAAGTCAATTCTCCAAGAAGACATAGTAGTCTTTAATGTGTATGGTTCTAATAACAGTTTTAAAATATATGAGGTTAAAAACTGATAGAGCTATAAGGAGTAATAGCTGAATTCACTGTTATGGTTGGAGCATTTACTTGTCACATCCAGCAGTCAGGAAATCAGTAAGGACAGTTGAATTAAACAGAACCATCAATCTACAAGGTTCAATTACGTCAGTAGAATATTTTATTTAATAGCAACAGAATGCACTTTCTTCTAGAGATTACAAGAAACAGTTATCAAACACTGTGTGTCTTTAAATATATCTTAACAAATTTAAAAGAATAGAAATCAGAAAATTAAATCAACCTATAAATCAATAACAGAAAGATAGCTAGAAAATCCACAAATACTTGAAGACTAAACAACAAACTTTTAAATAATATATAAGTCAAACAAAGTCTCAATGAAGACAAAAATTACAATATCAGAAATCAATGAGGAACAATAAATACTGATCCTATAAACATTTAAAGGCTAATTAAGGATTATCAGAGGGGAAATTCTATGCTCACAAATTTGCTAACGGTGGTGAAATAGAGAAATTCATTCAAAAACAACATTTATCAAAACTCACCAAAAAAGCAGATAATTTGAATAGGTGTATTTAAAAATTAAAAATTTAAAAATTAAATCAAAAATTAATAACCTCCCAAACAGAAAACACAAAGCCCAAATTCTTTCACTGGTGAATTCTACAAAATATTAAGGCAATCTTTTCCAGAAAACAGAAGTCGAGTGCATATAGTTATCTCTTGGTATCTGTGAGTGATTAGTTCCAGAACCCCAGTCAGATATAAAAATCTGTGATTGCTCAAGTCTCATACAAAATGTTGTAGCATTTTCATGTAATCCATACAATTCTCCTATATGCTTTCAATATCTAATATAGTGCAAAAGTACATCATTTTATTTTCTGTCACTATAACAAAATACAAGAGGCGAGAATATTTACAAAAGAAAAAGGTTTATTTAGCTTATAGTTTGGGGGGCTGAAAATCCAGACATCACAGCAGTAGCTCTAATGAGGGCTTCCTTGGTTGTATCTCATCATGGCAGATGGCAAGTTCTCTTGTGAGAATGACAGATCACATGGTGAGATGGCAAGTCAGAGAATAGGAACTGGTCATACTTGTTCTTTTATAACAATATATTCTCATGAGAACTATCTCACTCTCATGATAACTATCATATCTCTTCCAGGGACAGTGCTCCAAATGACCTAATCATCATGCATGAAACTGCACAAAATTTTTTCTCTGTGATGCTGGGGGTCAAACCCTGGGCCTTGTACATACTAGTGCTTAATTTCTATCACTGAGCTAAGTCCCCAGCCCAAGTCCCCACACCTTAAAGATCCACCTTCTCTCAGTGCTGCTGTACTCAGGACCAAACTACTAACATATGAAACTCTGGCATATAAACTACATCCAAGCCATAACACAAGGCCATGTAAGTATTTGTTATACTGCATTATTTAGAGTATAATGACAAGGGAAAATTTCTGTCTGTGTTCAGTGTAGATGCGATTTTTTTCAAGTGCTTTTTGTTGGTGAATCCATGAATGTAGAACCCACAAACATGAAGGATAACTGTACCTATTATTTATTATATGAGGGTAGTATTATACCAATATCTAAACTAGATAAAGATATACAAGAAAAGTTAACTACAAATATCTCTTATGAACATACATGCAAAAATCCTAAAAACAATAATATCAAATTGAGTTCAACAATTTATGGAAGGAATTATATACCAGGACCAAGTTGAATATATTCTAGGCATGCAAGGTTGATTCAACATTTGTTGGTAATTAATGAAATCAATCACATCAGGGCTAAGAAAAACCACATGATTATATTAATGAATGTAGAGAAGTCATGACAAAATCCAATGTTTCTTCATGACAAAAATTCTCAGCAAACAAGCAATGGAATAGAAGGAGTATTTCCTTAACTTGATAAAAAAAAATTAGCCACAATGGAATATTACTCAGATTTAAAGAATATGAAATTATGGCATTTGCAGGTAAATGGATGGAACTAGAGAATATCTATCATGCTAAGTGAAATAAGCCAATCCCAAAAAACCAAAGTCTGAATGTTTTCTCTGATCAGTGGATACTGATCCATTGTGGCGGGAGTAGGGAAGACTGAAGGGACTTTCCATGGTACAGACGGAGTGAGAGGAAGGGTGAGGCTGTGGGTATGGGAAAGATGGTAGGAGGAGACAGACATTATTACCCAGTATAATGTATGATCACACTACTGGTGTGGCTCTGCACCATGTGCAAACAGAGGAATGAGATGTTGTACTCCATTTGTGTACAATGTGTCAAAATGCATTCTACTGTCATGTATGACTAATTAGAATAATTTAAAAAAATTATCAAGAAATTGAAAAAAAGAAAACTACAGCTAATACCATACTCAATGGCAAGAAACTTAAAACTTTCCCACTAATATCAGGAAAAGGCAAAGATGTCTGTTATGTTTGAATATGAACCATGCCCCCAAAACTCAGGTGTGAGACAATAAAAGAAGATTCAGAGGCAAAATTGTTAGGTTATGAGAGTCTTAACTCAATCAGTGAATTAATTCCCTTGTAGAAAATCACTGAATGGTAACTGTAAGCAGGTAGGGTGTGGCTGGAGGAGGTAGATCCTTTGAGGCAGGACTTTGGAGTTTATATTGTCCTTGTCGAGCAGAGTTCGCTCTCTGCTTATGGGTTCCACATCTCCTGCTGCTTTCCTCTGCCATACAGTGGTTTTTCCTTCTGTATGGCAGAGGAGACATTCTGTCACAATGTTCTGCTTCACCTCAGGACCCAAGGAATGGAGTCAGTAACCTATGGATCAAGACCTCTGAACCAGTGGGCCCCCAAATAAACGTTTCCTTCTTAAAATTGTTCTTGTCAGGTCTTTTGGTCATGGCAGTAAAAAATGAACTAAAACAATGTCCTTTCTCACTACTGCTTTTGATATCATACTGGAAGTCCTAGATAATGGGAAAAATCAAGAAAGGGAAATAAAAGTATACAGACTGATAAAAACAAAATAGGTCTCTGTCCATAGATGACAATGATTGTCTATGTAAAAAAAAAATCTCAAAGAATCAACAAACTCCTGTAACTAAGACATGATTATAGCAGGATTGCATGACACAAAGGTAATAAATAAAAGCCAAGTGAGTTTTTTTCCCTTTTTTTAATGTAACAATAAAAATTGGAATCTGCGTTTGGGTGCTTGTGTAGTACTTGGGATTGAGCCTAAGGGTGCTTTACCGCTGAGCTACATCCCAGCCCTATTTTATTTTTTATTTTAAGACAGGGTCTTGCTAAGTTGTACAGGATGGCCTCAAACTTTAGATCCTCCTGCCTCAGCCTCCCAAGTAGCTGGGATTTCAGGCACATAGAAGTGTACCTAGTGAGGAACATTTGGAATTTTAAATTAAAAATGTAATGCTGTTTATATTTGCACCAAAAAGTAAATACCTAGCTATAAATCTAACAAAATATATACAAGGGAAACTACAAAAAGAAATCAAAGAGGATTAAAATAAGTAAATATTTCATATATGTGGATAGAAATTCTTAATATTATCAAAATGTCAGCTTTTCTCTAATTAATATACAGAATTCATTAAATTTCAATCAAAATCCCAACTAGTTAGTTGTCTTGAAGATACCAATGAACTTATTCTATAATTTATTTGAAAAGGCAAAAATTCCCCACAAAAGATTCATGTAAAGAACAATGTTGGAGAATTAACACTACCAGACTTCAAGATTGAATATATAGTACAAACAAGATAGTGTCAAACTGATGAAAGAGTAGACAATAGACCATTAGAACAGATGAGAGCCCATATATAGATATCCACAAATATAGTCAACTGATCTTTGATAAAGGGGCAAATGCAATTCAATGTAGAAAGACAGGCTTTACAATAAATGGTGTAGAAAAACTGGACATCCACATGAAAAAAATATACAGACCTTACACTGTTCACTAAAGTAAATTGAAAATAGGTCATATTAGAACAAAAAAATGGATCATCTGCGTGTAAAATGCAAATCTATAAAACTCCTAGGATGTACCATAAGAGGAAATGTTAAGTGCCCTTTGATTTGGCGATGGCTAAAAAGCCTAAAACACAATCCAGGAAAGAACAGACTGACAATTTGGGCATGAATAAAATAAAAAGCTTCTTTCCTATTAAAGACACTGTTAGGAGAATAAAAACATGAGTTATAGACTGGAAAAAAATATTTGCAAAACAATTACCAGATAAAGGAGTGGTATCCAAAATATGTGAAGAACTCTTATTCTTAAACATAGTGATTAAAAAATATATAATCTCAAAATAAAATAGGAAAGAAAATGAAACAGACACATAATCTTATTTGTTATGTGTCATACATATAACAAATAAGATTATGAAAAGATACTCACACCCTATGTCATTAGGAGTTTACAATTTAAAACAATGAGGTACAACTATACACTTATTAGAATGATAAAAATCCAAGGGATGGGGGAATAGTTCAGTGGTTGAACACTTGCTTAACATGATAAGGTCCTGGGTTCAATCCTGAGTAATGCTTAAAAATTTAATTAATTAAAAAAAGTAAAATTCAGAACACTGATAACGTTAAGTGATGTCAAGGGTGTGGAACAGCAGAAATTCTCATTCTTTTCTGGTGAGAATGCTAACTAGTACAACTACTTTGGAAGAATTTGGTAGTTTCTTCCAAAACTAAGCCATAAGATATAATAATCATGCTCCTTAGTGTTAACCCACAGGAGTTGAAAAATTGTGTCCACAAAAAATCTGCACATGAATGTTTATTGCAGCTCTATTCATAATTGCCCAAATTTGGAAGCAACAAAGCTGTTCTTCAATAGGTAAATGAATAAAGAAATGTGTTATATCCAGACCATGACATGGACTTAAATGCATATGAGGAGGGAAAGAAGTCAATATGAAAAAGTCCATATGGAGTATATGATTCCAACTATCTGACATTCTAGAAAAGACAAAGCTATGGAAATAGTTCATTGGCTGCCAGGGGCTTGGGAGGAATAAATGGGGTACTGAGGATTGTTAGGCAGTAAAACTATTTGTATGCTACTGTCATGTTATTATACATCACCACACAGTTGTCCAAACCCACAGAATATGCACATGGAGCGTGACCCTCAATGTGAACTATGACTTTCTAGTCAATATTAATGTATCAAAATCAGTTCATTGATTGTAACAAATGTGCCATGTTAAGGCAAGATTTTAATAATAGAGAAGACTTGTAGTGGGAGGGTAAGAGGACATATGAGAACTGCATTTTTTTTTTCTGTAAAAACTGCTTTCAAAAGTATGTCAAACTAAAACTAAAACAGAAAAAGTTAATTAAAAAATAGAATAGCAGAGCCTCCCAATATGACTCTCCACTCCCCATGTTGACATAGTGCAGACCCTCTCCAGCTTTTTGAGTGAAGCCTCCTTAGGCCTAGATGAAAACACTTCCTTTGTCTGGAAATCCACAGTTCTCAGTACAGAGCATATGCCCCGCCTCTCTGCTCCCAGACAACAGAGACTCCCCACTCTCTCTCCCAGTATCCAGAAGCTGGAGGAGTGATACAGTGCTTAATAAGGCTTAGGACACAGGAGCTTGACACTTGGGGCTGACAAAAATTTTAAGGAGACTTTAGGCTACTGTGCTGAAGGGATATTGAGCCAATGGATGACATCACTTTTTTCAACATCATGAAGCCTCCATAGAGGCTAGATCACAGAGGAAATTATTATATCTATATCTATGTCAATATCTATGTCTATATCTAAGTCTATATCTACATACACACACACACACACACATATATATATATATATATATATGTATGTGGACAATATCTGTATCTATCTACATACATATATATGTGTATATATATCTTTACACACATATGTCCACATATATACATGCATATGTATAGATACATACATGCATATATGCATAAAAGTTTTACAGGCCAAGTGAAGTTGTCAGATATTTGAGTGGTTTGATGTATACAAGATGGTGGGACCCCTACTGTGGTCCTTTCCAATCTTGGTACCTGTGCCTCTCTCTATGAATCACAGATAATTTAAACAAATGGGGCCTCTGAGAACATCTCACTTCACCTTTTACAGATGGAGCAATCACAGCCCAGAGAACTGGATAGACTCTCCTCAAGGTTGCGCAGTACAAGAGGAGACACCAGAACTGGAATCTAAGTTTTGACTCATTTCTCCAAGTACCTCGCTGCCTCCCTCCTAAAGCACTTCCCAAAGGGGGAGAAACTGGGTTTAGCTTATAGGTGGCCATCTGCTGGCCAGGCTGCAGTGTTAAACAGTCTCCAAACCTGGTAGGTGTGATTTTAGGAAGAAATATGTTGTGCAGTGGCCTCTATTTGGCACAGAACTAACCAAGTGGGACAAGAGGGCAGAAATCATATTTTTTTAAAAAAATTTGTTCAAATTAGTTATAATATATGGCAGTAGAATGCATTTTGACACATCATATACAAATGGAGTATAACTTCTCATTAGTGTGGTTTTACATGATGTGAAAAACCAGCCTCTACCTCAGAGCAAAGCCTGTCCAAGGAAGGGACATGACCTTTGTCCTTGGAAAGACCCACAGAGCACTCCTAGTCACATTTCCACCCTGCTAAGTGGTTTATCTACAAATAACAGGAGAGATCTGCTGCCCCAGGTGTCCCTGACTTAATCAGGCTAGGTGAGGACCCATAGCAACCCCCTAGCAGTCACCAATCAGCATGAGACAGGGAAATACCTGGGATGCCAGATGACCCTCCCAGTAGTTTATGGTGGTTGATAACATGTTGGGAAACCATGTAGTTCAGCACGAACATGCCTCTTGGCTTAAACCAATCAGTTCAAATGAATCCCCCTCTTGTAGTAACCAATCACCCCTACCCAACTTGTTCCCACCAGTGAATGTGCTAATCATGTTTTAGAGTTGTTTTATGATTTTCCCGTGGTGTGTGATGATTTGCTAAGAGATGCTACGATGTATGTGAAGTCCTTGCCTTCCCCAAAGAGTGTATAAAACTGCTGCAAACCCTGGACTCGCAGCATCGCCAGTTGCTGTGTGCTCTCGAGGAGGACCAAGCTAGCTCGCAATAAACACCTCTTTGCTGCTTACATTGATCTTGGTCTCTGGTGGTCTTTTGGGGGTCCTGAATTCGAGCATAACAGATGTAGAGTTACACAGGTCATGTAATCATATATGCACACAAGTTAATAATGTTTAATGCATAATCCTATCCTCATGCACCCTCTCCTTACTTCACTCCCTTTTGTTTCATTCAAAAGACCTTTATTCTCCACCCCCCTTATTCTGAATTAACATCTGCATATCAGAGAAAACATTTGGCCTTTGGTTCTTTGGGATTAGCTTATTTGGCTTAGAATAATATTTTTCAGTTCCATCCATTTACTGGCAAATGCCATAATTTCATTCTTTGAGGTTGAGTAATATTCCAATATGTATATATACCACATTTTTTTATCCATTCACCCATTGAATGGCACCTAGTTTGGTTTCATAGTTTAACTATTGTGAATTGAGCTGCTATAAACATTGATGTGGCTGTGTCATTGTAGTTTGCTGATTTTAAGTCCTTTGGATATAAACCTAGGAGTAGGATGACTGAGTCAAATGGTGCTTCTATTCCAAGTTTTCTGAGGAACCTCTGTACTGCTTTCTATAGTAGTTGCACCAATTTGCAGTCCCACCAGCAATGAATGAGTATACATTTTTTCCCCCGCATCCTTGCCAACATTTATTGTTGCTTGTATTCTTGGTAATTTCTATTCTGACTCCAGTGAGATGGAATCTCAGTGTAGTTTTGATTTGCATTTCTCTAATTGCTAAAGATGTTGAACATTTTTCCATATATTTGTTGATTAGTTGTATTTCTTCTTCTGTGAAGTGTCTGTTCTGTTCCTTGACCCATTCATTGATTGAGTTATTTATTTATTTATTTATTTATTTTTGGTGTTAAGTTTTTTTAGTTTTTAACTCAAAAAGTATACCCTAGAGATTAGTGCTCTATCTGAGGAGCATGTGGTAGAGATTTTCTCCCACTCTGTAGGCTCTTCACATTATTGTTTCCTTTGCTGTGAAGAAGCTTTTTAGTCTGATGCCATCCCATTTATTGATTCTTGATTTTACTTCTTGTGCTTTAGGAGACTTGTTAAGGAAGTCAACTCCTAAACCAACATGGTAGAGATTTGGGCCTACTTTTTCTTCTATTAGGTGCAGGGTCTCTGTTCTAGTGCCTAAATCTTTGATCCACTTTTATTTTTGTGCATGGTGAGAGATAAGGTTTCAATTTCATTTTGTTCCAGTTTTCCCGGCAACATTTGTTGAAGAGGCTATCTTTTATCCAATATATGTTTTCAGCATCTTTGTCTAGTATGAGATAACTGTATTTATAAGGGTTTGTCTCTGTGTCTTCTGTACTGATACTATCAGTTATTGGTGACAAGTCCTGCTTTCTCACATGTTGAAGTTTGAACATTAGAGAGGCACGCCAAGGCAAGCATATAAAGAAGAGTTTATTTAAAAAGGGGTAAAAAGGATGTAAAATAGACCTCTCCCAGGAGGGAGAAGGGGGCCATAGTTGGTATCCTGGTATCCCCAAGAAGCGAGATGTTCTGCCCTTTTTTATGTTCTAGGCTTCCTTTGTTCTTCTGCCCTCTTCCCCTTATCTTTCTCCTTCCTGTGTATGTATGTGACTAGGCCTAGGAAATGCTACTTGGTGGGCTGGCCAAAAGGAGGGAAACACATGGGCTGAAGGGGGAAGGGCAGGATGGAGATACCCAGGACACATTAATTAACAACCTTAAGGCTCCCTGTGGGGAGGGGCAATTCCTGGGAAGGTTACCCTGGCAACAGGCTGGAGCAGTGCAGGTTCTTGAAAAGGGTGAACAAAAGGCTTTGAAAGAATTAACATGTCAATCCTTCAGGGGACAGTCTCCCATTTCCTGGGCTCACTGGAAATTTGGCCTCCTTGATGTGACCTGACTCAATTTACCTATCTATACTGACTGCCTGGCTTCAATACCATTGGTCTTTGTATCTGTTTTGGTGCCCCAAACATGCCATTTTTGTTACTATGGCTCTGTAGTATAATTTAAGGTCTGGTATTGTGATGCCTCCTGCTTAATTTTTCTATGGATTGCTAAGGATTACTTTGGCTATTCTAGGTCTCTTATTTTTCCAAATGAATTTCATGATTGCTTTTTCTATTTCTATGAAGAATTTTAAAAAGGGCACAAACTGTGATCAAAGAACTTTAAGATTTACTGCCAAGAAAAGTAGTTGATCTTCTTAAGGCCTGGAACAAGGTATTTATACTACCAAGCTCTTGATACTGGAATGGACTAATTCTTATATAATTTGTAGAAGATACTCTAACAACTCTGGGTGTGTTATGCTCGAATTCAGGACCCTCAAAGACCACCAGAGACCCAAGATCAATGTAAGCAGCAAAGAGGTGTTTATTGCGAGCTAGCTCGGTCCTCCACGTGCACACACAGCAACTGGTGACGCTGAGAGGCCCTGAGCCGAGGGTTTGCAGCAGTTTTATACATTTTTTGGAGAGGGCAGGGACTTCACATACATCATAGCAAATCATCACACACCGCGGGAAAATCAAATAACAACTCTAAAACATGATTAGCACATTCACTGGCGGGAACAAGTTGGGTAGGGGTGATTGGTCATAACAAAAGGGATATTGGTTTGAACTGATTGGTTTGAGCCAAGAGGGGTGTACATGCTGAACTACATGGTTTCCCAATATGTTATCAACCACCATAAACTACTGGGAGGGTCATCTGGCACCCCAGGTATTTCCCTGTCTCATGCTGATTGGTGGCTGCTAGGGGGTTGCTATGGATCTCCACCTAGCCTGACTGAGTCAGGGACATCTGGGGCAGCAGATCTCTCCTGTTATTTGTAGATAAACAACTTAGCAGGGTGGGAATGTGCCTAGGAGTGCTCTGTGGGTTTTTCCAAGGACAAAGGTCATGTCCCTTTCTTGGACAGGCTTTGCTCTGAGATAGAGGCTGGTTTTTCAGGTGCAAATACCAATACAACTAATTCATTTTTGTAATCAAACATTGACACTAACATTGACACAAACATTGGGATACATATTGTTTCCAATTATTGTGGGTAGGTAAGTCAATATGCCATCTACTATTTTTAGGCTTTATGAATTGTCTGAGAATTCTTTGGGGCTTTGGATGCTCCAAAGAGAGCAGGATCTGCTTCCACATTGCAGCTGGAAGAATATAGTATGATCTCATGATCTTTTTTTTTTTTTTAGTATTTTTTAATATTTATTTTTTAGTTTTCGGCGGACACAACATCTTTGTTTTTTGTATGTGGTGCTGAGGATCAAACCCGGGCGGCACGTATGCCAGGCGAGCGCACTACTGCTTGAGCCACATCCCCAGCCCCTCTCATGATCTTTTGTATCACAGTCTTGTGGTGTCACTGTTGAACACTGGTTCTGTGCTGTTTGTAACCTGACAATTCTGCAGGACCATGGTGTGGTTGGATGCTAGTACATAATATGATTATTTTCCTGAGTTGACTCCATATTTCTGGCTGAATTTAGCTTGGGGCTGTCTACCAGACTCTGGCTGGCAGCTTTATAAATGGTATCCTCTGGTACTCATTGGTTCCAGTAGGACAAATATTTATTGCCTCATAGATCCAGAGCCACAGTCAGCTTAAGAGGTAGGCATTTATTCTTTTAAGTGCTAAAAAGCAAACAGCAAAAATAACAATAATCTGCAGACTTGAAGCCTAAGGATGAACACAGTAGGTCTGGAGAGGACACAGGCAGGTATTGACAGTGTAGTGAGGATTGAACCCAGGGGTGCTTAAGCACTGAGCTACATCCTCAGTTACTTTTATTTTTTATTTTGAGACAGGATCTGGCTGGGTTGATCAGGCTGGCCTCAAACTTGTGATCCTCCAATCTCAGCCTCCTCAGTCTCTGGGAATACAGGTGTGCACCACCACACCCTTCTTTCTTTGTAATTTTAATGAGTATTTGAGGTTGAAAATTATTTTTCTTAAAGAATAGGAAAAAATGAGACTTTTTGCCATATTTATTACAAGTCCTCCAAATTTTACTTTTGTGCTTGACAGGAGGCCTCGTGGATGGGGTATACTTCTAGCCAAGCTCCTTTGCTGAAAGCTAAGGTGATGGGCCAGGTGCATCTAGATAGACAATCAAGAGGGACATGGGCCTTTGGTGAAACTGGCAGTCATTAATTACATTGGAACTATCTCATCAGCTGCCTTGCAGCTTAAGGAGATCATCTTTTTTGAAAAGCGTTTGTCTGACTTTCTTATTGGGATACATACTGAAAAGCCAGCCTCTACCTCAGGGCAAAGCTTGTCCAAGGAAGGGGGCATGACCTTTGCCTTTGGAAAGACCCACAGAGCACTCCTAGGCCCATACCCACCCCGCTGAGTTGTTTATCTACAAATAACAGGAGAGATCCGCCAGGTGTTCCTGACTCAGTCAGGCTAGATGGGTACCCATAGCAACCCCCTAGCAGTCACCAATCAGCATGAGACAGGGAAATACCTGGGATGCCAGATGACCCTCCCAGTAGTTTATGGTGGTTGATAACATGTTGAGAAACCATGTAGTTCAGCACTACTCCTCTCTTGGCTTAAACCAATCAGTTCAAATGAATCCCCCTCTGTACTGACCAATCACCCCTACCCAACTTGTTCCCACCAGTGAATGTGCTAATCATGTTTTAGAGTTGTTTTATGATTTTCCAGCAATGTGTGATGATTTGCTAAGAGATGCTATGATGTATGTGAAGTCCCTGCCTTCCCAAAAGAGTGTATAAAACTGCTTCAAACCCTGGACTCGGGGCCTCTCAGCATCACCAGTTGCTGTGTGTTCTCGCGGAGGACCAAGCTAGCTCGCAATAAACACCTTTTGCCGCTTACATCAATCTTGGTCTCTGGTGGTCTTTTGGGGGTCCTGAATTCGAGCATAACAATACTGTTTCCAGTTATATGACAAAACCAATGAAGATAGTATATCTTTATAAAATATACATTATATATATTTTCCCACCAAATGTGCTTGGGAATGAACTGCTATGAATTATATCAGAGGCTGGTGAATCTATCTCATGCTCCTGCTCTTTACCCACAGCAAACAGGTATATGGTGAACTCAATGGAACTATTGTGGAGAGAAGTAGAGTGGGAGGAGAAAAGAAAAACCTGGTAGAATTTGATGGATGCCTTTATTCCTTTCGTGTTGCTGTTAATAAAATAACTTTGGCTAGGTAACTTATAAAGTTCCTATTCTTTTTGCTTACAACTCTAGAGGCTGTTAAGTTTCAAACAGCATGGCAGCATCATCTTAGCAAGGTCCATGTTGGCTGCATTGCAGCATGATGGGAAAGTAAAAAGGAAAACTGCCTTGGACAGAAAAGACCAGCACGTGTAGTAAGCTCCCTTTATAGCAGCCCATTCTCCGAAAAAATTAATTCACTTCTGCAGAATCCAACCTATTCTATGAAACCAGTGTTAATCCATTAATTATGGGGGAGGGGTGTCCAATGACCTAATTGCCTTCCATTAAGTCCCAGTCTCTTAACTCTGCTGTCAAGCTTCCTGCACATGAATCTTTGCGGTGATAAACTATATCTAACACATAGTGACAAGAAGCTGAATAAAGAAAAAAGAGAAGGGGAAATGACAAAATATTGAGAGAAGTGTAAAAAGAGAAATATACAAGAGAACTAGAAGAAATAATATCTAATTTTGTTCTGTCACTTTGCAATAATGCCAGATTTGTTGTTAAGATCTGTAAATAAGTCAAAAATAACACCTGGTATTTTGCCAGAGAAATGTTAGAGTTCGTAAACAAGTCTGGATGGTGCCTGGCAAAATGTCAGAGGGAGTGGTTTGAGAAGTAACAAAAGTGAGCCATTAAGTGTGGAGATTCCTTATTGGTTGATTGATGTATCTAGTTTATGCTAATTAAGATAAGCTGTGCAAAATGTATAAATAGCTCTGTTGTCCTACAATAAACGGCTCCCATTCCTGCAACGAACACAAGTTATTCGTCACCCCCCGGCTATTCTGCTGCAGCTGGACTGCGGCAATTTGTTATTGTGTTAGACACTCTATGTGGCCATTTGAAGCAGAAATGGCAAGCAAAGGTTATTTCCATGTCATTTCCATGAAGAAACTGAAATTTTGTGGCAGTTCATTATTTTACATGAAACATGTCTCAGTGGAATGAAGGTGAGACATTATGTCTGGGTCCAAAATTTAAAGGTGTCTTATGTAAAATAGGGCAAGGTTTCATATTATATGAAGCCATCTATATGATAGGCACTCTACAAATGCAACCTTACTTAGCCCTCCCAAGATCTGCTTTAAGGCAGAGATTATCATTACTTATATATAAATGGGAATAAATGGAGTGCCTAAGATCATATGGCAGCAGGGAAGGGCAGACCCAGGTCTCCTGACTCCTGTTCTTCCCCCTCAGCAATGTAACCTCTTGTGGGTGGACCAGAAACTGGTACTTCAATAGGGGAGAACATTGGAGGGGAATTTTACCAAATAAGGCCTTACCATCAAAGCAGCTTATGGATGGAAGGGTCTGTATTGGGAGAAATATGTTCTTGGATGGACTCAAACACAGGCTAGACAAGCCCTTGCCTGGAAGGTGAAGTAAGATGCTCAGAATTCGGACTGGCATGTAGACTGGCATGCAGATGACTTTACTTCCAGTCCTAAGCCCCTTTGCCTTTGAGAAGTGTCATGCATTTGCTTTCCTAGGCTTCAGTGAGGAAAGAAATCTAGGTAACCCTCAGTTGGGACTAGAGACAGGGTTTCTGGCATTCTACTTCACCTGAATACTTGCATGAAAATAAAGAAGAGCAATGAGGAGGGAGAATCACAGGAAGGAAAACAGAAACAGAGCAAAGCTGCCAAAGAAGAGAAAACACAAGGGAGACTCTTGGCACACAGACAGGGCTATCCATGCCATCTGGCCCTGCAGGGGCAATGTTAGTGCCTGTCTCTGATATTTAGATATTTTGAATTCTTTTCTGGAAATTAAATTTGTTATGCTTCATTGACTATAAAATTCTACCTTTATAAATTTATTCCTTTGGAGAATAATTTTTTTCAGTCTTGCAGTTAAAATGAAAGAAATAATACTAAGATACAACATGGAGGGATTGTTTTATTAGCTTCTTTCTCCAAAAAGGTGCAAAGAGATCTGAAAATGGAACCCATATCAGAGGAATGGGAGTGGAGAGGCAAAGGTGTAGTGATAAGGAAGGTAGAAGGGCTCCAAGGAGATCTGTTTCCAATTTCTAAGCATCACTTCTTATAAAGAACAAGAAGGAACATTTTTTTGTTGTTCTGACCCTGATTAAAGCATATCCTCCAGTTCTCCTGGGGTCTGTAGCTTTGACAAGTCTCAAAAGAGAGTCATCAGAGGGTCTTAAAGGAACCCAGGTCATAAGGAAAGGCTTCATCACTCAAGATAGCTCAAGTTCCTCCTTTAAGACTCTGAGGGATTGTTCTGGAAAGAGGGTGTCAAAGATATTTCATGTAAAACCATGGATCAAAGACTACAGTTAGATATAATGGAGAACTTCCCTTCTCTCAAGGATAGAGAACCTTGTCATGGAGACTAAGGGAGATCCTTTTACTTCAGGGGAATGATCAATGCAGAGAGAGTTCCCAGCTCTGCCAGATGACCAGGTGCTGTCCTGCCATGAAAGAATGTGGACTAGATGACCTCCCAGCCTGGTGTCTGGGAATCTATCATCCTCGTTCCTGGGCTCTATAGAATTCCGGCTCCTGTAGTCAGTTGCCCTTGAACAGAAAGAGAGATTCAAGGAGAGGTTAATGGAGTAGATGGGGGAAGGATGACTCAAGTAGAAGGGATCAACTTTGTAGTCAGATGGTACCAGTTTCACACCTTATCACCACCACCACTTGGCTCTGTGACTTTAAGCAGGTTACAAATCTCTCTGACAGTATTACTAAATCAGTAAAGTGGCATAATGATAGTCCCTTCTTCATAAGGCCATAGGATATCCTTAGGGTTGAGAATAGCAATTGATGGCAGCATTCAGTTATGGCAGCATCACTACCACGAGAGTTGGATATCCCCATAATACTCTCAATGCACTTCTTTCTGTACTGACTCTACCACTCCTCTAGGCTGGAGTTCCAATCCAGACACATGCTCTTCACTGGGCCCCCCGAAGAAAAGTGGGGCAGTCCCAGCTCCTTAGCCTTCTCATCCCCAACCTTCATCTTTCTGTCCTATTATCCCACTTATTGCCATTATTGCTGCTATTTTGCAAGTGACTTTTTTCCTGAATTCTACCTGCTGCTCCAGAGCACACTCTGGTCCACCTCCAAACCATCCACCTCTTCAGTGAAGGGATGGGCAAGGAGATCATGGCAGCACCTTGACCTGGAGAGGAAAGAAATCTAGGTAACCCTCTTCTTTATCCCTCTTTCTGCTCCGGGAACAACCTGCCCCCACCAGGATGCCCTGTAGCTCCTGGGGTTAGATAAACCAGGGATAGAGGAAGAGGTAACAACAGCCACAACCACCACCCTCCCTGGCTTCACTGTCTTTGCCATTCAGGGACATATAACAATAAAAATAAATAAAGAAAAGACTAACCTTCCGGCCAATCACAGTTTAGCTACCCTGCAATTAAACAAATCCACAAACCCGCAACACATATTTACATCTCATTAGCAGAAGCCAAATGCAACAACGGCATTAAAATTAAGAAATTAGACACAATTATCCTGTCGGCAGCAGTTGGGGGAAGTTGTCAAGGGCTGGTTTATTCATTAGTTTGCACAGAAGTTCAGCAGCTCCCTAATTGCATGCTGCTATTTTTTACCCCTCCTCCTCTTGCTTAAAAAAAAAAAAAAATTCGTTGGAGGTTTCATTTATCAGCAGTGCAGCAATCTGTGAGTGTTGATGAGGCTGGGCTCAACGGAGGACTGAGAAGGGCTTGTCTCCTCTCTGTATTGTGTCCTCAGACCCCAGCCAGGTCCTGAGTGAGCTGCAGTGACTGGTGGTTAGTCACATGGTTAGGCCATGTGACTGTTAGGTGTCCATGTGTCCACATGTTCCCTCTGGATACCCAGGGAGGGCTCTTGATCACCCAGAACATTCCCACCCACTGAATAACTTTATTGTCTTCTGGACAGTGGTTCACTGGTTCCAGCTACATCTCAGGAACACTCCTCCACCTCCCTTAAGCAGGCATCTATCCCCAGCCACAGCCCTCAGGCTATCTCTTTGTGGCTCAGATTGGGCAATTCAGAAGTGTTCATTGGGTGGATGAATGAGAATATTCTTGTGATATCCTTTTACTGCACATAAGAGGAATCATAGGGCCCAAGTTGTGCACAGATGAGAGAATGGGAATGGGTCAGGGCCCTGGCCAGCATCAAAGAGACTTTGCTGGAGTGCCTTCCTGTCTGGAAGCTCTTAATCTGCTTCCTTGTGGGAATCCTTCCCTTGGCCTTCTGAGAATTGGGGCTTTCTCCTTCCTCTTTCCTCATGGCCTATTGTGAGCTTTTCCTAGTCTCTAGCACTTGGCCTTGAGAGCTGTTGGTTCAAGTGGAGCTGTTTGCCTGTTGGCTTCATGACTAGTGAAGACACCCACCACCCTCTGCATTCCTCTGTTTGCTGGGGGCTGGGACTCCTCTGTTAATGTCAGCTAACTGGATTTTGCTGATAGATGGTGACAGAAAGAATGGTGGGGGCAGGAGGAAGGCTTGCTGAAGGTTGTCTTTCCTGATGGGACCCTGACACAGTCCTCAGGAAACACCAAGCACCAGGCCCGCCCCTCTAGCTATGCTGGAGTTTAAGCCCTGAGTTTGAAGTCAGGAGACATAGGTTCTAGTGTTATAGCAGCTGCACTCAGTTTTGTTAGCTGTGAAAGAGAAAGTGATATATGTTTCTCCTTCAGAGTCAAATTGTGAGATTTTCATAGACATCTGGGGCTTTACTGATGTCCACTGGGGAACATTGGGTCTCTCCAAGGCTTGCCCTTCATCTCAGAGACCAGCACAGGTCCTATAGCAGCTAGTACCTTCTGGGTGGTTTGCTTCTCGCTCTTTAAGTAAAGAGGATCCCCAGCCTTCAAGTTGCTGGTTACCCTTCAGCATTCTCATAATCTTGGCCCTAAGGGTCCAGATAAAGGAGCTGGTAAATATCCTACTTTATTTAATATTGGTGCTAAATTTAAACTTGCAAATATGTATTCTAAACACAACTAGAAATAATTTAAGATATTAATTACAAAAATCAAATATAGCATTTATTTAGTGATTATTGTTAGAACTATAAATAAGCCCTCCTGGTCCCTAACTGCCACATTCCTCTGCACTAGATGCATGCTGCCATTCTGAATGGCTAATAATGAAGAGTGTTCACCACCAGCATTTTCTTTTTATTGTACTTCACCTCTCTTCAGAGCCGCTGCCCCCCCCCGCCCGACTTTTTTTGGTACTGGGGATTGAACTCAGGGGTACTCAACCACTGAGCCACATCACCATCCCTATTTTGTATTTTATTTAGAGACAGGGTCTCACTGAGTTTCTTTGCACCTCGCCATTGCTGAGGCTGGCTTTGAACTCACGATCTTCCTGCCTCAGCCTCCGAGCCTCTGGGATTACAGGTATTCTCCACTATAACCAGCTCTTCAGCCCATCTTACCCTGAAATTTATTTGTTCTTTTGTTCATTCATTCTTATGTATACTACTTATTAAGCAAACATTATTTTCAAAGTCCTCATGTCACACACTGTTTTCTCACAATTCCTGTGTCACAAGCCAATGGCAGGCCAGACAACAATGACATGGGTATAAAAAGTGCTTGGATGGGACTTAGTAGAGAAATTGCTGACAGGGAGCTCAAGGCTACAGACAAATTTTTTTAAGAGATCAGGGAGGGGTTTCAAAAGAAGAGATCATCAGAGCTGAGACTTGCGTACTGTTCACCCTCTACCAGTCGGCTGTCAGACAACTGTGCTAGCAGCTTTCATGTAAAGCATTTTGTCTCTGGGATTAAGTAGCTGCCTCTTTCTGTGACTTAGAGAGAGGGGATGAAGACTGTGGTCCACAGGATTTTCTAGAGTTTGATGGACTATGAAAGAAAAATAAGGGAAAAGGGGTTGACACGATTCTGTGGATTACAGAAAACAATGCATGAAAGTACTAATCCCTCCTTGGGTGTCAGAATCTCTCCTGTCTCCATCCCTGGGGCTTGGCATCAGAAAGATTCAGGATGGAGCTTGAAGAGGGCATTGCTCCCTTATTGCCAAGGCCACTGTTTAGCCACCTCCTCACCAGAGGACTTATTGACCTGCAGGGGGCAACAGGCATCCCTGGGTGGTCTGTCTCCTGATATTCATGGGGAATCAAGATAGAACAGGTGTGGTGGTGTACTCCTGTAATCCCAGTGACTTGGGAGGCTAAGACAAGAAGATTGCAAGTTCAAGGTCAGCCTTAGCCACTTATGGAGGCCCTGAGCCACTTAGTGAGACCCTGTCTCGAAATAAAAATATAAAATAAAATAAGGGCTGGGGATATAACTCAATGGTAGAGCATTCCTGGGTTCAATCCAGTACCAACAACAATAATAACAAAAAAGCCTTGTCCTAGGCCCTTGCAGAGGTGGATGTTTCCGGTGTAGCATGGAGCTGGCAGAGCACTGAGGGGAAAGAAGAACGGCTGACTCTAGTGGGTGAGGTGGCAGGGACAGGACTTCACACTGGATCCCAACCTGGGCCCCACTGGCTCAGGATGTAGGTCCAGAAACCTCTAGGGAGATGCAGGACTGGGACACTCTCTGTAGCACAGGTCTGAGGGGGACAGGAAGTCAGGTAAGGCAAAGGTGGTTACCAGCCCTAACATTTGGTTTGAGCACATCCTGTCTCTATTCCTCCCCTTACTACTATCCCCCAAATTGAGGTATTTTCTCCTTAGCCCATGTGAAGACACACAGCTCATTCCCACATTTTTAAGCTAATGCTATGTGATATATGTTCCTCAAGGAGAGAGTCCAGGTTGTCTTTCCTCTGTCTCTCCAGCCCCATAATGAGGACTTAATACATTTTAATATTTGCAATGAATTATCTCAGGTGGCCTGTTAAAAGGGACACTGGGGACTCTTTGTACACTATCTAAGCCTACTCACTAGACTGTAGTGAACTCCTTAGGATTGGCACTATATTCACAAAGAATCATTGAACTTTTCTGTTCAGACAGCATCTGTTCCCAACTTAAGTAAGTTCACAGGGAGTGGATGGAGTCAGTCTGATGCACAAAGCCATTCCTTATGGTGAGAAGCCCACAAACCACAGCCACTCAGACCTGGATTAAAAACTCAGTGATTGATACCCAGATTCAAGAGTTTGGATAAATTATTTAACTGAAGGCTCATTAAATTCCTCAGTAAAATGGGGTGCTTATAGGACTGTTGTGGGTAATAAATTAGATGACCTATTAGGGCACTTACCACAATAATCTATATGTAGTAAATTCTTAAAATTTGATGATAAAGAAAAAGAGAGAAAGAAAAGAGAAAAAGGAATGAGTTATGCATAGACTGAGGGAAACATCATAGAAGCAAGGCCCCTGGAAAGACTTCTTAGGCAGGTCTTGGAGAAGGTGGTAGAGGGGGAAAAAATGCAGGGAATGGAAAAGCTTAGAGGGACCAAAGCAGCATGGGGATAAATCTTCACATTTGGGGAGAAATTCTGCATGGCTGTACAAAGGAAAGGGAAGCTAGGGAGTGAAGCCAGAGAAGCCAGGGAGTGAGCAGGGATCCCAATGTGGCAAGCCCCTCTGCCATGCCGAATGACCCATCTTCACCTGCCAGCCACAGTGTTTTGAATATAGAACTGGGGAGATTTAAGAGTCTTGAGGCCAATAAGTGTGTGTTAAAGGGAGAATAAAGGCCAGTGTGACCTCTTGATAACAAAGATGATGATGAAGGAGATGAAGTGGCACCTCCTTTCTCCACAGAAAAGCCTTTTTCACCATGGCTGATTTTAAGACTGTCAGCAAAAGAGTCCATTGTAGATAAACTTCCTATGTTCATGTCACCCTGTTTACTTGGCCACTGGCCGAGAAAATACCAGCACTCCAGGTGCTGAACACCCCCTTACTAGTTTTTCACAAACGTATCAGTATAGTACTTTGAAGAAATGTGCAAACAAGGTCTCTGGCCTTGAGCTGGGCTACACAGAGATGTCTATATTTTTAAGATAAGTTACAAATGGGCCCATGGTAACAGCTGGCAGGGGAAGGAAAGAAAGGGGAGAAGAAGCTCTCTCCTTCTCAGGTGTTGTCCTTGAAGAGTTAACTTGCCCAGAACAGTGAAAGGAAAAGCTGCTTTTGAGTGAACTTCTGCAGACTGTGAACTTCTGAGCCCCTCCCCTTACATGCTGGGTATAAAACTCTGAAACTCCCTGAACTCGGGGTTCAGGGGATTGATTGATTACAGCAAAGGCTGTACCCTCTGAACCTGGCTGCAGCCAAATAAAACTGTTTCCTGCTATCTTCAGTGCCTTGCCTCATTTGTCCCTATTACGGAGACTTTGGGGAATCAGAAAAAGAGTCAGATTTAGGTGACTGTCCTGTGGGGTCTGCAGGGCCAGGTTGTAGTTGAAAGGTTACATACAAAGGAAAGAGCTTGAGGATGATGAAGGATGACCCCAAGTTTTCTAGTCTAGGCAAATGGAGGAAAATGAACAAAAAAGAAGTAGGTTTTGAAAGTAGGTGATGAGTTGAATTGATTGTTTGGGGTTCCAATCACCCATAAGGTGTCTCAGTGGAGCCTTCATGCCCCATCTCTTCACCTCCCCCAACTCCCATCCAATTGTTCCTAGTGACCCAGTGGTGATAGCAAGCATTATGAGAGGGAAAAGTGGGAGAGGATAATTGAGAGGTTTATTTGACTCTGACCAACTTGGAGCCAGCTCTGAGAGCCCCACACTTGTCTATGTAGCTGCACGTTACTCTCTGCAGTTTGCTAACATCAAATTGTTTATACCTGGAAACTGACCTCAGAGAAGCATACAGCTCCCTAAGGCTAATTAAGTCCCTCCCCATCAGTGAAGAAAACTTCAGATACTCCAGCCTCTGGAACTAAGATTAAGTCATTTTCCACAAGACATGATAAAGGATTTCTAATATATTCTAGTTAATGGTAATGGGCAGAAAAATCTCTTTCCTCTTTCCTGTCTTTCACATGGTTCCTACTCTGTAGTCCTACCTGGACATTCCTGAAGCTCGAGGAGCCCAGCTCCAACATCCCTATCCATTGTATTGGACCTTGAGTAGAGAGAGGGTAGTCCGGCTGAGTACAAATGCTGCTCAGGAATCCTATGAGACTTTAGGGAAAGGGTAGAGGAGGAAAGAAAAGAATCACAAACTCACTAGAGTTTTCTCTGGCTCCCTTAGTAACCTGCATTCTCAATCTACTTTATTTCAGTTTCTGCTCTGAAACTTAGAGCCCAGGTAAGCTGACCGAGACAGGGAATAGGTAAATATCTACATCCAGGTAATATGTTAAGAATGGAAAACTTGGGGAAGAGGCACTTGGCACTATCAACTTTATTCTTATTGACTTTTAATGTTCATTTTATGTATATTTCTTTTTCTTTCTTTCTTTCTTTCTTTTTTTTTTTTTTTTTACAGTATTGGAGATTGAATCCAGGACCTTGCACATGCTATGTAAGCACTTTATCACTGAGCTACATCCTCAGTCCCAATATGTAAATTTAGTATAAATAAATAAAATATATGATTAAATTTTGGTAACTATGAAAAATATGTAGGTTTATTGAAACAATATTAGAAAAGTGTTTGTGTATATATTATATACATACACACATATGTGTACACACACAAAAAATATCTTGAATCAATTCATTTCCCATTACCTTTGGTATTCTGGGACTATGTAGTTGACCCTCTTCACCTATAGGTTCTGCATCTATAGATTCAAACTAATGTGAATCTAAAATATCTTTTATTGTGTCTATACTGAACGTGTACACAATTTTTTTTCGTGTAAATTCCTCCTAAGCAATAAGGTATAACATCTATGTACACAAGACATTGTATAAAGCAGTATAAGTAATCTAGAAATGATTTAAAATATACAGGAGGTTGTAAAAATTTACATGCAAATACCAGCTATTTTATGTAAGAGACTTGCTCATCCATGGATTTTGGTTTTAGTGAGTGCTGAGGGATGAATGCATGGTTGTTCAGAATGTAAGCATTTTTAGAATGCTCAAAATACCTTTTAAATGGCATATAAAATAACAACATATACAAACAGAAAAATGTACAAATATTAACTTTACATCTTCATAAGAAAGAGAACAACACTGGTACTCCATTACATTTAATGTTATTGTTTATTTGCCTGGGTTTATAGCTACCTTAATTTCCTATTTGGTCACAAACTTTATATTATTTTTTCCCTCCTTTCTCAAATTCCTTTGAATTAATCTTTGGTATTTATTTGTTTTTATTATTCCATTTTTTCTATTAACATATCATGTATATCTTCTTTATTTTTTCATAGTTATTCTAGATAATATCTCATTCATTTTTGGCTTCACACCATCTAATACAAATGATATTTTTACCAGTTCTTTGATGTTGCTACAACTTTGGAATCTTTCAGCTCCATAGACCATTGCTACCTTTGACTTTGTTACTATTATCAATTTTAATACTACATATATTTGAAACTCTAGACACCATTACTATTATTATTCTAATCTACAGTTGGTATTCATTTGGAGTGGAATTTTTCTTTAGAGTAAAAAATGCTCTACATTACTTAATCAAACACTTAAAAATCACAAAGGCTCTATTTAAGCCAATCTACCTGTAATTGAGTTAATGACAGGAATAAATACCCCAAGTCTACAGAGGAACATAATAAAATCTAAAATTTCTATAATCTATGATTAAAATGTCCAATACACAATTTCATTATCTTTTTGTTTTGTTTTAATCCTTTCTCTAAAGAAGTCACCTCATCTTATAATTTTTTAATGCAATTTTTAATTATACAAGAAAAATGTTACTAGAGGAGAAAAGAAACAGGAAAATCTAATCCATTATCATCAACACCACCAAATTCAGTGAACAAAAACTTATTTTTGGGTAAACCAAATGTTGGGTTTAGTAAACAATAAATAAATAAAACAGTTATTTAAATATGTTAAAAGACTTTTAAAAATTTATATTTGATGAGTAAACAAGAACTTTTAGCAAAAAAGTAAACTTTATAAACATGAATTAAACAGAAATTTATGACTAAGTAGTTAAATAATCTAAATGAGAAAGTATTAGGTAGGTTAAGGAGCAGATTGGAAATGAAAACAAAACAATGAATTAGAAGACAAAGAAAAAGAAAATATGCAAGTTGAAGAGCACAGAGGAAAAAGAAATGGAAATTATAAAAAAAAAAGAAAAAACTGAGGTGGTACTAACCTGTGAAATAATGTAATACAATGCAATTGAGTCCTAGAAGGGGTTAGGTAATACTATGACAATAAAATTTTTTTGAAGAAACAATTGCCAAATATTTCTTAAATTTGAAAAAAAATCAGGGAAGTATATCTGGAATATTAGCAATACTTTAGAAGAAATATACAAAGTAAATCATACATAGGCAGGTAAAGATCAAACTCCTGAAAACCAAAGATTTTGATTAAACTTTGAAAACAACCTGCAAAAATTGATCTGTCCCTCATAGGAAGGACCTTAATATGCATAACAGATGACTTTTTATCAAAATCAATCAAGGTAAAAAGGCAATACAACAGCATTTAAATAACTGAAGAGAAAAAGAGAATTTTATATGCAATGAAAATATTTTTCAAATATGTCTGAAAAAATAAAAATATTTTTTGATTCTTATATCACAATAGTTATGAGAAGCCAGGCATGAGGGCCCACACCATTAATCCAAGCACCTCAGGAGACTGAGACAGGATGATCACAAGTTCGAGGCCATCCTGGGCAACTTAGTGAGGCCCTGTGCCAATCTAAAACATAAAAAGGGCTGGGGATGTAATTCAGTTACATCCCCAGTGGGTTCAATCCCTAGTACCAATTTTTTTTTAAAGTTATGAGAATTTTGTTGTTAGCAGACCTAAAGTGAAAGAAATACTAAAGGATGTTTTTAGGCAAACAGGAAATTATTCTAGATAAAAATTGGGATTTATAAGAAAAAAAATGAGGAATAATAGTGTGTAAAATGTGTGGGTTACTAATTTTCTTAATAGATGATTAATTTAATTCAAAGTAAAAATGATATTCTTATAAGGCTGGGGATTTAACATGTGGAAATAAAAGATATAAGAACAATTATACAAAGGATGGAACCCTCCAAATGAACTGATAGTCTTGAAATAGGAAACAGGAAGGGTGAAGTGCAAGGTGTGAAGTGGTGAAATATTAATTCTAATTCAGCTATGATAAGAATGAATCCCTAGAGTAATCACCAGAATAATACAGATTGAGGATTCCTTATCTGAAATGCTTGGGACCAGAAGTGTTTTGGATTTTGAAGTGTGTGTGTATGTGTGTGTGTGTGTGTGTAGTGAGATAACTTGGGAAGGGGAACCAATTCTAAACATTAAATTCATTCATGTTTCATGTACAGGTAATACATGTAGCCTGAAGGAAATTTTACGCACTATTTTTAGTGTGTCTGCATTTTGACTGCAATTCATTACATGAGGTCAGGCATGAAATTTTCTACTTGTGGTGTCACACTGGAGCTAAAAAAAAATTCTACACTTTATAGCATTTTGGATGCTACAGAGTTTTGGGTTGGGAATGCTTCCTTAAAAAGAAACAAAAGCAGAAAAAAATAAAATGAGATGCTGAAAAATACTCAGCTGACTCAAATAAGGCAAAAAAGAAGCAACAGAAGAGCTAACACCAAATGGGCAAATGGAAACAAAGACAAGATGGTAGACTTAGGCTTGATTGTGTGATGACAGTAGATGTAAGTGGACTATTCCAGTTAGAAAGCAGAAAAGTCAGACCAAATGAAAAGATAAAAGCCCATTTTTATACCTTCAAGAAAATGTGAATTTTACATATAAAGATACATAAAACAAAAGGAAGAAAAAACAAAAATCAGATTGGTTTTGTCTGCCTGCCCTAGTCTTGTCCCTGGCTTCTCATAACTTTTGTGTTATGAGAATCAAAAAATATTTTTATTTTTTCAGACATATTTGAAAATATTTTCATTGCATATAAAATTCTGTTTTTTTTCTTCAGTTATTTAAATGCTGTTGTATTGCCTTTTGACCTCCTTTGATTTTGATAAAAAGTCATCTGTTGTGCATATTATGGTCCTTCCCATTCCTCATCCCTGAAAGACTAAGATGGCCAGCACCATCCTTCAGGTGTCTGAAGCCTAGGACTCCAGCCTGGTTGCCAAGGAGTCTGAAAACCTCCTAAAGGTCTTCCAGGGAAGATTAGCAGTGTTTTCTAAGAAACTCTTGGTTCTGGGAGGTCTTTTTTACTGACTACAAGAAGAGTCCTTCAGGAGAGTCGACTTTGACTATTAGAAGCTTTAAACCCAGTTTTGCATTAAATCTATCTGCTGCTTCTTTGAACCCAACAAATATCCCATGATGCAAGCTGGATGTTCACCAAGACAGGCACCTCAAATATGGTGGCTTTGCTCCTGCTCAGCTCCTTGTCTGCAAGCTTTGTTACTGATTCTTCCCCCTAGCCTGTCTGGGCCAAGCACTGTCATAGTTCGAAGTCCAGAATCAGCAAATATGCCCATGGGGAAAGAATATCTGTGAGCCTCAGTGCATCTGGGCAGGACACTTTTATCTTTGGAATTTTAATACCTTTAAAAATATGGCTTTTGTAATTTATCCTGATTATTTCAATTCTTGCAGGAAATGTGTTTTCGTGTCATGACCTACTACCCACTTCTCAGAAACAGAAGTCTGTGACATTTTCTGCTGCGAACCCTTCTGGGTGGAGAATTTTCCCTTTGTCTTTTGGTAGAAATGAAGATACTGCTGCCTGAGCTTCAGTGGGTGTTTCAGTGTGAGTTCTTCTGATAAATGACCCCTCTGGTGTGTAGTGCAATATTGAGGGTCCAGGGAGATGAATAGGGTTGAGTGAGGGCAGGATCTGAGGGTATTCGCCTACAAGCACAGGGTGAGGAGAGCATATGGCAACTCAGGCTGGTAGAGTCCTTCCAGAACCTTCCAGAGCAGGGGATAAGCGGGAAACAAGAGATTTCAATTTCTGTAGTTCTTGCTTTATTCACAGAGGCTGCCTGCATGTTGGATCAGTTCCTAGAAAAGACTAACATTACTGGAGAGAAGAATTTCTTCTGGCCAATAAAAAATACAGTTAATGTGAGATTTTGAATTAGAATTGGGTTTTGTTTGCAGCTCTGCCATTTATTTGTTATGGTGTGGCTTGGGAAAAGGTATCAAAGCTTTAGAATCCTCATTTTCCCTAACTGTTAAATAAAGAAATGATAATTACATGGTGATTGTTGAGGATTAAACCCATTTTGTCCTATTCTTTCAGATGTGGAACACCTATAAGAACATAAAAAAACCCAAATATATCACTTATGGTAACTTTGAAATAACTCTTGAATATTTATTATGTTCACAGAATTGTAAACTTGGGACTTAAAGAATCTTCCTTTGTGGAAGATCATTGTGAGCTCTCTGTCCTTCTGCAAATGAGGGTTCTGCTCTTCTTTAAAGCACAGACACTTTCATTACTTATGTTACTAACCACAGAAAACTCTCCAGGAAACAAAATACCACATCACTTTTTATTTAAAATTAGTAATCAATTTCAGCACTCATTTATTTGAACAAATGAACTCTTGAATCAAAACAGCATCCAGAGTTCAGGCCTCCAAGACAGAACAATCTTCAAGAAAACAGACAAGGTCTAAAGTTCCCTGAGGGTCAACAGACAACATCTGGGAGAACCGGGACCACTGGGAGCAAGGGGTGGAATCTGAGAAGTCAGGCTTATTCTAGGGCTAATCTGACCACTGAAGTGACCATTGTTCTACTGGCATTTCTTACCTCTCCTGAGGAGTAGCAGTGGGAGAAGTGTCCCTAGGGTCTGCAGCCTGACCCAGAATTGCTGAAGTGAGCCATTTCTCCAGTGATTTAACAGCCAAGCTATTTTGTCACTGAATAAAGTGTCCAATTTCCCCTGCAGTTTTTAGGAAGCTGTTTTCAGCTGAATGTTCGGTTGGATTTATTTTTAAAAAGATTATTCTGCAGATCGTGGCTAGAACATCCTGAAAGGCATCCAGGGCAATTTTCCCTCTGGCCAGCACTTATCCATCCTTCCCAGCAGGGTGAGGTATTGTTGAATGTAGCAGCAGAGGGCAGCTGGCTTTACCAGCCAGGAGGGCTTTGCCAGACATTTCCCTGTCTCACTTGGCTGGGAATCTGACCCGGAAACTGCTGATAGAACTGGAGCCAAAGCGTCACCATTTCCTGCTTCTATCTCTGAAGTCAAGACAGAGAAGAGTCTTGGCAGTTGCACCTGCCAAATGCTTCTCCTCCATCCGTCTTCTGTCCTTACTCCTTGTTTATGCTTCAGTGGGCTCTTTAGTAGACCCACATGACTGTGGTCTTTGTAGCTGGTAGCCAGCCCCTGCTCTGAGTCTCCTGAATGCCCACATTCCTCCACACCACAGCCTATGCTGGCCAGGCCTCCCTCTGAGCCTGAAAACTTGGTTGTGAATGGTATAAGGTGTTACTTATTCTCAGGCTAACAATGGAAGCAACAGAAATAGGTGCTGTCTTGCTTGCCGTAGAAATGGAGCCCCTGAGCTCTCTGACATTGTTAGCGAACTTCTGTGAAGGGCTGGATAGTAAATATTTTAGATTTGTAGGCTGTAGAGTCTCCCTTGTAACTATAGTTGTCACTCACTATCTATGAGGGACTAGTTTCAGGACCCCCAAGGATGGAGGATACTGAAATTTAAGGATGCTCAAGCCTGTTATGAAAAATTTGAATATAACATTTACATACCCTCTTATAACCTCTAAATCATTTCTAGATTACTTAAAATACCAAATCCAATATGAATGCTACATAAATAGTTGTTATACTGTATTATTTAGAGGATAGTAGCAAGAAAAATGGTACATGTGTGTTCAGAACAAATAATGTTGTTGTATTTGCAGTTGGTTGAATCTATGGATGTGGATATGGGGAAACAGAGGGCTGATTGTACTAATAATCAACTCGGAACTCATGTGTAGACCCTTTAAGAAATTGGCCATAGTCTCTAAAAGCATGGGCTTGATTGCATTCCTTGATTTTATTTACAAACACAAGTGGTAGACTGGATTCGGTCCAAAGCCACAGTGTGCTGGCTTTTGCCCTCCCCAGGTCCTCTGAGGTGCATGTTGTAGGGAGGGCAGGGCAGTGGCCATTCTGCACAATAAGCCAGAAACTATGAGGAACATGCTAACCTCTGGTGCTGTTTTTTTTTTTTTTTTTTAAGGGTGAGAACCTGTTTTCCTGCATCCTAGCCTGCAATTCTATAAGACTCTTGCCATGGCCACCTCCCAAATGTGCATGACTCAGTACCACAAGGGCCTATGGTGGTAGGCCTCCAGCTCTTCTGCTATTTTACTTCCATGAACCCCTTTCCCTATTCATATTCATAGGTTGGCTTCTTTAAATTTTGTTTTTTGTGAATTGTTTAGAGAACTTTTAATTCATTACAACACACACTTACCAAACATGTACCTTGTATTCTACAGGGAGCTGTGCGTTGGTGTTATAATCATGGACCCAGACTGAAAGAGTGACAGTAAAAGATTGAGGTAAGGGCAGTGTTGCTGAACTGGAGTGTTGCTGAAGACTGATGAGCCAACCCACGCAGTTAGGCCTGGGCTATGGGTATGAGCCCTTTTCCTGTGGAACCTTGAATTACCAGTGCTTCTGCTCCATTTAGAGCAGAGTAAGGTGTCTACATCAGTCATGAGGCAGAACTATCCCTGACCCCCCCAAAATCTGATGGAGATTTTCCAATTTCAATTTCACCCATGTCTTTTTCACCCAACCTTTTACTGGTCCACCTGCGTCACTTCCCAGCTACCTGACCTTGAACAAGCAACTCAAACTCTCTGTGCCTTGGTTTTCTCTTAGAGCCTTCAGGTCATGATAGTGGAGCTGTCATAAATGGGGTTAGTGCCCTTATAAAAGAGGTCCTAGAGAGTTCCTCTTGCTCCTCCTTCCATATATGGACAAAGTGAGAACACAGCTGTATGTGAGCTAGAAAATGGACACTCACTCACCAGTCAACACATCTGCTGATGCCTTTAGTTTTAGACTTCTCAGCACCCAGAACTATGAGAAATAAATTTCTGTTGTTCATAAGCCTCCTGGTTTAAAGTGTTTTGTTATAAGCAGCTCAAATGGCCTGAGATAGAACCTGACAAATATGCTGTGAGGTAGGCAGGGCAGGTATCATTGTCTCCCTTTTACAGAAGAGTTAATTGAGATGCAATAATAAAGTGACTTGTCCAAATTAATAAGTGACTGAGATTCAGCCTAAATTTGTTTCATTAATAGAGATAAATCAGTTGTGTTACATCCATAGAATAACATTCTTTCCAGCTATTAAAAAGGAACTATGTAAACACAGGGATGATGTGAAACAATGACCAGGAGTGTGAGGGCGCAGTGTTCTCCTGGGTACACACACACCCTCCTCTAGATCCCTTATATGTCCACCAGGCTCTAGGAGCCCAGGCCAGACTGCCCCCATGGGCCTGCACAGGGACTCTTTCAGGGGCTGTTCCTGGCACAGGAGTCAGAAGAGGTGGCCAGAACTGCTGGGAAGGAGGGGACCAGTCTTGAGGACAACAAATTAAATCTAATTCAATCTATGGAAATATTTGATTACATCAATGCAATTTATTATGCAAAGTTGCCCTTTCTGACAAATGCAAGCTGCTTCAGTAAGTGGGATTGTAACAGAAGGGGTTTCAACAGGCAAATTAACCCAGCTGGGTGCCTGCCCTTGGCTCTCTGCTCTTGGTAAGATACTCCATCAGGGAGGGGGGGGAGTGCCTAAGAGGAAGTTAGAATTCAGGGCCCTGTGGCCATCGGACCAGGTTGTATGACCTCAAACTTGTCTTTCCTTACCTCTGCATCAGCCCCCCAGCTTCCCTAATAAGAAAATTCCTTACATTTACTCAGAATTTTGACATTCATAAAAACCCTTCACATCCACAACCTTTTCTGACCCTCATAATAGCACAAAGTCTGCAAAGCCCCTCATAGTAACAAATATTTCAATGGAGCAGTATTTGTATATTTTTAAAGCCTTTTCATATGGACATTCCTGATGGATTATCACAATATATCTATGAGGCAGATGTCTTTATCCTTGTTTGACAGATAAGAACAGGAGGTAGAAAAGGGTTGTATCCTGCCCAGTTCACCCAGCCGAATCACCCAACTTGGGGTTGAGACTCAAGCCCAAGTCTTCATTGCCCTGACTCAATGCCTCCTTCTGTTTGGTTCAACTTCCAATTCACAACCCTTTGACAAATATGGATTTTCATCCACATTCTGGGCTTACAGCACCTGAGGGGTGGCAGGAGAGGTGCCATTCCCTTCCAGAAGCCACATACTAATCAGAAGACGACTATGGATCTCAAAATCAGGAGATGGAGAATATTGATTTCAGTTCTGTCATGCAATAGTTATGAGACCTCAGGTATTAAAAATATCCATCACTTTCAAATACCTACAGGAACTGAGTATTATATATTTGTCATGTGCCTTTTTTTTTTTTTTAAACAAAACAAAGTGAATAGTTGATAGGAGGCCTGCTCCACAGGTAGAGAAATGGAATCTCTTAATGGCTTGTTCCAAGCCCCAAGACAGCAGGTGTGAAAAGTGGCACATATCCTGCCTCCTCTGTGGACCAGTTTCCTATTTGTCCCAAGACTGACATGCTTGGAGCTTTGGGGGGTGGGGGTGGGGAGCACTGGAGCTCTGAATTCCAGTACTACTGGCCTGTTCTTTCCTGAAGTTGACCCCAAAGCCTGGAAGACTTCTGCTGAATGTGGGATGATGCCATCAAGGAAAACAGAAGAGAGAACTAGCTTTTGGGGAAACTCATGTGATCTGATTTGTTGTATCCTCTGGACTCTCTGAACATGGCCTGAGAAGGGCAATCTTTCCTCCATGGGATTCATTAAGTTGATTCTCATTCACTGAGAAGATAGGAGAACTTCCTGAGCTGCCTGCCTGACCTCTGCCATTAGAGTTACAGCTTCACAGATCACCTTGTGAAGCTCTTATCTTACTGATGAAAAACTGAGGCCCAGAGAGGTCAATTAACCTGCCCAGTGTCATACAGTACATTAATACCAGATTAACAGAACAACTCCAGATCACAGTGTCCTGACAATTGCTCAAGAGATGTTTCAACTGCCCAACTTTGTAGACAACTCTTTAGCCCTACCTTCTAATAAATTAATAATAAGCATCAGCACATGGAAGGTAAAACCATAAAAAAACACTTGTGTGTGTGTGTACATGTACACACACATGTGCTACTCGGGATTAAGCCTGGGATGCTTTACCACTGAGCTACATCACCCCTCTTTTCTATTTTCTATTTTGAGACAGGGTCTCAGAAAATTCCCCAGGTGGACTTAAACTTGCAATCTTCCTGCCCCAGCTTCTGGAGTGGCTGGGATCACAGGTATGCATTCCTGTGCTTGGCAGAACCAGTTCTCTTAAGCAGTTTTTGACTTGAAGTCTTTGGAAAATCTCATAGATGACGCTCTCCAAGGCCAACTTTAGTGCAAAGAACGGGAGCTCTCAATGCTCTCCTTGGGCCCCCCAGGCCCCTCTTCTTCTAGGATCCACCAACTGTTTCTGAGCCTCCAAAGCCGGCAGCAGGGATGGGCCTCCATTCCCTGGATTGCCTCTAAGTTCTGTAGGATGAGGACCGCCCCTGCTTTCCTTGAGAAGATAAAGCTACTCCCTCGGGAATGGAGCCACACTGGCTATAAACAGGCAGAGTGGGAGGGGCTTCTGACAAGTTGGGGGACCTGCTACAAGCCATTGACTTCATTGTTTTATCTCCATGTGCTGATGCCTACTATTTGGCTTGTTATCTGATGGTTATTTAGTCTCTGTTTTGTAATGTCTTCCCTTCTGTCTCCCACTCTGATGGCCATGCTTTTTTCTTGTTGCATTGGAGCACTGACCTACACTTTCACATGCACAGAAGCCAATTATGTCAAGTGGTGTTTAGAGAGATGATGCTGAATTGCCGTCTGGGTGACCTGCTCCCTCTGGTTTGGTGACTCTCTCAGCCCCAAGTTTTACCCACTGCTTATCTGCTGGGACCTCAGAAGCCTGGGATCCAAGGAAAGAGGAAGGGACTCCTTAGGGGACCCTCTCATCTTACAGATGGGATGGAAAGGATTTAGGCAGCAGCTTGGCAAACCGGGGGCCAGTAGTGGTGGGGACAGTTTTCTTTTGTCATATGGTTTCAGGACCTAGATTTGGGGGATGAGATTCTGAGTAACTACATCTACTTGGGTTGCACCTTGGACAAATGGAGACCACCTTTTCCAAGTGGGAACTGTGTAATTGCTAGTGTACCTACCAGCAAAATGGAGACCTATTTAAAATTTGAACTTTTTGAAAAAATCCAGGACACATACTGTTGCTATTCTTAGGCAGTCTCCTCTAGCTTACTACAGGGAGCACAAAGGGAGAGAATTCTATGGCTGAATTTAAGGCATCGTTTTGCCATTTATAGGCTGTGCATCATTTGGCAAACCACTTAACCTCTCTGAGCTTACATTGTCATTTATCATAGGGATGTTAGTTCTTCAGAGACTATTGTGAAGATCAATTGGTTTAAAGTGCTGATAGCCCTTGGTAATCAACTCTGGTAGACAATGATTTCAGTGTTTTTAGAGGAACTAAAAAGATTAATTGTAAAGATAATTTTAAATATCTTTTTATTAAAAAATCTGCATTCTCAGCACTTGCTATCTTTAACTGAAGAACCAATTGATTCAGATGATGATATTTTCTCTTAGCACAATTTTCATTCTGAAGCCTGGGGTAAAAGTGAGCTGCAGAGTGAAGGACCTATATGCAGGAAGGTGCCTAGTGGTTCCAAAGTGTTAAGAAACACAAATAAAATTGAAATGGAGCACAGCAAGGCAAATCCCTGGAAGAGACCAACCTTCCTGGTGGGAAGGATCAGGACCTGGAGAGACTGGCAGTTAAGCAAAGGTGAGGCATAAAAAAATATCCAAGGCACATTCATTCATTCCTTTGTTCCTTGGCCCATTCATTCCTCCAAAGAATTTGACTAAAACCTGCTGAGCCCCAGGTGCAGTGGGTGGGTGTGGAGAGGAGGGCCTGGCTAACCCCCCAGAGCTTGCTTTCCAGTTAGTGAAATACATGTGATAAGGTGATGCTGACTTCCAAAGTCACAATGGTTCAAGGCTATATAGACCCATTTTTTGCGTGCATGTAAAGTTTAGAACACGTTCTTTGTAGAGCTCATCCCCGTGAAGAGGCAGAAAGGGGAAGAGAACCTGGAGGACCTAGAGTGTCTTCTGTTTTGACCTTGTGCAGGACCTCCATGTGAGTGTCTCTGTGTATGACAGTGTGACTGTTCCTTAGGACCCTGCAACCACTCACTGCTGGTGAGCCAGGAGGCAAGGCTCTGTCCTGTACAAGATGGAGTGGAGCTGTCCCTGGGGGTGGGGTAGGACCCATGGGAAGACAGGGAGGGAAGGTTTGGGGAAATGTGTACTCCCTATTCAGTCTGGTGGGCAGTTGTGTTAGGAGTCTGCTCTCCATCGTGCAGCATCCACATCTCAAACTCAAGCCAATGTGTGGGCTGACTGTTTCTCAATGCCAACTTCATCCCTGCCCTGGGATATTACCACCACAGCAGGGTGCACCATCTAGAGCAGTGATCTGGTCAGAGTGTACCTCCTGAGAGCAGAGGGACAGAGAGGAGTTTCCTGTCCCCACTCCCAACAGGGGCTGCTCAACCTGGGTTTTCTAACCCCTGGGTGCTTACTTTATCTTTAATATTATGCATAGATAATTGTGAGGGTCTTATTAAAACCAACCGTTCTGAGAATAAAAGAGATACATAATCCTTGACAGGGTAAGGGTGGAATCGTACCAAATTGAATCCTGTTCTCACATTCAAGAGCTGAAGTTGTAGTCCGAGGTAAATGAAAGCAACAAAGCCTGTTCTGATGCTGACTCACACACTGTTGTATCTGGCGCCTTAACAATGATAAATTAATGATCTAGAAAATACAATCCCTTTTCTATTAACCAGGCAAACACATACACTCTCCCCAGACTTCAGAAGGTAAGGCCCCCAAATTTCCCATTAGTATTTAGTATCCTACTACTTCATAATTACAAACAATTAGGTCAGAAAGCAGCTGAGCACACACATGCAGAGCTGCGCCTGCAAGGGAAATGGATCTTGCAGGGCCCCAGCACTAGTTCCCCTCCCTGTGAAGCAGACTTAGGGGCGGTGCTCAGCAGTGAGCTGACTGAATGGGGCCTTTGTGCAGGCCCAGCATGGCAGATGCAGATGAGGTCTCCAGTGACCCTCAGGCCTGTGGGGAGGGGACCCTGAGAGAGGGGTTGGCCTTCTCTCTGCATAACTGCAAAGCAGCTTCCAGGCCAATCTGTGTTCTTCATCAGTGATGCTGTTCTGCTTGCTGTCTGATGGCTTGGTAAGGACATGGACAGTGTCATCATTTTCCTTGTTGACACTTGAAGGCAGGGAGAGTGGCAGATGATTTGAGCCATGTCCACAGTCTAAATGCTAGGCATCCATGTCTGAATGGGTATAAGTATTCCTCCTCTCTGTCTCCAAAGGGTCCTTTGAGTATCAATTGAAATTATTGACACAGTGACACCTTGTATGTGCCACATTCATGTCTTTTAAAGAAGGTTCCCCAGCCCAACCAAGTTAGGGTTGTCTGGGGCTTGTTACACATGCAGAACCTTGTACCTCTCCCAACACACACTTCTAATCTCAATCTCTGCAAGTATAATCTAAAACTTTCCATATCAAGTACCTCATGTGAATCTTTCACAAACATGGTGCACAGAACAAGGATTCCCACTTGTCCTAAGTTGTAATCCCAGGAACCTGTGGTCATGCAGCTTACATAGCAAAGGCACTTTGTAGATGGCAGTAAGTCGATGGGTAAAGAAATGACTATACATCATCTCATTGGACTGAATCTAATCCCATAAATGTTTAAATAAGAGGTATGTTCCCAGCTGTGGTTGGAGGGGTCTATGGAGCAATGGAAGAAGGGTCCAAGATATAATGTGAGAAAGATCTGACCTATCTGCCATGGTTGGCTCTGAAGATGGAAGAAGGGATCTAGGTGGTCTTGAAAAGCTATGAAAGGCAAAGAATGGACTCATCCCTAGCACCTATGGAAAAGAAGGCAGCTCATAACCCCTGAGACCCATGTTGGAAACCTGATCTAATAAGCTGTAAGATTTAACACATTTGTAATTTTGAACCACTACGTAAGTAATAACTTGTTATAGATGCAGTATGAGGTAGACACATATACTGGATTCTCCTCCCACCCTTGCCACACATGCACCAATACACTGTATTTTATTTATGTATTTATTTGTTTAGTTTAATAAACTTTATTACTTTTTTATTAGATCATGCATGAGTAGAATCTAACCCTCTCCGTTTAGATTCCTGTTCCTCCTCCATCTGCCTTCTTTTCCACTGATCCTCCCCTTGCTCATTCTTTTATCCATTCTTGATTAATGCTTTCCAAACATACATAAAGGTAAAATTTGACTTTATTTCTTACAACATCATTAGGTTCACAGAAAAACTGAGCAGAAGGTACAGAGATTTCCCATATGATTCCTCCCCTCACACATGCACAGTCTCCTCTGCCATTATCAACATCCCCGAACAGAGAAGTACATTTGTTACAATTGATGAATCTACAGTGACAAACCGTTATTCCTCAAAGTTGACCACTGGTGCCATGCATTCCATATGCTTAGACAAATGTGTAAAGGCATATATCTGCCATGGTGGTCTCATAGTGGATTTTGAGAATCACCTTTTCTAGATGTACTAACATGAGAGTTAGAAAGACACACTTGAAGGAGACTCATGTCCTGAGGTATAGTGGTCCTCACCTGTCTCATCCCTAAACAGGAACAGCATCTAATTTAGCAATAATCATGGTCCTGTTGACTGTCTTTCTGTTCCTTTTCTTAGGTATCCCAAAAGTCCTAAGTAGCATAAGCACAGTGTGCGTTATATTTTAACATTACTCATTCATCAGCAAGAGTAAGCCTATGAGCTCAACAGTTTTGGCACAGTGTGGGCTGAAGTAGGAACATACAAAAGTAAAGACATCTTTCCAGAAATTAAAGGGTTTCCATTCCAGGAACAGACAGGGAAGCTAACAAAGAACATTATGCAGTGTTGGATCTAATGAAATGAATTTCTATGTGAGGGTGTTGAAGACATTCACAGGTGTGTGAGCGAACTTTCTAAATCAAATTTGCCAAGTAAAGAAAGGATATTAGCAAGGGCAAAGGGAAGAGCATGTGTCAAGACATGGAGAAGACGGAGACTCTGTTGGTTGTTATAAAGAAAGCAGCACAGTTACTTGCTTACTTTCTCAGTTATCCCTCTGTTACAGGGCTGGGGCCTTTCTGGGAAACCTAGGCAGCACAAAGATTCCCAACACCTCAAACCCTGATTCTTGAGATCAAGTCAAAAATATTTCAAACATGTTGCTCAGAGTAACAGGCATGAGTTTATTGAAGGGATAGGAGACACTTTTAAGGGAGAGTAGGATAAATTGACTCTCCTGCACTCCAGTTTTATTGGAGATCTGTTATGGCTTGGATGTGAGATGTCCTCCAAAAGCTCACATATAAGACAATGCAAGAAGATTCAGAGGAGAAATAATTGGGTTGTGAGAGTCTTAATCTAATCAGTGGATTAACCCCCTGATAGGGATTAACTGAGTGGTAAGTGAAGTGGTAGGGTATGGCTGAAAGAGGTGGGAATTAGGGGTGTGGCTTCGGGGTACATAGTTGCATCTGGCAAGTGGAGACTTTTCTCTCTCTGCTTCGATCATCACGTGAGCTGAGTCTCTCTGCCACACTCTTCCACCAAGATGTTCTTCCTTACCTTGAGCCTTAAGGAATGGAGCCGGCCTTCTATGGACTAAGACCTCTGAAACCGTGCGCCCTCAAATAAACTTTTCCTCCTCTATAGTTGTTCTGGATGAGTCCTTTATTTTTAGAAGTGAAAAAGCTGAATAAAACAGGATCCCAGAGAAGTTTCCAGAGTCCTATCCAGGTACACCTCTAGAATTTTGACTTTTGGCTGTCAGAAAGATGACATCAAACTTTCAAGTCCCCACTGCCATAACAGCTCTAGGTCACTTTGGCCCATGCTGACTGGTTCTAATTGGATTGTTTTTATTCATTTATTTTTGGTACTGTGGATTGAACCCAGGGCACTTAACCACTGAGCCACATCCCCAGTTCTTTTTACATTTTATTTAAAGACAGGGTCTCCCTAAGTTGCCTAGGGCCTTGCTAAGTTCCTGAGGCTAACTTTCAATTCACAATCCTTCTACCTCAGTCTTCCGATCTGCTGGGATTACAAGTGTACGTCACAATTCCCGACTTTAATTGGGTTCTTTAGTTGTTTTTTTTTTTTTTTTAATTTTGTTATATCTGACAACAGAATGCATTACAACTCATATTACACATATAGAGCAGAATTTTTCATATCTCTGGTTGTATACAAAGTAGAGTCACACCATTCATGTCTTCATACATATATTTAGGGTAATAATGTCCATCTCATTCCACTATCTTTCTACCCCTATGCCTCCTCCCTTCTCTTCCTACCCCTTTGCCCTATCTACAGTTCCTCTAATCCTCCCAAGCCCATCTTCCTCCCCACACAGCCAAAACCACATTATGAAACAGCATCCTTAAACCAGAGAAAACATTTGAAATTTGTTTTTTGGGATTAGCTAACTTCAATTAGCATCCTGTTCTCCAACTCTATCCATTTACTACAATGCCATGATTTTATTCTCTTTTAATACTGAATAATATTCCATTGTGTATATATACCACATTTTTTTAAAAAAAAATTTTAAAGAGAGAGAGAGAATTTTTTAATATTTATTTTTCAGTTTTTAGCGGCCACATTATCTTTGTTTGTATGTGGTGCTGAGGATCGAACCCGGGCCGCATGCATGCCAGGCAAGCGAGCTACCGCTTGAGCCACATCCCCAACCCCCCACATTTTCTTTATCCATTCATCTATTGAGGGGCATCTAGGTAGGTTCCACAGTTTAGTTATTGTGAATTGTGCTGCTATAAACATTGATGTGGCTATGTCCCTATAGTATGCTGTTTTTAAAATCTTTGGGTATAGACCAAGGAATAGGATAGCTGGGTCAAATGGTTGTTTCATTCCCAGTTTTCCAAGGATTCTCCATACTGCTTTCCGGATTGGCTGCACCAATTTGCAGTCTCACCAGCAATGTATGAGTGTGCCTTTTTCTTCACATCCTCACCAACACTTATTGTTTGTATTCTTAATAGCTGCCATCCTGACTGGAGTGAGATGAAATCTTAGAGTAGTTTATGTTGAACATTTTTTTCCATATATTTGTTGATTTATTGTATATCTTCTTCTGAGAAGTGTCTGTTCAGCTCCTTGGCCCATTTATTGATTGGGTTATTTGTTTTTTGGTGTTAAATTTTTGAATTCTTTATGTATCCTAGAGGTTAGTGCTCTATCTGATGTGCATGTGGTAAAAATTTGTTCCCAAAATGTAGGCTCTGTATTCACCTGATTTTGTTTTTTCTGAAATGCTGAGAAGAAGATTTTTAGTTTTAATCTATACCATTTATTGATTCTTGATTTGAATTCTTACACTAGAGGAGTCTTATTAAGGAAGTCAGGGCCTAATTCAATATGATGGAGATTTGGGCCGATTTTTTTTTCTAATAGGCACAGGATCTCTGGTTTAATTTCTAGGCCCCTTCATCCACTTTGAGTTGAGTTTTCTGCATGGTGAGAGATAGGGGTTTAATTTCATTTTGTTGTATATGGATTTCCAGTTTATCCAGCACCATTTGTCTAAGAGGCCATCTGTTCTCCAATGTACTTTTTTGGCACCTTTGTCTAATACAAGATAAATGTAATTGTGTGGGTTAGTCTCTGTGTTCTCTATTCTGTACCATTGGTCTACAAGTCTATCTTGGTGCCAATACCATGCTGTTTTTGTTACTATTGCTCTGTGGTATAGTTTAAGGTCTGGTATAATGATGCCACCTGTTTTACTCTTATTGCTAAGAATTCCTTTAGCTATTCTGGGCCTCTTATTTTTCCAGATAAGTTTCATGACTGCTTTTTCTATTTCTATGAGGAATGTCATTGGGATTTTGATTGGAATTGCATCAAATCTGTATAGTGCTCTTGGAAGTATGGTCATTTTTATAATATTAATTCTGCCTATCCAAGAGCAAGGTAGATCTTTTCATCTTCTAAGGTCTTCTTTGTCTTCTTTTTTTAGAGTTCTATAATTTTCATGTAGATCTTTCACCTCTTTTGTTGATCCCAAAGTATTTTACTTTTTAATTTTTGAGGCTATTGTAAATGGGGTAGTTTTCCTTGTTTCCCTTTCCAAGAATTTGTCATTGATATACAGAACTGCCTTTGATTTATGGGGTTGATTTTGTATACTGCTACTTTGCTGAATTCATTTACTAGTTTTAGAAGCTTGCTGGTGGAATTTTTTGGGTCTTCTAGGTATAGAACCATATCATTGGCAAATAGTGCTAATTTGAGTTCTTTTTCTATCCATATCCCTTTAATTTATTTCACCTGTCTAATTGCTCTAGCCAATTAACTATGTTAAATAGAAATGGTGAAAAAGGGTATCCCTGTCTTGTTCCAGTTTTTAGGGGGCATGTTTTCAATTTTTTTCCATTTAGAATGGGGTTTAGCAAAGAGAGCTTTTACAATGTTGAGATATGCTCCTAGTTTTTCTAGTGTTGTGAACATGTATAAGTGCTGTATTATGTCAGATGCTTTTTCTGCATCTACTGAGATGTTCATGTGGCTCTTATCTTTAAGTCTGTTGATGTGGTGAATTACATTTGTTGATTTCCATATGTTGAAGCAACCTTGCATTCCTGCCCTGAATCTCACTTTATCGTGGTGCACTATCTTTTGATGTGTTTTTGTATTCAATTTGCCAGAATTTCACTGAGAACTTTTGCATCTATGTTCATTAGAGATATTGGTCTAAAGTTTTCTTTCTTTGATGTGTCTTCGCCTGGTTTTGGAAGCAGGGTGATATTGGCCTATGGAATGAGTTTGGAAGTGCTCCCTCATTTTCTGTTTCCTGAAATAAATTGAAGAAATTGATGTTAGTTCTTCTTTAAAGGTCTTGTAGATCTCAGCTGTATATTCATCTGGTTCTGAGCTTTTCTTGGTTGGTAGGCTTCTGATGGCATCTTCTATTTCATTGCTTAAGATTGATCTATTTAAATTGTGTATATCATCCTGATTAAATCTGGGCAAACCATATGACTCTAGAAATTTGTTGATGCCTTCAATATTTTCTATTTTATTGGAGTACAACTTTTCAAAATAATTTCTAATTATCTTTTGTATTTCTGTAGTGTCCATTGTGATATTTTCTTTTTCATCATTTATGTTAGTGATTTGAGATTTATCTCTCCTTCTCTTTGTTAGCATGGCTAAGTGTTTGTCAATTTTATTTATTTTTTCAAAGAACCAACCTTTTGTTTTATCCATTTTTTTCAATTGTTTCTTGTGTTTCAATTTTATTAATTTCAGCTTTGGTTTTAATTATTTCCTGTCTTCTGCTTTTCTTGATGATTTACTCTACTTTTTCTAGGGTTTTGAGATGTAATATTAGGTCATTTATTTGTTGACTTTTTCTTCTTTTAAGAAAGGAACTCCATGCAATGAACTTTCCTCTTAATAATGCCTTTGTAGTGTCCCAGAGATTTTGATATATTGTATCAGTGTTCTCATTTACCTCTAAGAGTTTTTTAATCTCCTCTTTAATATCTTTTGCAACTCATTGTTCATTTAGTAGCATATTATTTAGTCTCCATGTGTTGGAGTAACTTTTATTTTTTATTTTATCATTGATTTCTAATTTCATTTCATTGTGGCCTGATAGAATGCAGGGTAGTATCTCTACTTTTTCATATTTGCTTAGTGTTTCTTTGTGGTCATATAGTCTATTTTAGAGAAGGATTCATGTGCTGCTGAGAAGAAAGTGTATTCACTTGTTGAAGGATGAAATATTCTATATATGTCAGTTAAGTCTAAGTTATTGATTGTATTATTGAGTTCAATTGTTTATTTATTCAGCTTTTGTTTGGACGATCTATCCAGTGGCAAAAAAAGTGTGTTAAAATCACCCAGAATTATTGTGTTGTAGTCTATTTGACTCTTGGACTTGAGAAGAGTTTGTTTGATGAAATAGACACTCCATTGTTTGGAGTATATACATTTATAATTGTTATGTCTTATTGATGAATGCTTCCCTTAAGCGGTATGAAATATCCTTCTTTATCCTGTTTGATTAACTTTGGCTTGAAGTCTACCTTATTTGATATGAGGATGGAAACCCTTGCTTGCTTTCACAATCCATGTGAGTGTTATGATTTTTCCCAACCTTTCACTTTCAGTCTGTAGATGTCTTTTCTTATGAAATGAGTCTCTTGGAGGCACAATATTGTTGGGTCTTTTTTTTTTTTTAATCCAATCTGCCAGTATATGTCTTTTTGTTAATTATGTTAGGTCATTAACATTTAGGGTTATTATTGAGACATGATTTGTATTCCCTGCCATTTTTATTTATTTTAGTTATTTAACTTGATTTGGTTTCTCCTTTGATTAGTTTTTCCTTTAGTGTAATACCTCCCTCAGCTGATTTTCGTTGTTGTTTTTCATTTTCTCTTCATGGAATATTTTGTGGAGGATGTTCTATAGTGCAGGCTTTCTGTTGTAAATTCTTTTAACTTTTGTTTATCATGGAAGGTTTTCATTTCATCATAAAATATAAAGCTTAATTTTGCTGGATATAAGATTCTCAGTTGGCATCCATTTTCTTTCAGAGTTTGGTATATGTTGTTCCAGGATCTCCTGGCTTTGAGGGTCTGCATTGAAAAATTTGCTGAGAGATGAATTGGTCTCCCTTTAATCTGATACCCTTTAAGACTCTATCCTTATTCTGTATGCTAGGCATTTTCATTATAATGTGCCTTCTTGAGGATCTGTTGTAATTTTGTACATTTGGTGTCCTATAAGCCTCTTGTATTTGATTTTCCAGTTTATTCTTCATGTTTGAGAAATTTTCTTATATCATCTCATTGAAGAGATTGTGCATTCCTTTGGTTTGAAACTCTGTGCCTTCCTCTATCCTAATAACTCTTACATTTGGTCTTTTCATGCTATCCCATAATTCTTGGATGTTCTGCTCACGATTTCTTACCATCTTCACTGTGTGGTCAACTTTATTTTGCAGATTGTATATTTTGTCTTCATTATCTGACGTTCTGTCTTTCAAGTGATCTAATATCTTGGTGATGCTTTCTATTGAGAGTTTTATTTGGTTTATTGTTTCCTTCATTTCAAAGATTTCTGATTTTTTTTTTCAGAATCTCTTTCTTGAAGTAATCTTTTGCTACCTGTATTTTCTCCCTTATCTCTTTGTTGGTGGGAACAATGGATGCCTGAATTTGCTCCCTTATCTATTTATAGGTGTCATCAATGGTTGTCTGTATTTGCTTTATTGAAGTGATCAATTTTTGCCTGTATTTGCTCATTTAGGTCATTATGTAATTCACAGATCATTTTAATTATGAACATTCTGAGCTCCTTCTCTGACATTTCATCAACTGTGCTGTCCATGGGTTCTGTTATTATAGTGTCCTGTTTGTCTGAGGCACTTTTCTCCCTTGTTTTTTCATGTCTATGTGACTTCCTTTCTTGCAGTGTGCATCTGAGGTTACAGTTTCTACCCTATAATCTTGTATTATCATGCAGATTATCTGTACCTCACCTTGGTGTTGGGCTTCAAGTCCCTGCCAGTGTCCCAGGATGGATACTCTTGCAAATGTAGGTGGTGGTGCCAATAGCAGGAGGTAACCTAAGATAGAAGTGGGGGTGTCCCAAGATGGATGCAACGTCTTTCAGAGATGGAACTGAAAGGGTGGGCCCTACACTGGCTTTGGGATGCCTGGTCCAAGATGCATCTGCTTCTAGGCCCTGTCTGTTGTCTCAAGATAGAGGCTACTGTGTGGGGAAGGCTATGGGGATGGCTGCAGTTTTTCAAGATGGGAGTGGTTACACTTGGGCTTCCAGGTGTGTGTGGGGAAGACCCAGCCCTACACTGGGCCTGGGCTCTCATGCAGGTTGGTGAGGCAGATCTCTCTAATTGGATTCTTTATCATATTTTTTTTTATCCTTATCACCCTGAGTTTTAGGATATGGTGTGAAAAGGGTCACAAAAATCTCCCCATTCAGAGTAACTTGGGTTTCTCTTATCATTGACATTATTTGGGCATGCACTTTTTGTGCACATAATAGGTAATGGGACATATCCTATCCATCTAGGTCAGGCAGGACTGTAAGTAAATTGCTTCTTGGAGAAGAAAGCATGTGGGGGTCAGCACAGTGGGCCCATTTCATAGTATTAGTCCCTTTACGTCAGGTTCCCACCACTTGCATCTATTTATCCCTTATGATTTCCATCACCCACTGAAAGGATGTCAAATTTTTATTTTTTCAACAAGGTCATGTACTCATGACCCAACCCAGGGTCAAAAGGAGTGGCAGGAAAGGTCAGAGGGAGAAGGTTTTCCTCTTTGATAGGACCACTATAGGAAAGAAGATGCTTTGCCCTGTGTCCTGCACATGGTCATGTTTACATTTTGAGCTAGGAATAATGGTTTCAGAAAACACGAAGGGAGCTATCTCTGATCACCAAGGCATCAGAGTAAAAAAGTGAAGTGGGGCAGTCTCTAATGCCACTGTTTAGCTGCTGTACCAACCTGGGCACCACCCAACAGCTTCCTTGTGGCTGGAATCTGAGATTGTGACTGTCATCATTGTTTACATCACTCTCATTGGATTTTCTGTAGCACTGTAGCAGATGGGTGGACATGACAATAGAGGCAGGCATGTGAGGACCTTGTGCTACACTCCACATTTGTCATCACTTAACATCATGTGGTGTTTGTGTAGCTCAAATTATTCTTTCTAAAGGATTCATCTGGAATCTCACTGATGCCCTGGTTCTTATGACAGGTTTTATCTATAGTCCATGTGCCCAGAGTGAGTCTAAATAACAGCTGCTCTGCTTCAAATTCTTGCTGCTACCTCGTCACACCAGGGAGAGAAGCCAGCAGCACCGCTTCCTCCAGCCAAGAGCTGGTTTCTCCTGAAGTCTCAGGAGATGTGAACTCATTCCTATCATCTTTAAGAAATGGAGAAGAATTAATTACCCAATTGAGCAAGCAAACACACACACACACACACACACACACACACACACACACATACACATTCTCTCTCTCTCTCTCTCTCTCTCTCTCTCTCTCTCTCCCTCCCTCCCTCCCTCCCTCTCATTAGCTGTCCTTTTTATACTTTTATCCTTGGTTCCCTGAAATAATTAAGAACCAAAGCAATAAATGATCAGAAATTGCCTCTTGACAACTAATGATTAGATATATGTGTTTTCTTCTTGAATTCTGATGTTTAGAATAATGTTAATCCCTGTTCTTGGAATAAAGGCAAATCAGGATCATGCTTCCAAATCTTTCCATCCCTTCTCTCTTTACTATTGGGGCTTGTTTGATGAAACCTTATTAAGAGGGAAAGGTCCAGTGACATCATATGAGTTGAACATGGGGAGGGCTAAGGATGAAAGTTTCTCCCTCTACATTAGCATGAGTTGTACCTATAGCCCAGAGAGAGAGGCTGATGTAAGTCAAGAATATCTCTGGGCCCAGGGGTCCATCCTTCATGATTTCCCACTAAATTTCTTAAACAAGATCTCAATGTAAGCCAGGTAATGATGACAATATCTCATAAACAGCTTTTTGTATCCTGCTTAATTCACCATTAAATAAAACTGTTTTCCCATTGAAGTTTCCAGAATTCTTTTCCTATTGATATCAAGTTAACTTTCTCTCTTGAGTATTTTTCTTTAACTTCATTCCTAATAGAACAGCATGTTTCTCTTTGCAGCCTCAGGCCCACACCTGGGGGGAAAAATATCTGCTCAATTACAACTTTCAGTCTCTAGCCCTAGCTCAGCAAATGTGGTCATTTGACATTGGTTAGCATTCCAGTGACACTGCCTAGTTACATCTCCCATGGGTGGTCAGGTGTGGAGGAGCTCATAAAGTTATCTGCTTTACTTTCTTTCTAGAGTCCTTGATATCCATTAGCTCCAACTTCAACAAAGTCATCTTTTAAATTCTTAGTTCATACTTTAACTTATACTTTAGTTTTCCCATAGAGAATATCTTACAGCACATAGTTCATTGTAAATTTAGTAATGTGACATGCAGAACTAAGTACAAATGTCTGACATTACTCCTGTTATAGGGAAAACATGAAGAAAGGAGATTTTCTGGGAGATAACAGGAAACCAGATCAATAAGTTGTCACTCATACCTGGTAGGTTTGGAATGCTTCCTGTGTGAGGGCTCTGTTACAGTTTTTATATGAAATGTCCTCTATAAGTTCCTGTGTCAATATAGGAATGTTCAGAGGTGAAATGATTGAATTATGAGAGCTGTATTCTAATTCATCCATCCTAGGTTGAATGGACTAACTGAGTGGTAATGGTAGGCAAGCTGGGGTGTAGCTGAAGGAGGTGGGTCATTGGGGGCATTCCCTAGAAGATTTCATAATTCTTATGTCCTCTTCCCCTCCCTTTTGTGCTTCCCAGGCACCATAGAGTGAGCAGCTTTCCTCTTCCATACCTGTTTGTCATGAAGTGCTGCTTCATCTCAGGCCCAGAGCAAGGAAGTCAGCCCACCATGAAACTAAACCTCTGAAACCATGAGCTAAAATAAACTCTTCTTCCTCTACGTTGTTCTAGTTGGGTATTTTGATCACAGATGAAAAAGTGACTAACATTGGTTCCATTTCTGGTGATCAGGACTCTTCCACTATCAAAGCTTATTCTGCATAGGTATGAGTGCACACATGTGGCTGAATGCTGAAGTGTAGGGTGAGCACGTAGGAGCTTCTTCAAGTCGGGACACACATTTTCTAGGAGTTCATATACATAACCAATGTGACTTGCAGACTGTTATCACCTTGCAGACACTGAAACCAAGAGAGGTGACACAACTTGCCCAATATTTGGTACAGAGCAGTTAATGCTGGTGTCCTTGTTTTTGATGATCATGCTGTTTCTGTGTGGACACAATCATGTATGTGGGCTCATTAGATTAGGGAAAGAAAGACAAAGAAGGAACTGTACTTAATTTTCAAAACTTTTCCAAATAGCTTTCTTGGCTTTTAGACCTGGAATCTCAGGATTTGCAGAAGCCTAGATGGAGTATATACTTAAAACATCTGGTCTTGGTGGCTGTTATTTCATCTCCAGACAGAGAATCCTCACCAAATGAATGGATCTGCCCAGAGAATTTTGGGGTCCCTTTAATGTACCCCACATAGAGCACTCTGTCTTTAGTGATTCCTGACTTGCCAGAACTGGTTGATTCATCAGGAGGAGGTATTCCCCTGTCTCAGGACTCTGTAGAACAACTCTCAACACTTCTAAATGATTCTGCTTGACCTGACTGCAGCAAAACCTGGTTTGGGAATTGAATTGTGAAGCTGTTAATTGAGAACTAAAAGCTGGAAGCTTTTAAATGCACCCTCAAGGTGAGGAAGCACCTTTTACCTTTCTTTAAACCTTCAAGGTGGATCCTCTTCTTTTTATCTCAGATTTCTTTCAACTACCAAAAGGATTTCTTATTATCCTGTCACTGCAGAGAGCAGGAATGGTCTTCCATGTTATGAGAAGTGGGGGAAAGACCTCACCAGCTGGAATAAATCAGAAAGCGATATTTACTCAAAAGATAAAATTCACTTCACAAGAGATGTGGAAATAGATGGGTTACTTGATTTTCTCTTTCAAAAATAATCAAACAACCCAATGTAACACTCAGGTGTATGTGCATGCTACTTGTTCTACTGTTTCAGGGTTTTGAAGCTATAATAATAATTTGGTGTCCTTGATTCCAGGAAGGTAGAATGAGGGCAGGGAAGTCAGAGGTTTCAAGCCAGATGTAGGAATCAAAAATTGCTTTGTTCTTGTTTTTTTTTTTTTTTGGCATATTACATAAAATATATATATATATTTTTTTAAATTCAGCATCTCTGAAATCTATATTGTTTCTACCTTGATTTGCCTCAGGCTTAGAGTACTGATCAGTACAGAGTACTGATTTAAAATAAAGGAGAATCTAATGCCTAATCTGTGTTCACATCCAAACCCTGGCATTGCATTAGGGATGTGAAAGCTAGATTATAGCCCTGACAGCTCTGTGGCCCTGAAATTATCTTTGGGGGGTCATAGACCTGTTTCCTGTGACTGCTACCTTAAGAACATGAAGTCACATTTAAGAGACCAGCATCTATTGGTTGAGATTGGTGCTCTAAGTAAAAAGACATTATGCCAAGTTTTGTCTTCATTCTCTAAGCCAGAAGAAAGTCTGTTAACCCTGAGCTAGGAAGCTTGTACTCATTTCCCCCCTTTTTCTCTTTCTTCTTTTTTGCCCTTCTCCACCATGTGGATGCAATAAGAAGTCAACTGTCTGCAAACCAGGAAGTGAGCACTCTGCAAAAATGAATCTGTTAACCCTTTGAACTTAAATCTCTCAGCTTCCAGAACTGTTGTTTCAGCTACTCCACTATGGTAATTTGTTATTGCAACCCAAGCTGACTGAGACAGAATTGAACAATTCCATTTTCTATGTGAGCTCCAGATATTTCAGCTCCTAAGTTCATGGCCACTCTCAGTCAGTTTAGGGTAAATTTACTCTGAACATGCACAAATACTCAATAGAAATGCAAGGGGAATCTATACTAATTTCTAGAGCTCTTTACCTGGGTGGTTCTACATGAACCCAAGGCTTGAAGCTCTAAGTTTTACCTTCTCAACTCAGTGAGGCCAACTTTTGGTTGTTTGTATTTCCCCTCACTTGCTCAAAATTTTTTCAAGCAGAATAGAAAAACAATCATAGGGTTTTTCACATGTACTTCTGTTTCTCAGGGATCACACACTCTGTAATAACTGCTATCCAATGTTTCAAAACAGTTGTTTGAAGTATTTTGTCCGGTTGTTTATAACAGAAGGTTAAATCTGTTCTTGTTCTTTCATCATTGCTAAAATTCCTCATTTGATATTTCCTTAACAGTAGTCCTTGTCAAAAATAATAAAGAGGCAGCCTTGGAAAGTAAAAATGATATTTCTCAGCACCCCAGTGAAGAAAATCTTGATATTTTTGATACATCAGGGTTGTTATTAAGTAGGGGTAGATTTGATAGCCAAACAATTAATTCTCAGACTGAATCTCTCTCTAGTTTTTCCTTGGGAAGATGACAACTGATTTGAGTGCCTTACAATATGTGCAGTCAAGATAACAAACACAGATGCTTGCTTATGATTCAGGAGCATGTTGAAGATGCTTCTTAGTCTCCCCCCTTTTTTTCCATGAATATTAATTGAATAAGTGAATGAATGAACAAATGACTGAATAGATAAATGTGTTATGAACTTGAACCCTATATAAATTTAATCTTATATAATCTTCATAATTAAGAAAATTATAGACTCTCCAATGACAGGAGATTTTGGATTGGAGCTTCATTATTAATGATATCTTAAATAATCCATTTCATCCATTCCTACCATCTTATCAATAGGGAGGTTGGTTGTCTTGCCCAAGGCCACATGCTAATTAGTGAAGAATCAGGACTCATCCCAGGTGATTCCAAGCTCATTCAAATGCTCTTTTCAGTATACCATCTCTTAAATGGTCTTTTAGATTATAGCTCCCACTTGGAGTTTTCAGGGAAGGCATAGTACTAGACCTTAATTTGCAATAAATTCAGGGTCTGATCTATCTTGGTTAAGGCACTGTCTTTGTTCCTTGGAAAATATTCCTCTCCTTGTCACTGCTCATCTCCTAATGAAGTCAAATCATCCTTTGTGATGGTCCCTTTTTCTCATGTAGTTCTTTCTCTGCCTCTGTGCCTTTATTTCTACTTTAGCATTAAGGAATTATGATCTTCTTCAGTAAGGATTTATGGTCACCTTTTCTGTAGAAAAGGTGCTGCCAAAGCTTCTGCTCCCTTGGTCCCTAGGTACAAAGGCAGGAATGCCTCAATCTGTGGGACAGTATAGTAGGAGTAATAAATTATACACTAGAGGGGGCTCCATGGGTGATAAGATTTATTTTTAAGGACTTTGAACAACCAAGGTATATTGCCCATTGTAACTTGTTTTTTTTTTTTTTTTGAGGTATCCTGACTCCTGTTTTCATTCAACATCTCTAAAGGACAAGATAGAACTAGATAGCTAGGTGTAAAATTAAAAGTAAAATATGTGAAAGTAAAATTCTAATCCCAGATTTCCTGCTGTCCTATAAGCTCTTAGGGCTGCAGTGAGTTTTATTAGTTTCTTCTGTCCAGAGATTTGCTTATTCAGAATGCCCATGAATCATCTGAGAACAGGTTAGTGACTTTTGGGATATTTTCTGCCAAGTGTTCATATATTTACAGCTTAGATTGAAGGGCAGGAAGTCCAGACAGTCAATCTAGAATTGACTACCATTAAAGAAGCAGGGAGTCTTGGGGGATGAGACCCCTAAAACGTAAATAACTAGTAATTGTCCCAAGATTATTCTTTTATTTTCAGCTAGCAATTCTTTTTAAAAATACTTTTTAAGTTGTAGATGAACACAATGACTTTATTTTATTTTGTTTTATTTTTATGTGGTGCCGGGGAATGAACCCAGTGCCTCATGCATGCTAGACAAGCACTCTAACACTGAGCCACAACCCCAGCCCATAGCACATTAATTCTTGCTCTGTTCACACTTAATACTTTAGATTTAGAATAAATAGGCAGGAGGAAAGGGCATGTAGATAAATCGAATATGACTAAATAGGTCTATCCTATTGAGGCTAGGCAGGGATCCTAGGAGCAGAGCTGCAATCTGCCTCAAATACTATCTCAGTCCATTATGCTATGTGCTAGCACTTGCTCAGCCCAGAAGATTTCCTATCTGCTTTGCACCAACAGATGCTCTTGTGCTCTGGCTGTCAGTTAGGCTCCAAAATGGGAAGAACTGGCAACAGAGCAGAGGGAGTCAAGAGTGATCTAAGATATTGATCTTCTTTCCCTCCTGTAGTGCCCTCTTGGCTGGCTGCTTGTTTCCAGGGAGGCATAGCTCTTGCTAGGTGGCTCTTTCCATACAGTCATTTCTCCTAAGCTAACCATTTTGTGGAGTCATAATGTTTACTGGAAAGTCCTTTAACTTGGTTCAGTGGCAGTTAGAAGACAAAAATCACCTGTAGCTCATGGTTTGCCTTGAATTGCCAAAGTGTTTTTATATCTACTTTAACTTGTTATTTCTGCCCAAGGATTCTCATCCCTTGTTTCATTCAGGTCCTACTCCTAGGAACTTTCTCAAGGAGTTTGTACCCAAACAACTTTCTAAGGGCTTCTACTTTGACCTCTTCAGTGCTTTCTTTTCCCTCGCCTCATTTGTCTTTCTTTCTTTCTTTCTTTCTTTCTTTCTTTCTTTCTTTCTTTCTTTCTTTCTTTCTTTCTTTCTTTCTTTCTTTCTTTCTTACTACACTTGTATGTTCATTTATTGTCTTCCTTCCCCCACTAGAAAATAAGCTCCTGGGGGCAGAAATTTTTCCGGTTTGTCTTTCTGAAGCTAAATATTGAGATCTAATCTCAAGTCTGACTCCCTACTTCATCTCACCTGACCTTGTCTTCCATGATAATCAAATTAAGTATGCTTTCTATCATTACCCTGTGTTTAAAGAGCAACAAGAGTGGCTTGCAACAGCTGCCCCTTCTAATCTTGTCCATCCTGCAATATGTCAGGAAATATGTAGGGAAACTACAATGAAATGGCAGCCTGAGGAAATAATGATCATTGTTCTTGAGTTTTGCAGAACTGAAAAGCATCTTCTGACCTGGCAATTGTGATCAGATGTATAACATTTGGTTAACCTGCTATGAGAAGGTGTCTACTAGTCTGTCATTACCCATTGCCTGTTGTGAGAAGTACACACCATTTTGGGAATGCCCACCATGCATCTTTATAAAACAAAACTAAATCAGTTTTGGGAAAAATGGATTTTGTGACAAGATTTCTACATCTTCTTACTCAGCCTCAGCACATTGTCTTTTGATTTAATTGATCCAAGCATCCTAACTTGGTTCCATCTAGAAGTTTAAGAGATGGTCCACTGGCCCCTCTGCATCTACCATGTTCTCCTGGTTCTGGTAGTAACCCTTTCAATGTAAAGGCGCTACTGCTTCCTTGAACGTTGATAGTCCTGAGTGATTGCATCCTTTGTTGATTTCCCTATTTATAAATGCCCACACATTTGTAAATAAACTCCTTTATAGTCTCTCCTTATGTTATTCCTCATACTGCCTTTTTATTTCATGCCTGAACCTGATCATTGACAACTGTTCTTGGCATGTATTAGGGGTTTAAGAAATATTTATTGAACATTCTCCAATGATAAAAATGTAGAGATGGCAAATAGGATTTGTTCCATGAAGCCAAAAGGTACACACTCCCTTTTACCTCCACTACTAGAGGTTAATCTAGGGCCAAGGGGCTCTATACCATTGGCTACATTCCCTGTCCTGTTTACTTTCTATTTTGAGACAAGTTTCTCCCTACATTGCAAAGAATGGCCTTGAAGTTGTGATCCTCCTGCCTCAGCCTCTGAAGCTGCTGGGATTACAGGCATGTACCACTGTGTCTGTATAGGAGCATTTTAAGCAAAGATCAATGTAGTGTCTACAATACACTGATATGAAATTAGTCCCCAATACACTCAGAATTTAGGGAAAAAAGTGGTTTCTAAGTAAGTTTTCTTGTATTTCTAACTGATTTGAATGGAGAATACATTTATAGATTAAGCTTATTTAAAATCTATAAAGTCTAGGGTTGGGGGGTGTAGCTTCGTGGTAGAGTATTTGCCTAGCATGTGCAAGACCCTATGTTTGAATCATAGCATCACAATTATTTTTTTTAAATCTATAAACTCTGAGTCCTTTTTGGACTTAAACTGCTACTTCTTTATCTTTTTCAGTCTTATTCTATCTTCTCTAACTCCAGCAGCCTCAGATACATATGTTCTTGTCTGGATTCTTGAGGAGCTGAATTAATACTTGTCCCTGCACCACCCCACCCCCCCATTTTAAGAAAATCCCTCAAGTAGCCAAAGGCAAACAAGACACTTTGACTGAGCAGCTGAAACTGCATGGGTTTACTCTGCTCTAATTCACAAGAGAATGTCAGGGGCCTCCTTTAATGCCTTAAGGGTGTGAGCAATCTGGGCCTCCTGAACTGTGAAACTAACCAGCTGAAGATGGCTTCCAGGGTAAAGCACCACACTGAGGATATAACCTGCTGAGACAGAGGCCAAACCCAAGGGCAACCTGGCAAGTGAAGGAAGGTCCAGGTAAAGGTGGGAGAGGGGAGAGAGTCAGGTCATCCCAGAAAGCACTGAGTTATACTTTGCCCACTTTACCAAAGGAACTGAAGAGGGAGCTTATATGTGAATCTGGAAAATATATTCTGGTCTCCTTTCCTTTTAAGGATCTAATAAAAGTAATTTCATGTAAAAAGGACAAACAGAAAAGCATGATGCTTGAATCATATATAATGTCCTTTTTATATTTGCTAATTTTGTGTCTATTTTTACTGTATTATGTATGTATGTCCATCTTAAATACATGTAGATGTTCATATATAGAAAGAAATGCATACTGCAGTCAGAAAAATTAAAATATCCATTACCTTCTATTATTACTTTCTTAGTGGTGGAAGCACCTAAATCTTTGGCCTTTGGGGTATGGTTTTCTGAGCCCAATAGTGTATCAGAAGATATTTATGTTCCTTATTTTGAGCAAAAGATCTTCATTTGGAACAGAACTTTTCAAATTAATAAAAGACAAAAAAAAAAAGGGCAAAGTACTTGAATAGGTACTTCATATAATAGGATATCAAAAAAGACAATAAATACATTCTCTTTGTAAATTTAAACATACAACACAATAATATTAACAGTAGATCTCATGCTGTGTACCACAGCACTATATTTATTCACCCTAAATGCAGTTTGTACCCTTTGATCTACTTCTTCCTATTTCTACCTCCCCATTCCCTGGTAAATACTGTTCTACTGTCTATTCTATTTATGGAGTCCCTCCCCCCCTCCCCCGCCACATAGAGCTAGCTATCTGTGCTGCCATATTTATTGCAGCATTATTTACAATATTCAAGATGTGGAAACAACTTAAGTGTCCATCAATAGATAAATGGATAAAAAGATAGAGATTGTGATGTAAAAACAAAGGAGATAATGCCAAAAAAAGAGATAATGCCATCTTACAACAACATGGATGAGCCTGCAGGATGTTACATTAAATAACATGAACCAGACACAGGAAGAAAAATACGCTCTGATCTCATTTATATGAGAAATCCACATAATATTTTTATAATATAAATGAGAATAAGGAATAGAACCTCTTCCTTGTAATCAAAGAAAGGATGTCAGAAATACATGTCTATAATACAAATGAAAATCATAACCTTGTATTTCAAAACAAGCCTCAAATACTTAAGAAAAAATAAGATATGAATCTCAGCATAAAAAAGAAATAGAAAAATTTAGAAAGAAGAAAATGCACCTGAGGAAAGAATGCAGGAAACATAAATTTAGAAGTAAAGACTAAACTAGAGAAAGTAAAAGGAAAAAAAATCTGAGACAATTTCATTGTGTGCAGAGGCTCAAGATGCACATCAAGAGGCTATTGGACTCTAGTTTTATGGACATTTTCACTAAGTAAGTGTATACATTCTTTCCTTTATCTTCTATCACATAGTCCTTGTTCTTCCTTAATATTTAGTAGCTCATATAAGCTCCCACCTTTCCCTGCCTTTCCTGTAATACCAATTCAGAGCTATCTGAGCATGTGTCTCCTAAATTTTAATTTCTAAGACTCGAAATAAAGTTCCTTTTCTCTTTATGTTTCTGAGATTTAATTGATCAACAGAACATAGGCAAATATCTTGATAAAAATTTAGATGGAAAGACATGAAACATGAAAAACAAAACAAACCTAATAAATTGGATCATCTTAAAATGGAGACATATTGCTCATTTAATAAACCATTATAAAATAGAAAAGGCAGGCCAGAGTGCTAGAGGAGCAAAAGAAAATTTACCTTCCTTCCTCTGAAGGATCACTGGAATGAACTGAAAATATTTTAACAGGGAGAAATATACAAATATAAATGTATTAATGTTGAAAAGAAAAAATACAGCATCAGGAAAAGTCACAAGAGTGACTCAAAATGATTCAGAAACTTATATGTCCCCTTTTATAGGTGAGGGGGAAAAATGTGGACAATTAGGAAAATAGTAAATAACTTTTAGGGGAACTTAATGGGCTTTGAGAAAATACAATGGCCTGGGATAAAATCTACTGGACTTGCAGAAAAGATAATGTTTGTAAATGATGCTCTGTGGGCCTGAAATAGAGGTCAATGTTAAATAATTGAAGTCTGTCAGATATGTTGACAAACTTCAGTTTTTCTTCCTACTATGAACTTAGTCTTCTTTGGTTAGTGAAATTCAGTAAGAAGATTGAAGGTAGTTGTTTTTCTTTTTTGGCAGGCAGATAGAATATTCTAGAAAACACTGTCAGAAAGAAAGAAGAAAAGGTCAGAGGGATCTTGAGGTAGGTTCTGAGGCTTCTCAGCATATTAAAGCACTTGTCTTTGGGGTATGGTTTTCTGAGTCCAAGAGTGTATCAGAAGATATTTCTGTTTCTTATATTGAGCAAAAGATCTTTATTTGGAACAGAACTTTTCAAATCGATAAAAGAGAAAAAAGAGCAAAGTACTTGAATAGGTACTTCATATAATAGAATATCAAAAAAGACAACAAATATATTAAAAGGTGCTCAAATGAGTTGGTCATCAGGGAGATAAAAATCAAAGTCACAATGAAGTAGAATTATGCACATACTGGAATGACTAAAATAAAAAATGCAGGCTCCATCAAATGTCAGAGAACATGTGGAATGACTATCTTCATTATGAAGGCTTGGAATATGGACTGGCAAAACCATTTAGAAAATGACTAATGATACTGAACTCATTGGAGGAGATTCCAGAGAGGGAAACCTTGACTCAGGACAATTAGGGTCCTTGGCATATGTGATGGAAAAGAATTTCAGCATGTACCAGTCAGAGACAAAGAGATTTATTTAGGAAATAAGGTATATATTCCAGGGAAAATATAAGCTCCCTCAAGAAAGTGACATCTTAAGGGGTAAGCAAGAAATACACATTCAAGGGACAGTGCAGGTCAGCTTTACAGGGAGAGTCAGTAACTCCTTTGTCTGGGGTGTTAACAGTAGCTAGGAGCTGGACTAGAGTTGGAATTAGGGTGAAGTTACATATTTTCATGTCAGTTTTTCCTGTGCTCACAAAGGATGGATCAAGGATGAGGGGTAAGAGTGAGGGCTAAGGGTGTGGGCTGGGTAGTTCAGGTATTTGAACCTGAAAGGTTCATGGACATTTTCAGGTATTTAAACCTGAAAGGTTCATGGACATTTTCTACACTCCAATGGTGCATGGTCCCATTTCTCTTTTGAAACTTAGTATTTATCTTTCTTTTTATATCCCCAAATTCCTATCTCAGTGTCTACTAAAGTATGTTGTGTGAATATACAAATGATGATAAAAAAATTTTTCACAACTTGGCACTTGCACATCAGAAACAAAATGCATAAAACTCAACCATCTACTAGACTGAATGTGACAGCATGATTATAAATAGCCTCAAATGAGAAACCACCTAAATATCCGTCAACAGTGGAAAACATTGTGAAATGTTCATATAACAAGAAGAATGTACAGCAATAACAATAAGTTGCTGCTACATGGAAGTGTTTTACAAACAAAACACCAGGCAAAAATCCAGATACAAAGGTATATATTCTGTTCTACTTCAAGGTCAAAACTGCCAGAACTAATTTGTGGTATTAGAAGTCAGAACAGTGTTACCTTTGGAGAGGATGTAAATATGCTGGAACAGGATGAGGAGATTTTATTCATTCATTTTGATTGTGGTGATTACATGGGTATACTTACTTTAAGAAATGTGTCAGAATATATACGTTTAAGTACTTTTATTTATGCATTGGTATTAGTTTACTTTCCATTACTACAGAAAATACTGAAGATAATCAAGTTATAAAGCGAAAAGGTTGCCAGGCCCGGTCGCACATACCTGGAATCCCAGTGGTCCAGGAGGTAGAGGCAGGAGGATAGTGAGTTCAAAGTCAGCCTCAGCAATTTAGTGAGGGGCTAAGCACGTAAATCAGTAAGACCCTGTCTCTAAATAAAATACAAAAATAGGGCTGGGAATGTGGCTCAGTGGTTGAGTACCCCTGAATTCAATCCCTGGTACCCCCAAAAATAAAAAGTAAAAAAATTAAAAAATAAAGATAAAAGGTTCATTTTGGCTCAGAGTTTTAGAGACTTAATCCATGATCAGTTGGCTCCTTTGTTTTGAGCCTGTGGCAGCATATAATGAAGGGATGTGTGGCAGAGCAGAACTATTCACCTCATGGCTGGAAAGCAAAAAAGAATAAGAAAGAGGCCAGGTCCCACACTCCATTGTGTGGCACACACTCCAGTGATCTCAAAACCTCCCACCAGGCTCTACCTCTTAAAGGTTCTACCATGTCATAAAAGTACCACTCTGAGAATCAATCCTTTAAAATGTAGATCTTTGCAGGTATTTAAAATCCAAATGATGGTAGTATGTTATTAGTTAATTTAAAAGTTGATAAGAGGGTCCAGGGATGTGGAGCACCTGCCTCGCATGTGTGGGGCACTGGGTTCAATCCTTAGCACCACATAAGAAAAAATAAAGATATTGTGTCCATACAACCAAAAAAAATATTTAAAAAAAGAAAAGTTGATAAGAAAACTGTCAATGTTTAAATAAATCATCCACTCCAAATATGCACAGTTGGCATTGACTATGCAGAGAAGTCAGAATCTACAAACATGGGAAAGACTCTGAAGTCTGTCCTTTTCGAAAAAGGTATTTACTTCTATGTACCTCATCAAATTAAGAAACCACAGATAAAGGTCTTTCTACTTTGATACCCTCCCTCTTCTGCCTAAGAGGGATGGTTCGATAGAAAGAAGACATCAGGGATCTGACATGTGGCCTAGAAAGAGGTGACCACAGTGGGCAGTTACCTGGGAGATTTCATTTGCATCTCAAGACAATCTTGGATCCCTGTGCACAGTACTCCCCTTCCCTCCTCAAGCTTCCACAGATAGAGCCACCTCCCTTGCCCCCGAAACATTAGCTTCTATCCTTTTAAGCTGTATAGAAGGGTCAGCTATCTTGCCCCTCTGGGAGTCTAATAGTCCCATGCTTCAGATGTAACACATTTTGTATGTTCTTTTCCTTTTTTTTTTTTTTTGTCTGTTAGCAGTTTATTTCATAGACTAAAACTAAAAACTTCAGAGGGAAAAGAGTGCATTTAAAACTTCCCCATAATATTTATATCTCTGTAATGGTTATATGTACAATTGGACTTCCATTTTTTAAAATAAAATTTATATACTCTGATATTCTACTGCTCAGTATAGACTAGCAAATAGGTGCTTCCATTTACAAAACCAAACCCAAACAACTCTATTAGGATTCTATTATCAGTCCTCACTAATATTTAAGCACGTATTAGTCAGGAACCCATTAAAAAAGCTTTTAGAAAAAAATTCAAGGTGTTAATTGATCTCTCAGGAGCATTTGAAATTCAGTTTCCTTTTGTAGTTTCTTTGGAGCTTTGATTGGCTTGAACAAAGTGGCAACCATTTATGTTAGTTGAGTCCCTGATCTGACTGACTGAATGCATAAAAGATCTCAGTGAATGTGCTCAAAATGAGATTGGCCTACATTTGATGGAGTCCATAATGTTTGCTTCTTTCCACATATTCCCTTCATTCTCTGGAATGCCTTGCCCTCCACAGGGGGGAAGAGGTTCTTTAGTTTTGTTTCATCTACATTAAAATGAGAGCCTCCCAAAGGAACACAATTGCCTTCCATCCCCAACCTATAATCTCATTATCTACCTCAGAAAAGAAGACAGAGGAACTAACCACACTTGGACTTTGTTGAAACATAATGTCTGCCCTTTGGGCTCATTCAAATTCCAAGAAGTATCATTTCACAAGCTAATTTCTGTCTCTAGGTCTGTTCTACCTCTTAAAACTGTTATATTACCCAACTCCTTCTTCCCTGTGAAGAAAGTTAGTGTCCACCAAAGGTTTATGTTTTAAAAGTTTGATCCCCAAGGAGGCACTATTGGCAGGTACTGTGACCCTTAAGTGGTGGGGCCTAGTAGGAGGTCTTTAGGTCAATAGGGGTATGTCCTCAAAGGGGATTGTGAGTTCTTTTGCTTTCTTGTTACATAGCTTGTGATAACAGTAGTTTGCTCCATTATGAGCTCTTTGCCACTGCCTTCTGTGCCTTCTTCAGAGGCCCAAAGAAATGGGGAATCCCAGACTTGAACTATGAGCTCCAGAACTATGAGCTGAATAAACCTTTTCTCTTTGTAATTAGTTGCTCAATGTAGTTCATTACAGCATCATGAAACTAATTAATATAAAGAGTATATAACTATCTAACCCTCCTTTGGATTGCTTACTTTGTGTATTACTCCCCTGCTGTGATTTTTACCCTGGGCACATTCTTAAATATGTATATCTTTTCTTCTATTTAATCTGTCTATTTTCAGCTCATTCCAGAGAATCTTCAGAGAGAAGAAGGGAAATTTTTCTTTACCTTTCCAGGAGTTAATTCCATATTTCCATTGCAGAAGTGAGAAAAATAGGTTATAAAATTCAACAATCACAAACATTTACAGTATCCTTTTTATAAGCCATCTTTTGCCAGGTACCAGGGATACCAGAATGAACAGATATTGTTCATACAATGAATTCATAATACTGTAAGGAAGACATGTCAGCAAAGCTTCAAAATATCAGCAACACAAAATAGTCTAACTTTTACTAGAGTGGGTATGGGGTAATGGTACCTATGCTCTGGAAAACCTTTAATAAAATCTTGGCATCTTGGGAATTGGTCCAGTCTCTGTTAATGTAAGGGGGGTCCGGCGGAGCGTCGGAGGGAAAGACCACACAAGAGACTTACTCCATGCAATTGGCAAAAGGGGATTTATTGGGGATCCATTCCAGCGCGCTGGGGCTCCATGCTTACTCAAGAAGGGAGAGCAGCCCAGAGCCCAGAGCAAAGGTCAAGCAGAGCTTAAGTACACTTTTTGGAGAGGGCGGTGGGCTTTGCATACATCAGAACAAATCATCATGAGGCGCGGGGAAATTGAACAACAACTCTGAGACATGATTGGCACATTCATTGGTGGGAACAGGTCGGGTGGGGGTGATTGGTCATTCGTAAGCGGGTTACACATTCAAACTGATTGGTCCGGGCCCTGTGACAAACTGCATAGGGCCCTAGGCTAAATGGTCAGTAGGGCATTGTTTTAACTCTCTCAGGAATTTCAGGTTCTGGGTGTAACAGAGGAACTTAATAATACCTAATCTTTTACATTCAAGCTTTCCAGCTTAGAAACTTTACCCTTTCAGTTACCAACCATATGCTATGCTCTCAGAACTAACACTATTCCACCCTACTAAAAGAATCCTTCAGACTATTCTTTGCTTATCACACCAAGCACTATGTGACACTTTGTGTGTGTGTGTGTGTATGTGTGTGTGTATGTGTGTGTGTGTTTGACAGAGAGAGAGAGAGACTTTTTACATTAAAACTGTAACAGTGGTTGAATATTGCTGCTTTGCCACTGCAACAGTTTTAAAGGGACAAGTTTCTTTCTCTTCCTCTCTCCATGCTCCCTCCTTATCTTTCCCCCTCCCTAATCTCAGGGGAAACAGGATTACCTTTCTTCTCTATTCAGGCAGATTTATCTGTCCTTGAATACAAGCCCACTATAGGAACCAAGTAATCCAGACTTCAGGGATGGTACCAGAATATTTCAGAAATGACTCTCTCCCAAATTAACAAACAAATTACAACTCCAACAAAAAACTCATGCAATGTAGCCTTTGAATCACCTCTTTAAAAACAACCCTTCCCACTGATGTCCCATAGCCTCTGGAACAGGAGTTTCCTGTATTTCTCTTTTGCTAGCAAACCAATAAACCATTTTTTTTCTTTTTATCAAAATCATGTCCTTGTTATTGGACTGGCCTTCAGAAAAAAGGACTGAGTTTTTGCTAACAAATTTGGCACCCCAGATGAGACCTGAGAACAGCCCCCACTCCAGCTTTCTTGGGCAAACCTGGCTTTTCAAGAAATACCACTTCTATACTAAAGATTGCAAGGTGGCTAGCAAAATAGTTGAGAGCTAACTGCCAAAGAGTTTGCCTCAGGTGGAACTGGAGGAGGAACTATTCCTATAAGTAAAGGGAGGAACTTGCCGCAGTCTGGCTGGGCACAAGATCACGAGCCACTCACAGCTTTGTAGATTCAAACAGCAATTCTTTATTCCCGAACTCACACCGGCCTCTACACATGTTCTGGGGAAATCCAAGTTCTGGGCCCAAATTCACGTACTCCACCAGGCTTTGAATCCCAAAAACTTTCTGAATTCCACGAGAACTCAAAGGGAACTCAGGCAGCAGGATACGCCCTATTCCCAGCAGGAATAACCTTAAACCTGGAACTGCCCTAAACCCAAATTGTCCTAAACCGGGAACACCCTAAATCCAAGGAGTGGGATACTTCCTAAAACCTGCAGGATACACCCTAAACCTGGATCCACCCTGGTCCTTGAGCAGGGCCACCTTTCTCAAACATACATACAATGTCACAGCGAATGTCCAAGGCAAGTCCATTTTCACGAGTCCTTCCTCTAAGCAACATGGGGTACGCTGGCAAGGAAATTTCGATGCGTCATTCCTACTTGGCAATGGCCCTCAGCAGAAACTGAGATATCCTCCCAGCCCTTGCCAAAACTCATTTTGCTTCAGGGAACTCCTGCCTTCTCTTCCTGAATTATATAGTCTGCTCCATCTTGTTCCACTTTGAGAACAAGGAAACTAAACTCAGTAAATTCAAGACAACATAGGCCATCTGGTTGAAAAACCAGCCTCTATCTCAGAGCAAAGACTGTCCAAGGAAGGGACATTACCTTTGTCATTGGAAAGACCCACAGAGCACTCCTAGGCACATTCCCACCCTGCTGAGTTGTTTACCTACAAATAACAGGAGAGATCTGCTGAGCCAGGTGTCCCTGACTCAGTCAGGCTAGGTGGGGATCCATAGCAACCCCCTAGCAGCCACCAATCAGCATGAGACAGGGAAATACCTGGGATGCCAGATGACCCTCCCAGTAGTTTATGCTGGTTGATAATGTGTTGAGAAACCATGTAGTTCAGCATGAACACCCCTCTTGGCTTAAACCAATCAGTTCAAATGAATACCACTTTTGTACTGACCAATCACCCTTACCCAACTTGTTCCCCCCAGTGAATGTGCTAATCATGTTTTAGAGTTGTTATTTGATTTTCCCACGGTGTGTGATGATTTGCTAAGAGATGCTATGATGTGTGTGGGGGTCCCTGCCTTCTCCAAAGAATGTATAAAACTGCTGCAAACCCTGGGCTCAGGGCCTCTCAGCATCACCAGTTGCTGTGTGTGCATGTGGAGGACAGAGCTAGCTCGAAATAAACACCTCTTTGCTGCTTAGATCAATCTTGGGTCTCTGGTGGTCTTTTGGGGGTCCCGAATTCGACATAACACTGGTAAGTCCCCCAGTGTTCATGATAAGACCTTTGATTCTACACATCTGGTTCTCTTCATGGGAACATCTGGTCCCTCTTTGTGGGGACATCTGTGGTGCAGGACTCGAGAACCTAGGGACATTTTACTCTCTTTTGGTTTGTTCTAGGTTCTCATCTGTCTTTTGGCCTTGAGTTTGGGAATTTATTCTGTTTGTATCTGTTACTGCCCCTTTTAAGACATGGCCAATAGTGCATTGATCCTATAGGTAGTCTCTTGGGAAAGACCTTGGCTGATCAATTTAAAGGTTCCCATATGTTGGCCACAGTTTGGGGGCTCCTATCTTGTGGTGAAAAGGTAAAGTTTCTAAGCTGCAAATCCTGAGTTAAAATGTAAAGGACTAGGTATTGTAAAGCTTCTGAACTGCACACAGAACCTGAAATTCCTGAGGCAGTTAAGACAATGCCCGGTACTGACCATTTAGTTGTTAAATAACCTGGACCCTGTGCAGTTTGGCACGTAGGCATTCAGGGCCCAAACCAATCAGTTTGAATGTACCCCCCTCCTATCACTCCTGCCTGACCTGTTCCCGCCAATGAATGTACTAATCCTGTTTGAGAGTTGTTGCTCAATTTTTCCATGCCTCATGATGATTTGTTATGATTTATGCAAAGCCCCTGCCCTCCCCAAAAAGTGTACTTAAGCACTGCTCAACCCCTGCTCGGGGCTCTGGGCTGCTCTCCCTTCTTGAGTGAGCACGGAGCCCCAGCATGCTGGATCTGCAATAAACCCCTTTTGCTGTTGCATGAGTCGGTCTCTTGGTGGTCTCTTCCTCCGACATTCACCGGACCCTTACAGTGGTCCTTCTTTGTATTTCTTTTTTATATAATCTTACAATTATAGTTGGCCTGTCAGAGGTAAACTAAGTTGAAGAAAGGGCCACCTACAGTTACAAGCCTATTTAAGATAATGTTTCACCATATTGATCTGGCTTTTGTATAGCTTTCTGTATTATTATACAAACTTGCAGTTGGAGTTGGTCTGTCAAAGGTAAAGTAAATGGAAAAAAAAAATTGTTCAGGACCCACAAAAGACCACCAGAGACCAAGATCGATGTAAGCAGCAAAGAGGTGTTTATTGCGAGCTAGCTCTGTCCTCCGTGCACACAGCAACTGGTGACACTGAGAGACCCCCGAGCCCAGGGTTTGCAGCAGTTATATACACTCTTTGGGGAAGGCAGGGACTCCACATACATCATAGCATATCCTAGCAAATCATCACATACCTCGGGAAAATCATAAAACTCTAAAACATAATTAGCACATTCATTGGTGGGAACAAGTTGGGTAAGGATGATTGGTTAGCACAAGAGCGGGATTTGTTTGAACTGATTGGTTTAAGCTGTTACCATTGTTTACGGGTGATGAGTCCTTGCTTCCCCAATGTTGAAGTATAACACCAGAGAAGCAAGGTTAGAGTGGAAAATAGAAGCTTTATTAAAGGACAGCAGAAAGGACTTCTCCTAGAGGAAGAAGGAGACCCAAGAGGTAGAAATCCATGGAAGGGCGAATGCATTCCCCTTTTTATAGCTAAGGTCTTCATCAGGTCCCCCCCCCATTCCTGTCCTTTGTTCTGTTATCTTTCAGTGATGGAATGTAGGTGGGAAGGCTCAGAAGGGTGGGGCACAGGTGGGCCAAAGAAGTAATCTGGGCAGGAAGGACTTTTGGGTCAGAATCTTCAAGTTTGCTGGGAGCTGTTTCATTAACATTTCTTTGGGATGAGCTCTGGGCCTTGGGGGCATTAACATTCCAAGAGTTGTTCTGCTTTTCCCGGACTTCATTCTCAACATGGCCTTCATATTAGACCCGATTACCTAACTACACTGACTATCTAACTTTAAATCTGGCTTCAGAGCCATGAGGGGAGTATGTACTGAACTACATGGTTTCCCAGCATGTTACCGACCACCATAAACTACTGGGAGGTTCATTTGGCATCCCAGGTATTTTCCCTGTCTCTTGCTGATTGGTGGTTGCTAGGGAGTTGCTATGGGTCCTCACCTAGCCTAAGTCAGGGACACCTGGCACAGCAGATCTCTCCTGTTATTTGTACATAAACAACTCAGCAGGGTGGGTATGTGCCTGAGAGTGCTCTGTGGGTTTTTCAAGGACAAGGGTCATGCCCCCTTCCTTGGACAGGCTTTGCTCTGAGGTAGAGGCTGGTTTCTCAAAAATTGAGTCACATCAGTTTCTCAGTACATGCAGATCTGTCTGTTTTAAAGGCTTCTGTCCTAGTTTCAGTGATCCTCTCTTGTCTCTGTCTTTGTATCTGTTATTGGTGCTTTAAGACATGAGCCATACTCTGTTAATCTTACCAATAGTCCATTTAGCAGAGAGTCTTGGCTAAATGGGCCGTCTATAGGTATAAGCTTGTCTAAGCTCCTTCCTTAGCATCTGCATGGCCATTAAAAAAAAAAAAAAGAGTTTTGCTTTCCTGCCCAAGGGCTTTCTGAGAAAGGCTCACCACTCCCTCATACCAACCCCACCCCTAACCAGCCTTAGGACCCACCTGGCTCTGATTCTGGCCCTGTAAAAGCCCCAGAACCCAATCCTGTTTTGCCCCTCTCTCTGCTCTATAGAGAAATGGTGTTTATTTGTCAGTTCTGACAAATAAACTCTTGTGTGTATTTCTGCTTGGTCTCTTCTTTCATTTCTCACCTACATATCTCTCATTCCTCACTTTCTCTTCAAACACAGTTTACTGTAACTCGAGATATAGTTTCTTCTTTGTATTTTACAATTCTGAATTTTTGACAATTGCATAATGCCCTCTATTCAACATTATTTTACTATAAATAATAGTTTCATTGACCTAAAAATTCTTGTGTTCACCTAATTATTACTCCCTCTCTTTTCCTAAATTCTAGAAACCACAGATCTTTTTACTGACTTCATAGTTTTTTTTTTTCTTTCCCAGAATGTCATGTAGATGAAATTTATAGTATGTGGCCTTTTTGTTACTGAAATATTTGTCCTTGTCCCCAATGCCAATTTCATAAGGATAACATGATTTTGAGAGAAAGGGGAAGAAAAAAAAAGGTTTATTGCTTTGTCAACAAAGGAGAATCACAGGGGACACATGTCCTAGAAGACAGGGGGATTTTTAAAGAGCTATTCAAAGACTCCCTTCCAGATATTCCCAGTAGGGGGATTGTTATTCACTTGTGAATTTGTAAGATAGCCATTCCTTAGATCTTTTGGTACCTTCCCAGCAGTTCAAATTACTTGGTTCATGTGGTGGATGTGTGCTCAAATAGAGATAACATGCTTTAAGATGGAAAAAAGGTAATCTTGTTCCCTTCCCCCAGGTTAGAGAGGGGGAGAAAAAGAAGAAGAAAATAAAAAACATGTCCATTTAAAAATAAGGTCTAGTGGCAGAGCAATAAGGGCTGTATTCAAAGCATGAGGTAGACCACTGTTAATTTTCAGAGTAGCATTGATGCATTTAAGTCTCCTCCATGTTTTTTTTTTCATTGTTAAATATTTCTTTTTAGTATTGAATAATATTCCATTCTCTGGATACAGTTTATTAGTTGAAGAACATCTTGAATGCCTCCAAGTTTTGGCAATTATGAATAAAACTGCTATATACATTCATGAACATGTTTTCATTTGTACATAAGTTTTTGATTCTTTAGGTAAATAGATAGGAACATGGTTATTTGGTTATACAGAAAGAGTATGATTAGTTTTGTGAAAGACTGCCAAACTATCTTCCAAAGTGGCAGTACCATTTTCCTTTCCTACCATCAATGAATTGTTATGCTCGAATTCAGGACCCCCAAAAGACCACCAGAGACCAAGATTGATGTAAGCACCAAAGAGGTGTTTATTGCAAGCTAGCTGGGTCCTCTGTGTACACATACAGCAACTGGTGACACTGAGAGGCCCCGAGCTCAGGGTTTGCAGCAGTTTTATACACTCTTTGGGGAAGGCAGGGACTTCACATACATCATAGCATCTCTTAGCAAATCATCACACACCACAGGAAAATCATAAAATAACTCTAAAATATGATTAGCACATTCACTGGCGGGAACAAGTTGGGTAGGGGTGATTGATTACTGCAAGAGGGGGATTCATTTAAACTAATTGGTTTAAGCTAAGAGGGGTGTTCATGCTGAACTACCTGATTTTCCAACATGTTATCAACCAGCATAAACTACTGGGAGGGTCATCTGGCATCCCAGGTATTTCTCTGTCTCATGCTGATTGGTGGCTGCTAGGGGGTTGCTATGGATCCCCACCTAGCCTGACTGAGTCAGGGACACCTGACTCAGCAGATCTCTCCTGTTATTTGTAGATAAACCACTCAGCAGGGTGGGAATGTGCCTAGGGTCTTTCCAAGGACAGAGGTCATGCCCCTTTCTTGGACAGGCTTTGCTCTGAGGTAGAGGCAGGGTTTTCAGAATGAGAGTCCTTATTGCTTCTCATCCTTACCAGAATTAAGCATTGTCAGAGTTTTGAATTTTAGCTATTCTGATGGTATATAGTAGCATCTCATTATTGTTTTAGTTTGTAATTTCATAATGACATATGATATTGATCATCTTTTCATATGCATATTCTCCATCTGTATATCTTCTTTGATGAGATGTCAGTTTAGATCTTTTAAACATTTTCTATTGGGATGTTTGTTTTTTAATTGTTCATTTTTACATATCCCTTGCCAAGTCCTTTATCAAAAAGTATTTTGGAAGCATTTTATCTCAGTTTGTGGCAGGCATTTTCATCTTTTGTTAGTGTCTTTCACAGATTGAGTGTTCTTAATTTTAATAATGTTCAACATATCAATTTACTCTTTTGTGGTGAGAAACTGATGTGACTCCATTTTTGAAAAAAACAGCCTCTACCTCAGAGCAGGGCATATCCAAAGAAGGGAGGTGACCCTTGTCTTTGGAATAGCCACAGAGCATTTTTAGGCACAGAGCTACCCTGCTGAGTTACTTGTCTATGAATAACAGGAAATGCCTGAGGAGCCAGGTATCCCTAACTTAGGTGACCAGATGTCCTTGACTCAGCAATGCACCTGGAAAGACCAGAGAATGCTTGAGGCCTAATTTCTAACCACAGCAACAGTCAGAGTGAGACAGGGAAGATACCTGAAATAACAGGTGACCCTCCTAGTAGTTTCCAGTGATTGATAACATGATTAGAAAACCCTACAGTTTAGCATATACAGTCTTGCAATCCTTTGGGGCTAAACCAATCAGTTTAAAGTATCCACCACTTGAACTTACCTGACTTGTTCCCACCAATGAATGTGCTAATCAATGTTAAGAGTTGTTGTTTTATTTTCCTGCGGTGTGAAATGATTTGCTATGTGATGTTGTGACGCATAGAGTATCCTCCAAAGCCTATAAATCCTCACTGAACTAAGGACCAGGACTCACTCCTCAGGACTGCTGAGTATGAATTGGTTGTGAGTCCAGGCTCAATAAAGACTCTTGTGTGCTTGCATCAGATTTGACTCCTGGAGGTCTATTGAGGTCTCACGAATCTTGCCTAACAGTGGAGTGTGCTTTTAGTGTCATATCTAACATCATCACCATATCCAAAGTCTCTTAGAATTTCTTCTATGCTATATTCTAGAAGTTTGAGAGTTTTGTGTTTCTCATTTAGAGCTGTGACCCTTTTGTATTAACCTTTCCAAGAGATATAAGTTCTGTATCTAGATTCTTTTTTTTTTTTTTGGTATGCAGATATATGGTTGTTCCAGCATCACATGTTGAAAAAACTATCTTTTTCCATTGAAGTGTATCTTTGCCTCTTTCTTAAAGATTTAACTTTCATGCTAGTTCACTTTGAGACTCTAGCAATTCATTACTTACACTCTAAGTATTCCTACCAGTGTTAGTGGACAGACTAATGTGAATGGTAGAAATATGAGGTTAAGAGAATGATTCTATAAAATGGGCAATGGTACCTGTTGGTAAAGATGGCGCCTGGAGTGCTTCTCTTCCAGGAGCTCAGGTCCATGATGCACTGAAGGCACACGAACCATCACCTCCAATCCCTGTGAATGGCTTGAACTTTGAATGGTGCACTTCCAATCCCTGAAGTGGCTCGAACTCTCAGCCAATGAATAAGTAACAGCCCACTCACTTTGCTCCTCCTCATCCTGTGTTAAGCCCATAAATATCAATACCCTGTTCGTGTTCTCTCTCTTACTCTTACTCTCTTACTCTCCCTCTCTCCCTTACTCTACCCTTCTTATTCTTTCCCCTTCTCCCTCTCTGTATCTCTCCTCCCTGCCCTTCCCCCCTCTCCCCCTCTCTCCTCTCTTCTCTCTCTCCTCTCTCTCTCTCTCCCCCTCTCTCTCGACACCCTTCTCTTGTGTGATGGCTGCTATGGTCCTGCTAATAAAATCTCGGACAGGTAAACAGTTGTTTTGGCTTGTTGAGTTTACAGAGCTTTTCCATTGTCCTTTACAGTACCTGAAGGGCAAGACTTTTGTGACCATTTTCATAGACCAGATCCCAGGGAGATAATCATAATTTTTCTTAACTATAAAATATGTAATAATTTATGGCTAAAAATCCAACTAGAACAAGTCCACATGGGCCAAAGTGATCTAGGTTGTCATGGTAGTGGGGAATTGAAAGTCTGTCATCCTGCTGACTGACAAGTCAAAAGCCAAGAAGTGGAACTAGGTGGGACTCTCTGGAAACTTTTCTGGAATACCCAATAAAACTAGAGTACAGGTATTGCCAAAAGCTCCATCTTTGCCCTCAATGCTAATCAAACTCAAGAACACGGTTTTGACAAAAAGGAAAAATAAGGTTATTGCTTTACTAGCAAAGGAGAAATACAGGAGACTTCTGACCCAAAGGCTGGGATTATGCCCATCAGGAGGAACAGGAGGCATTTATAGATATGACTCTGACTCCAAGGCTACATTCCAGGTGTTCTCTGTCTGAAGTTGTAACGCACTTGTTAATTTGGAAGATAGTTGTTTCTGAGATCTTCTGGTACCATCCCTGAAGTCCGGATTACTTGGTTCCTATAGTGCACATGTACTCAAGGACAGATAAACCTGCCTAAAATGGAGAAGAAAGGTAATCCTGTAATCCTCTGAGATTAGGGAGGGGGAGAAATAAGGAGGGAGCAGGGAGAGAGGAAAAGAAACATGTCCATTTAAAAAATGTTGCAGTGGCAGAGCATCCAGGGCTATATTCAAAGCATAAGGTGGACCACTGCTACACAGGAAAGGCACATTTCCCTCTGAAAAACCAGCCTCTACCCTTAGCAAAGCCTGTCCAAGGAAGGGGGCATGACCTTTGTCCTTGGAAAGACCCACAGAGCACTCCTAGGCACATACCCTTGTTTGTCTACAAATAACAGGAGAGATCTGCTGCACCAGGTTTCCCTGACTCTGTCAGGCTAGGTGAGGACCCATAGCAGCCTCTTAGCAGCCACCAATCAGCATGAGACAGGGAAATACCTGGGATGCCAGATGACCCTCCCAGTAGTTTATGGTGGTTGATAATGTGTTGAGAAACCATGTAGTTCAGCATGAACACCCCTCTTGGCTTAAACCAATCAGTTCAAATGAATACCCCTTTTGTACTGACCAATCACCCTTACCCAACTTGTTCCCGCCAGTGAATGTGCTAATCATGTTTTAGAGTTGTTTGATTTTCCCACGGTGTGTGATGATTTGCTAAGAGATGCTGTGATGTATGTGAAGTCCCTGCCTTCCTCAAAGACTGTATAAAACTGCTGCAAACCCTGGGATCGGGGCCTCTTAGTGTCACCAGTTGCTGTGTGTGTGCACAGAGGACCGAGCTAGCTCGCAATAAACACCTCTTTGCTGCTTACATCGATCTTGGTCTCTGGTGGTCTTTTGGGGGTCCCGAGTTCAAGCATAACACCATTCCTATCTGAGAGGATCCAACTCTCTCCTTTGAGCATTTCCCCTTTCCCTTTACCTATCCCTCCAATAAAGTAATTTCTAAACAACTTTTCTGAAATATTTCTGATTTGATTGCAAGAACTAGTTTGAAGGTGGTGGTGGGGGGGTGTGTTCCCAGAGGCTATGAATCTGCCCATCAGGGAGAACAGAGGGTTTTTAAAGAAGTGATTAATTCCAGGTGTTCCGTGTGTGTGTGTGTGTGTGTGTGTGTGTGTGTGAAAGAGAGAGAGAGAGAGAGAGAGAGAGAGAGAGAGAGAGAGAGACTGTGTGTGTGTGTGTGTGTGTGTGTGTGTGTGGCAGGTGGGGGTGGGGTTGTGATTCACTTGTTAATTTTGGAGATAGCTATCCCTGAAGTCTAAATTACTTGTTTCCTGTGTTGGGCATATGCTCAAAGACAGACAACTTAACCTAGAATGGAAAAAAAGATAGTCCTGTTTCCCACCTTGCAGGTTAGTGAAGGGGAGAGGGAGAAGAGAAAAAGATAACATGTTCATTTTAAAATAAGCCTCAATGGCAGAACTGCAAGCAAGGGCTATGTTCAAAGCCTGAGGTATATCACTGCTATATTATCTTGGGCTTCTGCTCCCAGTAAGCTGTGATTCTCTGTATCCACCACTATCTTTAGTTACTGGGGCAGTCTTTTACCTGTGACTTAATGTTCTGAGAGATCTAAAGAGAGTTGTTTTTCAGTTCACCATTTCTCTTGTTATGAGAATGCATGTGATGCCTCCCAAACTCTTTACATGATGGACTGGAAATAGAATATTGAATATGCCTTTTCTAAGTTGTTTAAAAATGCATATCATGCCCCAAATTTCTCCTAGACTGGAGAAAGTAATCATTATTATTATTATTTTCAATTAGAAGGGAAAGAAACTGTCATAAAGCAGAGGCACAATCATGTTTAGATCTCATATTTCATTTCTTGACAATAGCTCTTCCAGCTCTGAGAGCATGCATGATTCAGTGATATGAATGGAGGACTATCAGTAGGCTTTGTTCTTCTTTTCTGGGAGTACTCCTATCTTGTTGTTTTGTAACATTGGTCCACTTTATGCTTTAAATATAGCCCTTGCTGCTTTGTCACTGTGACTTATTTGGTACTGTGACTTATTTTTAAGATGGACATGTTTCTTTCCCTTCCTGTCCCTAATATTGAGGGAACAGTGTTATGCTGGAATTTGGGACCCCCCCAAAGACCACCAGAGACCAAGATTGATGTAAGCAGCAAAGAGGTGTTTATTGCGAGCTAGCTCAGTCCTCCACACACACACACACACACACACACACACACACACACACAGCAACCAGTGATGCTGAAAGGCCCCGATCCCAGGGTTTGCTGCAGTTTTATATACTCTTTGGGGAAGGCAGGGACCCACACATACATCATAGCATCTCTTAGCAAATCATCACACACTGCGGGAAAATCAAACAACAACTCTAAAACATGATTAGCACATTCACTGGCGGGAACAAGTTGGGTAGGGGTGATTGGTCAGTACAAAAGGGGTATTCATTTGAACTGATTGGTTTAAGCCAAGAGGGGTGTTCATGCTGAACTACATGGTTTCTCAACATGTTATCAACCACCATAAACTACTGGGAGGGTCATCTGGCATCCCAGGTATTTCTCTGTCTCATGCTGATTGGTGGCTGCTAGGGGGTTGCTATGGGTCCCCACCTAGCCTGACTGAGTCAGGGACACCTGGCTCAGCAGATCTCTCCTGTTATTTGTAGATAAACAACTCAGCAGGGTGGGAATGTGCCTAGGAGTGCTCTGTGGGTCTTTCCAAGGACAAAGGTCATGCCCCATCCTTGGACATGCTTTGCTCTGAGATAGAAGCTGGTTTTTCAACAGGATTACCTTTCTTCCCCATCCTAGGCAGAGTTATCTGTCCTTGAGCACCCACCCATTACAGCAATGATGTAATTGTAAGGAAAGAATTCAGATGTCCTTTGGGGTGGCACCAGGAAATCTAAGAAAAGACTATTTCCAAATTAACAAATGAATTACATATAACTACTGAAAACAGGTAGAATGTAGCCTTTGATTCACCTCTTTAAAAGCCCCCTGTTCCCCCCCATGGGCAAAAACAAAGCCCCTGGGACAGGAGTCCCCTGTGTTTCTCCTTTGCTGGGAAAGCAATAAAACTTCTTTTCCTTTTTCTCAAAACCATGTCCTTGTGAATTGGCACTGGGGACAAGAATGGAGCTTTTTGTCACACTTTTTACACGGAGGAACACTTATTTATGGAGTTTCTTCTTATTTCTTATTCCCACACCCTTGCCCATTTGATCCTTACATTTGAGAAAATATCAGAAACCTGTCTTTCATTCCTCATTTGGCTGGAATTTGGGAATTTAGGTTCTAATGCTAAGAATGTGCATTAAATTCAGTGACTTACGATTATAAGCAGTCCTTGCAAGTCTTTACTACAAGCACAACATCAACACAGAACTTCCAGAGGAAGAACAAAAGAAAACAAGATGCATATGCCACGCCATGTCTGGAAGGTATTTTGCTCCTAGAATGTGTGATTCAGTGTTGCTTCACTATGACTTGACCTCAGCCATGTTGGGATGCTGATCCTCCTAGAGCTGAGACACCTTCGTGCTGGTCAACAGGCATCAGGCAGACTATCTATCCTGCTGATACCCTGAGCTCCTGCTTTAGAACTGACTTGATTCCATCTCTCATCTCTGAAAATGCAAGCTTAAGCAAAGCAGGCATTGCTTGTAGGCTACATGACCGATGCCTATGTTATACTTTAAAATATTACTCTTATGTGTCACTAATCATGACTTAGCTAGGTATCTTGTTCTGAATAACTTGGACATATCACCTAGTAAAACCATCACTATGCCCTTAGGACTTAACTACCATCTATAGCTTATATATCAAAACAGTAACAATATGGGCTTAGAAAGGTTAAGTAATTTACCCACGGTTGTTTCACAGTCAGTGCAATAGAGACAGCCATCCCCTCTACACACTCTTAGTTTGTTCATTCTTCTTTTCTTTCTTTGCTTTTTTCACCAGTCCTGGGGATTAGACCCAGTGGCACTGTTCCACTGGGCTACATGTTGGTTCTTTCTCTTTTGAGATACATTTTGGTATCACTAAGTTGACCAGGCTGACCTTGAGCTGGAATTATAGGTGTGTACCCCTGTGCCTGGCCTACCCTTGAGCTCTTTGACTGGGTCTAGGAACCAAATGAATGCAATGCTGGTTAACAAGAGAAAGGCATACAACTTGTATTAATTTTATGTATACACAGAAATTTTCACAAGAGTGAGATGCTTTTATATGTTTTAGACAAAGAATAATAAATTTGTGGAGGAAATGACAGGACAAACGGATCTCTGGACTGAGGTAAATTTTAGGGTTGTCATTAAGAAAAATATGGGTGGTTGTAAAGGGTAGTAGATAAGAGTTACTCCAATGAGTTCATTCAAGTTCATTATAGTCGCAATTACCAATCTCTGGGGCTTAAAGCTTTCTTGCCTTGGTTTGTGAAGGACACTCTTCCCAAAAGAATCTTTATAACTTGCTGCATGTAGGGAAAAAACAGTCTAAATGGCCCCTTCTACATTTGTATTTCCTCAGGTGATCTAAACTTGAAATAATCAATATATCAATTTGACATATTTTGAGGTGGCATGTTTACTTCAGCAAGTGGGAGAATCTGGTTTTAATCAAATGATCTGACTCGGTGTAAGGGGGGGCCCGGCGGAGCGTCGGAGGGAGAGACCACACAAGAGACTTACTCCATGCAATTGGCAAAAGGGGATTTATTGGGGATCCATTCCAGCGCGCTGGGGCTCCATGCTTACTCAAGAAGGGAGAGCAGCCCAGAGCCCAGAGCAAAGGTCAAGCAGAGCTTAAGTACACTTTTTGGGGAGGGCGGGAGGCTTTGCATACATCAGAACAAATCATCATGAGGCGTGGGGAAATTGAACAACAACTCTGAGACGTGATTGGCACATTCATTGGTGGGAACAGATCGGGCAGGGGTGATTGGTCATTCGTAAGCGGGTTACACATTCAAACTGATTGGTCCGGGCCCTGTGAGGAACTGCACAGGGCCCTAGGCTAAATGGCCAGTAGGGTGTTGTCTTAACTATCTCAGTAATCTGGGTGTAACAGAGGAACTTAATAATACCTAATCTTTTACATTCAAGCTTTCCAGCTTAGAAACTTTACCCTTTCATCGGGAGGGTACCTGAGTAACCACTGTGATCTACTGCCCAGAGGAGAAGAAATAGAAGGCATTAGGCACCACTCACCTGACACAAATTCACCTTTGCTTCAGTTTCTATGGGGAGTCAGTTTCCCATTTCTGACTGCATGCAGGATGATGGTCCATTCAGTGGCTCTGATTTGGTTTCATTATTCCTCATTTTTACATCAGATCTGATCTGCCTTCTAGACATTTCCACCTTTTCTACATATTCCTAGCTTAAATCCTTCAGGATTAAATCCAAATTCTCTGCCATTACCTCCAAATGATGTATGGCCCAAACCCCACCTGCCCCTTCACTTCCATCTGTCTCCCCTCTTATGTTTTAGCCACCAGGTGTTTTTTCCATGCTGCAATTATATCAAGCTTTCTCATGGCCTTGAATCTCCCTTCAAGTCGTATTTCTCTTTGGATGCCTGCGAGGCTGATTTCTCATCATTCAGGTCTCAGGTTACTTTCCCTAAGTTGATCCTGCATACCTGGCATTAGCTGGGCATAGGCTTGGGCAGAAGGAACATTAGGGCAGTACTGAGGCCAGAGGGAGTGTCAGGGACAAATTTTACCATTATGTCAAGGGCTGGCCTGTAGTATAAAACAGGTGCATATTGGGCAGCCTGGCTCACACTTTCTGACTAATTTCTATACCTTTGGATCCCTTTCTAAAGCCAGCAGCCGAGTGAGTGGCACTCTAAGAAGGAACCACATTTTCATGGAGTGCTAAGGAGGGTGGTGTCAGGAACAAAAGTGTTGGCACAGCTGTGCAGGTGGCCCTGGAGAAAACTCCAGGCTGGATCTCTGGGACATACCTGGGAAATTACACAGCTCTATCTTCTGGGGCCCCTTCCAGCCCATCCACAGCTACTGCCAGCTGGCTCCTAAAGCCTAGAAACTGCATGCCCAAGGGTATGTCAGCTTCCTTGGCGGGTGAAGGAGCTAAATCTCTTTCTTTTTATAACATTTTGCTATTTTAGTGCAAACACACTATCAAACTTCCTGTGCCTGACAAGGGATCATACTCCTGTTGTCTCCTCATTCCTGGGAAGCTTGGTGTCCCTCAGGGCTGCTGTGACTCACTCCCACACAGTCACTCTCACTCACTCCATTCCTGGCAGCCGTTGCAGAAAGAGGGGTGAGGCCAGATCTGCTCTGTGTTCTGTTTTCCTGGAAGCCTGCCAGCAATAGCACTGCCTTGCTTCCTGCAAACCTGCATTTGTGAGCTGTCTGAGCATCCCCTGTAGACCATCTGTCTCAGCCCATCTTGGACAGATGTGGTATACCAAAGAGCAAGACTAGCCACCCATGGTGTGTCTCCCTGGCTGCCTGGAGGCCAGATGCACACGAGGGCCATGTTTAACATCCCAAGAGACAGGTAAAGCTACGAGAAAGTCAGCCCAGTGTTTTTTGGATCATGTGATCCTTAGGTTTCATTTATTGAGAACCTAATGAATCCCAGGCTCTTTGTAGGAATTTTCCTTGGATGTTTCAGAAGCCCTCAGGTTCAGTCCATGTTTCCCGTTCTATGCTCCGAAGCTTACCACATATTTCATCACTATTCTCTTTGAGAGTTTTTGTCTCTTTCCTTATATACTCTCAGTGTATTTAGGGCTTTATGAGGGCAAGATGTGGCTCTGACAAAAACAGGTTATTAATAAACCTATGTACATATTGAATCTTAACAGGTTATTAATAAACCTATGTACATATTGAATCTATGACCAGAGTCATAGGTGTAATTAGCCTTCTTCCTTCTTTAATTCCTTTTCTTCCTTCTTTTTTTTTCTTTCATTTAGAAGATTTAAGATAGGAATTCATTTGTGTCTGATTCAAATACTCCAGACATTTTCATCTTTCCCATTGCACTCTTAAATTTGGGAAAAGCATTTAACTTTCTGACTATAGCACCTCCATGAAGGAATGTTGTGTTACAGTGCCTGGAGCCCTTCAGGACTCTCATATTCATTTCAAAAGTGTTGGCTGTTGGTATCTCACAATGACCCTCATCTGAAGGAAGCAATTCCCCATCCAAGCTTTTCCCCCATCTGGGAATAGTTGCATCCCATAATTGGTGAATTCAGTACTATAAAGGCCTACTTCCAGTCCTCACTAGGGAACCTCTGAAGGCCACAACAGCTCCAGTGTGCCTGTTCAGGCTGGCTGAAGTCTCTTGCAGCTGCATCACAGTTCAACCACTGCTTCTGCCCAATGCCCTTTCCCTCATCTCTTTTGGGTGTCCTTCTGAGAGCCTTTCTCAATAAATCTCTTGCATGTATATCTTAGTGGATCAGAGGCTATTTTCTGGGGGATACAACCCCCCTCATCAATTGTACATAATGTGACCTTAGGATACAGACCAAAAAATTGAATTTTCGAGTTGCATTACCCGCAGGTGGCTGACAACAAAAGCTCCCTTGCTGGTGGTAGATGGAGCACAAATAGTTCTTGCCTTGCAGTTGGAGTGCAGTTTTTAAGACTTTTGTGAATGATGATTTGGGGTGGGAAACTATGGAAAGGATTGCTTTCATAAGTGCATTTGTATCTACTAGAAATATCCATTTCAGGTATTTGAGGTGTTTAGGGGAATTATAATAATTATTAAGGACTATGGAACTAGATGGTTCTTGTTGTGAGCATTCAACAAATTAGAGAAAAATGATAAAAGGCAGGTGGGGCTTAAATTACCAATAAGGCAGTCTGGAAAACCAGAGCATCTCTTCAGCTCTAGAAGAGACATCTCCTTTCTTCAGCAAAGGGCAGGAGAAGCTGAAGATCAGACCCAGACTTTCCACGAGCATCAGAAATCTAGAGTAATTGGAACCTCAACTTTTGAAGGTCTTTTTCTCCACGTTCATAGCCATGTTCAGAAAGAGTGGTGCCCTGATGCTGCAGGTGGGTACATTATGTCAGTGCCTTTGAAATATTAAATACCAGATTCCTCTGAACCCCCAGACCTATAATAATTGGCCCTCTTCCTAGCAAAAGGCTTATCATTTGAAGATACTGTTGAAGATGGCTGCCTTTCAAGGTAGAACTTGCCTCATGATTTCTCTCTCTCTCCTCCTGACCACCAAGACAATAACCAGGGTCAAGTCACAGCATGTACATGTTGAGCCTGACTAAGAACGAAAGCCACTGCATGTCAAAGTAGCTTCTAGGCCAGCCAACATGTGTTGGCAGGTTTTGAGACCTCTGGACTGAATCTGAATGCACTGGATCCAGGAGCATTGAATACAAAGTTGGATAAGGGTGAATTTATTGATGTAGGAGCAAACTCTTCTGATTTAGAATTTAATATCAGGGCACAGACATCAGGAAATTGTACTAATATGCTGCCAGATTGTCTAGAATTTTTGGGAAAAGTGATGATCCATATTAAAAGAAGTGTAAGTGACAGAATTTCTAAAGCATATGATAGAAGAAGTGTTGAGAGGCTCAGAGAAATGAGCATTGTAAAATAGATAAACTGAAAATGCTACCAGCTTACACTTTATGAGGAGTACTCAGAGGATGCTTTATTAAAATAATACAAAATACACAAGTAAAAAGGGGAACTGCACACCAGTGAAAGATTTTCAGGCATAGAGAGTCCTGGGATATGCCAAGTATTCTCTCCAAAATATATAAACAATTTATTGCATGTTGTACTTCCCAGAAGCAAGAAAGAACACAGTCCCTAGCAGCCACCCTTGGATTCTCAGGGAGTATATTCCACACCTATAAATCCTGCTCCCACTACTACTAAGTGTGGTCCTTGGAAAGGTGCTATATGTGGTTCAGTACAAGTTGCAATAAAAAAATCACCCTGGAGACACCAAGAGTTTGGGCCCAAAGATATGCCATTCAAAAGCAGAAAGTTATATATACATTTAAAAATTCTTTTCAGGATGACTTACATTAGCAGGCTTTTCTTTTTTTTTTTCTCCCCTCAAACCCACTAGGTCATAGGGTCAGGTAAATCTAGCAGCAATCCATTGTGATCTAGATTGCAATGTTGTACAAGCATGGTACATCCAGCATCATGTGAGAGCAGGGCCAGAGGATGCTAGGGAGCTACATGGCAAGGTGAACCTCCTTGTCGTCTATGTTGCTTCAGTATCTCTTTCAGGTCACAGCTACAATTTTGTGGGCAGTCCTGTGTGGCCACTTGATAGAGTCTGAAAAAGATCAAGCCTGGTTCACAAAGGTTTGTGTGAATACAAGACAAAAAGGACCATAGATACACTATATGACCACTCTGGGTGTTCTTAAGACAGTAGTGATAGGAAACTCTTCCACAAAGAAATATTTTAAGTAATATGCTTGGCCATCTACTTGTGCGAAAAGTAGAGAGGTCATGAATATAAATGACCTCAGTGGTGGGTCCTTAGCTGGTTGCTTGGAAGCTAGGAAGAAGAAATATAAGAATAAGAACAGGAAGTCTGGAGAAGATAATCTACTAACTCTATCAAGGAGCATCTATGACTGAAGAGGCACAGAAAGTTAAGAAGGAAAGAATGATCTCTTCAGATGATATCAAACAGCCTCTAACATTGGCCATTTCAGGGCTAGGCCAGTGGGTCCCTGAGCAGAGTAGCTGGGATGTCAGGAATGAAGGTTATGTGTGGAACAAAAGCATGGGCTTCAACTCACTAAGCACAATGAGCTGCTTTTTCTGGCATTTATCCAGTATAGTAGCAACAAAGACTGATAGAGCTCTTGATATGGAACCATTACTTGAAGAGGCTCACACACCTCAGAGGTAGATTGATTACTTTGTACCTTTCTAAATCGAAAAGGAAAAAATTTATCATGAGTGGAATCCATATATTCTAAGCAAGTGATAAAGTCTAAATGTTTGTGTCCCCCAACATTCATATGCTGAAACCTAATGCTCAATGGGATGGCATTAAGACATGGAGTTTTAGGATATGATTAAGACATGTGGATGGAGCCCTCATGAATAATAAGATTAGTTCCTTTATAAAAGAGGTCCCAAAGTACTTCCTCATCCCTTTCACTACAGGAGAAGACAGATAGAAGGTACCAATTATAAACTAGATAGTGTTTTTTTTTTTTTTTTTTTTTTGCCAGACAACAAATCTGTTGATGCCTTGGGCTTGGACTTCCAGACTTAAAAACTATGAGAAATAAATTTATGTTTATAAGTTACCCAGTTGTTGTTATCTTGTTAAAGCAGCCAAAATAGACTAAGACAATGAGGTTAGTCTTGTTTCTAGGTGTTTTGGTTTGGATGTGAGTCTTCCAAAACGCTCATTTGTGAGACAATGTAGGAAGATTTAGAGGGAAGTAAATTAATCCCCTCACAGGGATTAACTGAATGGTAACTGTAGGCAGGTAGGGTGTGGCTGGAGGAGGTGGGTCACTGGGGGCACACTTTTGGTGTTTAAATTTGGTGAACTGAGCTTAGTCTTTCTCTTTCTCTCTGCTTCCTGGTGTGATGTCTTAAGCCACATGCCTCCATGATATTCTTCCACCATGGTGTTTGGTCTTACCCTGAGCCCCTAGGAACAGAGTCAACTGTCTATGGATTGAGATCTCTGAAATCATGAGCCCCTAAATAAACTTTTCCTCTTTTTTTTATTTTTATTTTTATTTTTTTTATTGTTGGTCATTCAAAACATTACATAGTTCTTAATACATCATATTTCACAGGTTGATTCAAGTGGGTTATGAACTCCCAATTTTACCCCGTATACAGGTTGCTGTATCACATCAGTTACCCTTCCATTGATTGACATAATGCCTTTCTAGCGTCTGATGTATTCTGCTGTCTGTCCTATTCTCTACTATCCCCCCTCCCCTCCCCTCCCCTCCCCTCCCCTTTTCTCTCTCTACCCCTTCTACTGTAAATCATTTCTTCCATTTGTATTGTCTTGTCTTACCCCTCCTTTTCTCTTATATGTGATTTTGTATAACCCTGAGGATCGCCTTCCATTTCCATGCGATTTCCCTTCTCACTCCCTTTCCCTCCCACCTCTCAACCCTGTTAATGTAAATCTTCTTCTCAAGCTCTTCGTCCCTACCCTGTCCTTGTTTCCTCCCCTTATATCAAAGGAGTCATTTGGTATTTGTTTTTTAAAGATTGACTAGCTTCACTTAGCATAATCTGCTCTAATGCCATCCATTTCCCTCCAAATTCTATGATTTTGTTATTTTTTAGTGCAGAGTAATACTCCATTGTGTATAAATGCCACATTTTTTTTATCCATTCATCTATTGAAGGGCATCTAGGCTGATTCCACAATCTTGCTATCGTGAATTGTGCTGCTATGAACATCGATGTAGCAGTGTCCCTGTAGCATGCTCTTATTAGGTCTTTAGGGAATAGACCGAGAAGGGGGATAGCTGGGTCAAATGGTGGTTCCATTCCCAGCTTTCCAAGAAATCTCCATACTGCTTTCCAAATTGGCTGCACCAGTTTGCAGTCCCACCAGCAATGAACAAGAGTGCCCTTTTCCCCGCATCCTCTCCAGCACTTATTGTTGTTTGACTTCCTAATGGCTGCCAGTCTTACTGGAGTGAGATGGTATCTTAGGGTAGTTTTGATTTGCATTTCTCTGACTGCTAGCGATGGTGAGCATTTTTTCATGTACTTATTGATTGATTGTATGTCCTCCTCTGAGAAGTGTCTGTTCAGGTCCTTTGCCCATTTTTTGATTGAGTTATTTGTTATCTTATTGTCTAATTTTTTTAGTTCTTTATATATTCTGGTTATTAGGGCAACTTTTCCTCTTTTAATTGTTGCTTTTCAGGTCTTCTGGTCACAGAATCAAAAAGGATACTACTAAAACCATAGGATACTGGTCAGCACCAATATTTAAAGTTTAACATACTATTTGATCTGCCAACAATGAATCCTGTACTATATCATATTAGACCAAAAGTCTCATTTCAGACTCCTTATATTAAGAAACAAGCAATAGCTGGCTGGAGTAAAGGTACCTCATTATCAGGAAGTGGATGTGGTGTTCACACACTAGGAACAGCATCCAGGTGGCCAGTTGGGGTATCTCTTAGTGAATCACTGCCAATCTCAACAGTAAATAAAAAAAGGCAATAATCATGGTCTGAGAAGGACATGGTGACCAGAATCAGATCCTTCAGAAATGTGGGTCTGTGTTGTTCTACCAGGTAAGTCTCTAAGACTAGCCAAGGGGAAGAAGAGAAAGGAGACAATGAAGGTCTCAAGACTAGCTGCAGTCTGGATTTGGGGAAAGTGAGAAGGCTATAGTCATCCTACTAGTCTTCTCTTTGTAAGTATCCTGGGGGAAGGATACCAGCAGAACCCTGGAATACCCATATACAAAAAAAATATTAATTCACTATATGAAACTGTTAGGTTGGTTTGAGGTGACTAAGGGAACAAAGCACCAGGCAACCTGCGTGCGCAAAAGAACAACCAATCAGGCACCAACAGACAAGCAGTGATGGTGCCTTATAACCACCTGTCAATCAGTGGCGTATCCTGACCAATCCTGGAAGGACATGGATCTCAGCAAGATTCCCCCACCAATCCCAGGAGGACAAGGGACTCTAAAAACATTTTTTTTTTCTGTCCCAAGCCCTCCCTTCCTGCCCTAAGCCCAATAAAATTCTAATCTTGCTAAGCCTGGGCACGATTCCCCAGACCCGCTCTGTTGGACTGGAGGGTCTCACCTGGGAGCATTCCTTAATAAAGCCTTGTTCAGCAGCTTTTAATCTGCCTCCTTTTGATCATAGGTGTCTGACCTTACAGAAACAAGCAGATTCTAGGGCAAAAGATACTGGGATGCAATATCATGTTCCATTTAGGACATAGGAAATCATTCCCCCACCTGGTGTTTTGTAGCTTAATCCCTCTCTCAGAAGGACCATGGCTGAAGGAAGTTGCCCAAATCTGACACTCTCCTGGGTGCAGTTTGTGCACAAGGATAAGGCAAGGCTTTGGAACAGAGATGTGGCCACTTCATTACAGTGGAAAGGATTCTAGGGAGCAGGCTTGCTTTCAGAGTAACAAGTCATCTCAGTTTGCTGGACACAGGTTTTCCTGGGTGTGGGACTTTGGGTTCCAACACCAGTGAACCGAGAAGAGCTGGTCATCCACTGATGCTAGCATTCACCAGGGAGTCTACTGAGGCCCCCTCACAATTGCATCACAGATTGGCTTTACTTCTTTACCTGTTCAGCTTCCCTTATCTCTCACAGATTCCATTCTCCAGAGAACTCCCAAATAAGGGAGTCTTACAGAATCTTTTTCCTGGAGAGTCATCGTATGTGTATGTCAAGTCCCTTATCTTTCCCAATTACCTCATTTCTACAGTCAGATTCTGAGCTTGATTAGACCTTTGTAAGAAAGTCAGAGCTCTGTGAGTAGAAGAAACATCCTTGGCCACATTTAGCAGGGTTCTTGGACAAATTCATACCCAACTTTTTTTTTTCTTTTTTTTTTTTAAATTATTTGTTCTAATTAGTTATTGAGTGGTTTAGTCAGCTTTTTCACTGCTGTGACTATAGGACTAACCAGAACAACTAGAGCAGAAAAAGTTTATTTAAGGGCTTATGGTTTCAGAGGTTTTAGTCCACAGAAGGCTGGGTCCATTCCTTGGGACTCAAGGTGAGGCAGGACATCATGGTGGAAGAGTGTGGCAGAGGGAAGCAGCTCACATGGTGATCAGAAGCAGAGAAAGACTCCACTTTCCAGATACAAAGTATATATGTACCCCATAGCCCTGCACCCAATGAACTACTTCCTCCATTCATACTCTACCACTTAAATTACCACTCAGTTAATCCGTATCAAGGGATTAAGATTAGTTTGAGACTCTCACAATCCAGTCATTTCTCCTCCAAACTGTCGTTCATTGTCTCACATGTGAGCTTCTGGGGGATACCACATCTAAACCATAGCAGGCAGTTTGTTTTTGGGAATGGGTCTTGCTCCTTTCTCCAAATCTGTCAGTACAGAGAGGGCTGGACAGATTGCTGTGTGTGTGTGTGTGTCTGTGTGTGTGTGTCTGTGTGTGTGTGTGTAAAGAGAGAGAGAGAGATAGAGATATGGGGGCGGGGTATTGAGAAGGTTGTGACTGGGATATGAACCTAAAACAACTTCCATTTAAAATGATGGCTAGCATTTTAATGGTGTCAGAGATTTTCTGCAAAGAAAAAAAGACTGACTGTTCAAAACAACGAAAGTAGCAAATACAAAGCATTTCTACTCCTTCCCAAAGCCTGAAAGGTGACACTCTGTTCATGTATACTGTAAAGCTAGATCCGTCCTTGGATTCTAAGTCTTGGCCATTCAGTTTGCATCTTTTGGGTTTGCAGGAGTTTTTAAGTAGCTTCTTCCCTTTGGAATCTCATTCACAGTGTGGCTTTTGTCTTTCACAGGGTTTTGTGCACCTTGGGTAGAAAAGCCCTCAGCTCCCTGAATAGGATGGTATCCTTATCTTGTCTGCTCCTTGTTAGGCTGGTTCACTGATGTAGACACAGTGTTTATCATGTTTGAGGCCCAGAGAGGTTGTTAGTGAGTATGTGTGGGTGGCCTGTATGTTTTGTGATTTTCATCTTGACTAAGGAGATCAATCTAGCTAGGTGAGATACAGTCTGCCACAAAGGCCTGATATGCACTTGTGTTTTACACTCATGTGGATTCTCTGGGTGTAATATTTATGAGCATGTGTGTATATGAGGCTGGGGTTGAGAAGATTTCCAGAAAGAATCCAATGAATCTTGTTGCCTGCTGCCCACTCTTCTAGGCAGTATCTGACTAGATCTTTTTGGTATGGTGGAGGATTTTTTTTGTTGTTGTTGTTCCTGCTCTGGAAGTTCCTGGACTCAATTTTTCTCTTAAGCCTATCTCTCCCTCTGCTTCTTGGCAAATTTGGCCATGAACAGATACAGGAAGTAGAGACAGGCTTTCTCCATCTTTACTTTATCTTCTCGTGCTTGAACTCCTGGAGCTTTGTGGGGAACATCTATTAATCTATACCATGGTGTGATTTTGGGAAGTTTTAAGGAGAAGAATCTCAATTTCTCAGCCTCCTCAGTCAGCCTTCCCTGTGGGACCTTCAGTAGACATTCTGTTGCTGCACACCCAGAGAACCCACACAGTAGTGAGCCTTTCAAGTCACGCAAGAAAACAAGCAGTGTTGTGATGACCACTGAGTGGCAGGTGGTTGTCATTGTGTGTGTGTGGGATAAATTAGGGCATGTGGGTTTTGGAAGGTTCCTCAGAAGACCTTGGTTTGGGTGGGATTCAATTGGACTAGCATCTAGCTCCAGTGCAGAGCACCGGCACACAGGAGAGTCTCTACAGTATCTATCAAATGATCTGCCCTGAAGGGGTTGTCCATCTGAGATACCTGCTCAGAGAGTCTGAGGCTCAGGTAGTAAACAGGTTCTCTCCTCTGAAAGGCAGCTGCCTAGTGGGAGATAAGAGGGATTGTGGGCCTCAAGTAATTGGAGGAAGCAAAATATTTAGGAAGGCATAAACTTGCTGGTGATGGCTCAGCTGAGCAGGCTGAATCCTCTGCTCTCTTCAGGACTGAGGTGCTGTTGGGAATCATTTTTTCATTACTGTGACCAAAATACCTAATATGAACAACTTAGAGGAGGAAAGATTTATTTTGGCTTAAAAGTTCAGAGGATTCAGTCCATTGCCTGCCAGCTCCATGGAAGAAACATTATAACAAAACACATGGAGAAGGCAAGTTGCTCAGCTCATGGTGTTACTAAAATCTAGGTCCTTGTCCCTGATGCCAATTCAACAATGTGGACAGGGTTTTGAAAAAAAGGAAAAAGAAGGTTTATTGCTTTGCTAGCAAAGGAGAAACACAGGGAACTCCTGTCCCAGAGGCTGTGATTCTGTCCATCAAGGAAAACAGAGGGTTTAAAAGAAGGATTAATTCCAGGTGTTCCCTGTGTGGGAGGGTGGGGGGATTGTGATTCACCTGTTAATTTGGGAGGTAGCCATTTCTTAGATCTTCTGACACCATTTCTGAAGTTTGAATTACTTCATTCCAATGGTGGGCATATGTACTCTAAGACAGATAACTCTGCCAGGACAGCAAAAAGGTAATCCTGTATCTCTGGAGAGTATGAGGTTATGAAGGGTGAAAGAGAGAAGAGGAAAAGAAAATGTGTCCATTTTAAAATAAGCCTCAGTGGCACAGCAGCAAGGGGCAAGAGGCAGACTACATCTAGGAAGCATAGAGAGGAAGGAAGGGACCAAAGAGAAAACAAACCCTTACAGGGCACCCCTCCCCACCCTGACTTTCTTCCTTCATTTAGGTCCCATCTCCCTACAGTTATCAGGCAGTAGTCCATTCATACTATCATTCCATCAAATGAATTAATCCACTGATGAGGTTAGCACTGCAATGGTCAAATCATTTCCTAAAGGCCACCTCTTAATCTTGCTTCATTGGGGATCATGCTTTCAACACATGAGGTTTTGGGGGACATTCCAGATCCCTAATCATGACCTTGTCCTATATCTGTGCCACAGTGTCTGGTCCATCCATTCACCCTACAGTTCTTTTTTTTTTTTTTTTTTTTTTTTTAATACACCTGCTTGGACCCAGGCATGCAGAGATGAATAGTAAACCACATTTCGACCATTTAGGAGTTTTCTCTCTAGAGAGGAAGAAAGACAAGAGAATATGCATTTCAAGAAGAGAGAGTCTCAGATGACAGAGAGAAGTGCAGTTGTAAGAGGAGACCTCAACCCCTAAAAGTCACAGATACGCACTTTGCCTGCCTGTTCCTCAGACCCCACCTGCAGTGTGGAGTGGTGGCACACTGGAGACTCCACTGCAGGAACCACTCCAGGGCCATAAATTTCTCATAAGTGTTGTTGAGACCTGTGACTTTGGTCATCAAAAACAAAAACAAAAATACATGCTAAGTCTAGTTCAAAATCAAATCTTCTCATTTTTGTTTTTATCTCCCCCCCCCACTTGATTCTTTTCCCTTCCCCTAGAAGTGATGGGGGACTCTCAATCCTTTTCTTTGCATAGCAGCTCAAAGATGCATTTAGGTTATTTATACATCAGTTCCAGCCTTATCCTCATCCCTTACCCCTCCTGTCCTTCCCTAGCTGGACTCATTGGCAGATCTGCCATGGCATTTAGGGCTGCTGGTAATGCTTGCAGCTGGGAGAAGTAAAGTCAGAGAAGCTAAAGTGGGAGTGAAATATGGAGACAGGGTCAATGGGTCATTTTTAAAAACTTTTTTTGAAAATAATTTCAAAGTTATAGAAAGTTGCAAAAATAGGAAGGAATTTCATGTATATACTTACTCTGCCAAATTATGCTATATCCATATACAAAAATACTTCCAGATTCACTTATTTTAATTTTTTACTCATTTTTCTCTCTAGATATGTACATCCTTTCCTTCTAACTAAAGTTTTATTTGATAATAAACTTCATACAGTACATCATGTACCTTTATTCATAAAATATTTCATTGTGTATTTACTATGGAAAAAATAGTGTCTTTTGTACCCACAGAAATGTTATATTTCAGTAAATTGACTTTTAACATAAAACTTTAATTTTCCAGTTGTATTACAATTTTGTAAATGTGTAATGTCCTTTGGAACATTGTTTTTCCTCCAGTAAAGGATTAATCACATATCACTTTGATCTATTATGTCTCTTCAGTCTTTTTCAATCTGTAAAATATCCCCAGTCTTTAAAAATCTATTATGACTGAAATTTTGGAAGAATAAAGTTGATAGCCATTTTCATAAGCAAGTTTATATTCTGGAAGGAAATTCTCATTCTGGAGCTTATCTTTGCTCAAACTTTGAAGAGTAATTGTACATATGGGATTCTTGTAGCCTGTAGGGCTACTCAGAGCCACAATCAAGATAAAAATGCACTGTTAGAACTAGTAGGATATTTGGAATGACTTTTCTATACAGTGAGACCCTGCAGTGAAGGGAAAGTAGGTGGGGGAACACATTTGGGGCAGGTCTGTGAGCAGTTGCTGATACAAAGGGGTTCTCAGTTCTGGTGCAGACACATCACATGGTTGGGAACATGTCCTGGACCATGGCTGATTCATTAGAATTTGCAGAATATTGAAGAATTAAAAAGAAAAAAGGATACAGTGATGAATTTCAGCAGTTTATAATGTTAATTATGAAATCATAAGTATTTTTATTATATTATTTGTCTGCTTAACATGGGAGAGATGAATATGCATCTCTATTTATTTTCTAGTCTGTCTACATATCCTCATTAATACTTTTAAGAATTATTGTGAAACCAATAAGGATTGGGGGGAAAAACTCAGGTGGTCAAAGTAAATCTATGTATCTACATCAACAAATTTCTCTTTCTCATCTACTTATCATTGACTAAATGACTGCATTGATTATTTTTAAAAACTTTTGAAGGTCTGGCAGGGATTTCAATGCACAGCTAAGGAGCAACAAGAAAAACTAGGAAGGCCTCACCACAGGTGAAATTCAAAAGAAAACAAAGCTATAATAACAAAACAGCATTGCAAAAAAATAGAATCAAAGATCAATGGAGCAGAATAGAAGACACAGAGTCATACCCACGCAAATAAAGTTATCTCATACTGGACAAAGTTTTCATAAAGATACATTGGAGAAAAGATAGCCTCTTCAACAAATGGTTCTGGGAAAACTGGAAATCCATATATAGTAGATTGAAATTGAACCCCTATATCTCACCCTGTAGAAAACTCAAAGTGGATTGAGGATCTTGGCATTAGACCAGAAACCTTGCTCCTATTAGAAGAAAATTAGGCCCAAATTCTCAATCATGTTGGCTCAAGAACAGACTTCTTCAATAAGACTAAAAAGCACAAGAAGTAAAATTGAGAATCAATAAATGGGATGGCATCAAATTAAAAGTCTACTTCACAGCAAAGAAAACAATCAAGAATATGAATAGAGAGCCTACAGAATGGGAAAAATAATCTTTACCACCTATACCTCAGATAGCACATTAATCTCCAGGATATACAAATTATTAAAAACAACAAAACAAAACAAATAACACAATAAATGGGCAAAGAGACTCAACAGGCACTTCAGAAGAAGAAATACAAATGGTCAATAGATATATGAAAAAATGTTCAATATCTCTAGCAATTAGAGAAATGCAAATTAAAAGTACACTGAGATTGTGTCTCACTTCAGTCACAATGGCAAAGATCAAGAATACAAGCAACACCAGTGTGGTGGCACACAACTGTAATCCCAGTGGCTTGGGAAGTTGAGGCAGGAGGATTGCAGGTTCAAAGCCAGCCTCAGCAAAAGTGAGGCGTTAAGCAACTCAGTGAGATCTCGTCTCTAAATAAAATATAAAATGGGGCTGGGAATGTGGTTCAGCGGTCAAGTGCCTCTGAGTTCAGCCCCCAGCACCAATAAACAAACAAACAGACAGATAGATAGATAGATAAATAAATACATAAATAAATAGATAAATAGATAGATAAATAAATAAATAAATAAATAAATAAATAAATAAATAAATAAATAAAAAAGTAACAATGTTGGTGGGGCTGCAAATTATTGCAACTACTCTGGAAAACAGTATGAAGATTCCCCAGAAAACTTAAAACAGAACTACCATTTGACCCAGTCATCCCACTCCTCAGCATATACCAAAAGAACTTAAAATCAGAATACTACAGTAACATAGCCACATCGATGTTTATAGCAGCTCAATTTCACAATAATGAAAGTATGCAACCAACCTAGGTGCCCTTCAACAGATGAATGGAAAATATATATATATATATATATATATATATATATATATATACACACACACACACACAATGAAATATTACTAAGCCTTAAAGAAGAATGAAATTATGGCATTTAGTGGTAAATTGATGGAACTGGAGACTATCATGCTAAGTGAAATAAGGTAACCTCCAAAACCCAAAGGCCGACTGTTCTCTCGGATATGTGGAGGCTAACACATAACAAGGGAGGGTAGGTAAGGGAAGTATAGAAGTTCATTGGACTAGACAAAGGAGAATGAAGGGAAGGGAGGGTGATAGGAATAAGAAAGACAGTAGAATGAATCAGTAGAATTGTTGTGTATTCACATATGACAATAGAATGCTCATATGTGAACACACAACAAGTGTAACTTCACATCATAAGAATGGAATCAAAATTGTATTGGGTTGTACTCCATATATATATATAATATGTCAAAATACACCCTACTGTATTGTATATCTAAAAACAATAAAAAATAATTAAAATTTTTTTAAAAATCTGTAAAACAAAATAAGAAAATTGCTGCACATGCTTTTTAAGGGTTAGGATTGTACTGAGGAGAAGATCTTGCCCATTCTCCAAATCAGGATGATTTTAAGTGTGTTGCTAGAGTAGTCAGTAGGAGAGCTAAATTGCTCTGATAAATATGGGGGAAGAATTTAAAACATTGTGTTGGCTGTGGATTTGGGTGGGAGGAGAGATAACCCTCAGGGAAGCAATGACCTGTGGAGGAGATATGAGAGACCTAGAGAAGGACTGGAGTCAAGCAGACATTAGGACTAAAGAAGAGTAATAGGTATAGGAGTGCCGCAGTCTGGCTGGGCACAAAATCACGAGCCACTCACAGCCTTGTAGATTCAAACAGCAATTCTTTATTCCCGAACTCACACCGGTACTCTACACACGTTCTGGGGAAATCCACGTTCTGGGCAAAATTCACGTACTCCACCAGGCTCTGAATCCCAAATACTTTCTGAATCCCGCGAGAACTCAAAGGGAACTCAAGGAGCAGGCGGGCGCTTGAGGCTTGAGGCAGCAGGATACACCTTAAACCTGGAACCGCCCTAAACCCAAGGAGCAGGATACTCCCTAATCCCAGCAGGATACACCCTAAACCTGGATCCGCCCTGGTCCTTGAGCAAGGTCACCTTACTCAAGCATACATGCAATGTCACTGCAAATGACCTGGGTCCAAAGGCAAGCCCATTTCCACAATGGAGAGTCCTTCCTCTAAGCAACATGGAGTAGGCTGACAAAGAAATTGCCATGCGTCATTCCTACTTGGCAATGGCTCTCAGCATAGGAGTTTATTATTCATCTCTGCATGCACCCATCTTAAGCAGAGGGCTACCGAGGATCATAGCAGAAAGGCTTTCTTTATTTGACTTTTTCCAAGAAGAAAGCATAAAGTATAATTATCCACTGTATTAAAGTAACGAAAGATATCATTGTTTTAAATATTATTTTCAAAATATCTACAAAAGTTGATATTTAAATAAGACTATAGGGCTAGTAACATTGACAATAAGTAGTCAATAGTAGAGCTAATTAAACAATAAATGTAAAAAGAAAGAAAATAATTTTATATTTCTTTCTGTTCTCTGATAGAATGTTTGTGTGGACTCGCTCTCATCCAGCAAGGAAGTCCACGGAACAGGGTAGAGGAGAGTGTGGCTGCAGAGTCGCTAATCAAGACCTCTGGAGACCACGCAGGAAGTGGGTCTAATTTTATTCACAGTTACCATGTATATATACTCAGGCGGTAGATAAGCAGATTACAGGCAGTCACCAATGCAATTGCTGGCCTACTGTCCCCGCAGCGACCAGTCGAGGAGTGGGCCATGGAGCAAGTGCAGGAACTGCAACATGTGGCCTCATGCCTAGGGCTGTGCCTACGGGGTAAGTGGTTTGCCATTCACATGCCTAGCATGGGGGAGTGGTTTACCACTCAGACGTCCTTAATGTATGCCATGTATGCACTTGTCCCACAAATGTTTTAAAGTCTGTTTATTTTATATTTTCATTTCGAAGGCTATATTATTGTATACTCTTTATATAATAGATAAAAAACCTTAAAAAACAAATATGAATACAATGTGATATTTAAGTAGAAATTAAATATTAAATATGATTTTAAAATTATAATAAGTATTATAAATAATTATAAACATTAAATATAGTTCATATTAAATATTTAAAAATAATATTTAAAATAATGATATCTTTTTCACTTTAATACAGCAAGACATTTTTATTCTTTTGGGTTTTTTAAATTACTTTGATTTTTGACCCTTATCAAGGTGTCAGTGTGATGGCATAAAACTAACATCCTCTCAACAAAGTATTTTGGCATAGAATTAAGATTTTACTTACAACAGGCTTTTAGACTGTATGAATGGGTTTCTTGCTTTGAAAATTTTTCATCCCCTTTGGACCCACATGCGTTTTTCTGGTGAGTCAGGTCCTTTGCATTTTAATTTTATCATGCATCCAAAGTGGACATTTTTAAACACCCCAGTTGGATGTTATCACAAGTTAAATGTCTCTTTTTCAGGAAGAATGATTTTAAAGCACAGAATGAAACTTGTGCAATCAAAATTGGATTCAAAATAATTTGCAGTTTTGGTGAAGCAATGAGAAAATTATGATGAATCAGGCTGCCCTTTTCATGTGATAAAATTTTGAATTTGAAACAGTCTCATAACCAAAAGGTGAGGCATTTGTCACTTTCTGTTTTTTTTTCTGAAACCTATATATAACATCAAATAGCTTTGATGAAATATTTCATTTTTTCCCCTTAGCTCCTTCTGATCTTTTCCAAAATTCCCAAACAGTTTTGGAGAAAGAATATGACTTTTCTTCATTTTCATTCACAGTATATTGCCAAATCAGACAAGTGCATTCTCCTTGTCCCTCTCTTTGAAAACAATATTTGATGGCAGAACAATATTTAGACAATGATGTCAGACAACTTGTGAGCCCATGTCTAAGGAAGTTATCACCTTCCATTTCTATCAAATCCAAAATCTCATTGAGTGTTTGTGCAGGTTAATGAGAAACTAAAGAGTGACAAAATTTTTCATTAGTGAAAGCTTAAATATAATAGGTAAGTAAATCGCAACCCTTTGTAACACAGTAGAGTTGTGCAGAGTCCAGACATTTAGTAGGTCACTCTTCTCATTTCCTTTAATAACAGAATGAACTGAACTTGTCAAAATTTACATTTGTACCATTTGTTGGATATGTGGATATATGAGCAAAGTCTATTTTTGTACAAGGTAGCAATGATTTTTCTTATGTTTTCTGTGGCTTCATTATTATCTTTATAAAAATCAAGATGATTAAAATCTTTTTTTTCTCCAAAGTACTCAAGAGTTAGGGAAAAATAATTCTTCTTCTTCTTCTTCTTCTTCTTCTTCTTCTTCTTCTTCTTCTTCTTCTTCTTCTTCTTCTTCTTCTTTTTGATGAGCTCACTTACATTGTAGAAAACATGATCATTTGTAAGACTTGATAGAAATATACTGTACAGGGCCAACACCTCTGTTATCAAAGTTTCCTTTTTTGTCTTCCCATAAGGCAGTTTAACTGTGATTTCTGAATGAAGAAATGTAACTTAGTTTACTAGAACAAGCAAGGGAAGATTACAATAAAGCAAATTTGTTCATGCTCTATTTCCAAGATGATTCAGCCATCACTATTTATGACCCAGCTTCAGTATTTTTGGGGAAGATGAAAAACTCTTAATTGATTTAGAAGTGCTTGTCTGTTTCATCCTAGATTTGAGAGATTCAATCTTCACATATACGTTCCCATCCACCATACTCAATCTTAAATTATTTTCTACATCTTGCTAATAATGTATTGTTTTGGTTATTTACTCTCCTGATCCAGTTGTATGTTTTTGTTCAATTGTGATTAAAGTAACACAGACATTTTGATTTGGGGAGGGAGCATAAGAGTCATACTGGTGTTGGCATTGCAATTATTCTCATTTTCATGATTTAAACTCTTAGAAAACATAGTCACACTATGTACATTATTACAATTAAACTAGCACTAGCAAAGAATAAATTAATCCACCAGCCGGATCAGAAGACTGCTATGCTCACCATTACAGCATGGTTGCACACTTACATCATTTCATTCCAAATGGGGCAACTATGGATGTTCCATTACTGAGAATGAACTCATTCATTACTGTGAGTGAATCATGTTTGCCCACATCAATAAGGAAAATAGCAACAGTGACTATGAAGTACAATGAATCTGTGCCACCTTCATTTGGTACTAAAAACAGTTTTGCTTCCTGCCCTATTTTTTGAGGCCAGTTGGATCAGTTTTGCAATTTTCCCCAAACTTCTACATCCTTTCCTGAAGGGGGAGTTCTCAGGATGCAGAATATTCAGTGCTAAAATCAGGATAGCTCTGGACTAACCAGGGTGGTTGGCCACTCTGGAAGATTCTCCTTGCCATTAGGGCCTGTCTGCTTTCCTTTATGCTATACCTCTCCAGCAGCCCCAAGCCCTCATAGGAAAGTGACAGCTAAGAAAGGACTTGCAATTGATTTTGTGTGCTGCTGGCTCTCAGCTGATCAGCAAAGTGTTTCCAGCATTTGGACTGCAGGAGGTGTTAGAAGGTAAATATGTTTTTAGTGAAATATCTCTGCCCTCTAGCATATTTATTTTATTTTGCTTTATTTTACAGGAGTGGCCTCCTACATCTCTGCTGCTGAACATGAGAAGATCTTTGAAAATAGTTTTCTTTTTTCTTTTCAATCACAAAAGCCTGGCAGGCTAGCTGGGTCTGGCAAATAGGCAGAGCTCATAGTTGGCATGGCATGGGTGGCAATATGCCCAGAGTTTCTCCTGCCCCACCCACAAAGATGTGTGACCCTGAGAAAATCATTTTCTAGTTTTGACTTGAAAAATATTACATTAACTCTCCTACAAATAAATGAATTAAAAAATGAGCAAAGGACTTGAGTAGAGATTTATCCAAAGAAAACATACATATGGCCAACAGGTATATAAAAAAGATGCTCACCATCATTAATCATTAACAGATGTAAATCAAATACACAATTAGATATCACCTTATAAACTCTTAGGATGGCTATTATCAAAGCAAAACAAACAAAAAGCTCCTAAAAAAGACAAGTGTCAGCAAGGCTATGAAGAAATAGGAAGATTTGTATGCTATTGCTAGGAATGTAAAATGGTGTAGTCATTGTGGAAAACTGTAGATTTTCCTAAAAAGATTAAAAATAGAACTATCATTTGATCCAGTAATCCCACTTATGGGCAGCTATACATAAAAATTGAAATCAAGGTCTTGAAGAGATATCTGCATTCACATGCTCATTACAGAATTATTCACAGTAAACCAAGATATAAGAATTTATTAAACATCAAACAGTGGAAGAATGGAAAAAGCAAATATGATAAATGATATTACATGTATGTGATTAGTATTATAAAAGAAGAAAATTCTGCCTTTTTAATAATATAGATGAGCCTTGAGGACATTCTGTTAAGTGAAATAAGACAAACATATAATGGTAAATACTGAATCATCTCATTTATGAGATGCCTAAAGTAGTCAAATTCACAGAAACAGAGAATACTCTATTTCACTGCCTAATTGTCTCCACCACATAATTGTCATACCCTGTTTTTCTAGCCCAAATATTAGTTTGTAGCCTTCTGCTGCATACTTACAGCATGATATAATTCCGTTTTCCACACCACTTGAAAGGTTATCAGTGCAGCAGTGTATTCACCAGTGGCATTTAGATGCACAATTGTGTTTTCAGCACTATGAGTAGGAACCCTAGACTTCTCAGTGCACCGAGCATTTCCAGATGTCAGCTCGCATGATTTGTTTAAAGCATTGCAGTACTAATGATAAACACATCTTATACGAGTGGTGATGAGAACAGAGCTTCAGATAAGGAAACAAATAATAAAGTACAGAATGCTCAGACTAAAGGTTTAAATGTTATTAAGTCCATGTTTAACGACACTGTAGTAAATATTCTCAAGTGTAATATTTTTACAGTAATGCACAAATCAATAACAACTAATGTGTTAATCTTTTTTTTCCCCCTAGACTAGAAAGATGTTTTGCTAAAGTATCACGAAGAAATAGTGAATGTCAATTTGGACTACCCAGTTTTAACACATATTCAAGAATATTCTGTGCATACTAATCTTGCACCAAAGACAGTTTAGTAACAAATTATATTTAATGCTGGCACAATTACCTTTTAAATCCTTTATATAATGGTGATACCTCCACTTTTGTACAAAAAGAATTACATAAAATATGCAACAATTTGGTAGTGAAGTACCATATAATGGTGGCTTCCAGGCTCTGGTGGGAGGGAAAAATGGGGGTGTGGTTGTTGCTTAATAGGAATAAACTTTCAGTTATACAAGATGAAAAACTTCTAGACATTGGCTGTTAACAGTACTGTTTTGTACACTTAAAATTTGTTGAGGATAGATCTCATGTTAAATGTTCTTATCATAATAAAAATGAAATGACATGAAAATGAGGATCTTATGCCATCCTTTCACCAAGTTTTTCTGTGTTTTTAATATATGTTAAGTACCTTGTTAGGTATATCAGTGAGTTGTTCAATGAGCCAAATGAACTTGAAGACCCATAAAGGAGAGGAGATATTGGCAGATGCATTCTCAGGAATCTCAGTGTCATCTGAGGTCCTAACCTCTGGTGCCTGTCAGTTTCCTGATCTGCTTCAATGCCTCACAGATATTGAGGCATCAGTTACATTGTCCCCAAGTTCCCAGCTGATTCTGAATGAGTTGCTCAATCTCTTGAAGTCATGTCTTTAACATATTGAGTTGATGCCAGTATATAGTATAAGGATCGTATATGGTACCATTACTTAGCATCTTGGTCTCTTCAGGTTGCTGAAACAAAATACTTTACTCTAGATGGCTTATAAATAACAGAAAATTATTTCTTACATTTCAGAGGCAGGAAAATCCAAGATCAGGATTCCAAGAGATTCAGCATCCGAGGGACCATTTCCTGATGACATCTTGCCACTGTGTCTTCTCTTATTGGAAAAGATGAAGAGCTTTTCTGGGCCCCCCTTTTCAAAATTTTTTTTTTTTTTTTAAAGAGAGAGTGAGACAGGAGAGAGAGAGAGAGAGAGAGAGAGAGAGAGAGAGAGAGAGAGAGAGAGAATTTTTAATATTTATTTTTTAGTTCTCGGCGGACACAACATCTTTGTTGGTATGTGGTACTGAGGATCGAACCCGGGCCGCACGCATGCCAGGCGAGCGCGCTACCGCTGAGCCACATCTCCAGCCCCTCAAATTTTTTTATTTGTTATAATTAGTTATACATGATAGCAGAATGCATTTTGATTCATTGTACACAAATGGAGCACAACTTTTCATTTCTCTGGTTGCACACAATGTAGAATTGTACCACATGTGCAGTCGTATGTGTACCTACGTTAATGGTGTTCATCTCATTCCACCATCTTTCCTAAGACATGCCCCCCCCTTGCCTTCCTTCCCTCCCCTTTCCCCAAAGTTCCTCCATTTTTCCCATGCACCCCCACCACTCCATTATGGGTCAGCATCCACATTTCAGAGAGAACATTCAGCTTTTGTTTTTTGGGGATTGTTTCTGGGCCCCTTTTATAAGGGCAGTAATATCACCCATGAGGGGACATTCCAAGTCAGCTGCTATTTCCAATATTATCACCTTGGGGTTAAGATTTCAACATATACTTCTGGGGGAAGGATGCAAACGTTCAAACCATAGTACCTAGTAAGTGCTGAGTGAATGTCAGCTTTCAACAAGGTTCACAGTCTGTGGCTTCTCCAGGTTCTCTGGGACTATCTGTTTCTGAGAAGACACAGCCCCATGTTCAAAGGTTGACTCTTCTAACTCCCCAGGCCATGTTCTGTTGTTACTTCATCCTTGTTTTCGGGAATTTTTTTTTTTTTTCTAATTTTAGGCCAAACCCCACTCATTCAAATTTTAGGTATCTACTCCACCCCCTTGCTTTCCTCCTACTTCTTCCAGGAATAAGGTAAAGCTGGTAATCCCCCTCCTTCCAGCAAGTAGTAAAAGAAGAGAAATAATTAAATGGATGTAATAGGAGGGCCTGCAAATATGGGAAAACTCACACAGCAAAAACTTGTACTGCTGTATTCAAGGTGCACATGTGCACACTGCTCAAAAATGCCTTCTTGTGCTGAGGTTGTGGCTCAGTGGTAGAGTGCTTGCCTAGCATGTGTGAGGTACTGGGTTCAATTCTCAACATCACATATAAATAAATTAATAAATAAAGTAAAGGTCCATCGACAATTTAAAAAGTATTTTAAAAAAATGCCCTCTCATCTGACATGTCTTGGTGTCAGCTGCCAGAGGAAAACACACCCTGAGAGCTCTCCTTCTACCCTGTACCTCACCAGCCACCTGCACAAATGTACCTGCCATCTTGGCCCTCTGTGGGCCTCCCCTCCTGTCCCCAGAGGGCTTACTCTGGCTTCACTCTCCCATATTGTGTCTTTTTCTTACTGTTCATCTTGCCTCAAAATGACTCCCAGCATTTGTCCCTGGCTTCCGTCAGACTTTCTTGCATCCTACTTCGAGTAAATTTGCCCTTCCTGATAAAAGGGCCAGGGTCCAGCTAACTGTCATTTTGTCTTTTTGCCTTATCTCACCCACTCTAGAAGCCAGAATTCTGTTCCTGAAATTCTTCGGTAAGAATGAAGCCCTGGCTGGAGTTGTGAGTTGTGGCTCAGTGGTAGAGTTCTTGCCTGGCATGTGTGAGGCCCTGGGTTTGATCCTCAGCACTGCCTATAAATAAATAAAAGGTACACTGACAACTAATATATATATATTTATATATATATAAAACCTGATGGATGGCTCTTACCCGATGATTATCCATTGTTCAGCAATCCCTTTATGAGCAGCTCTGATGTGCCAGTGCTGATCACCTGTTTGAAAAGGTGACCAAGACATAATCTGATCACCTGGTGTGGAGTTGACAGGACCACCCAGGTGCAGTGAGGACAACTGGCCAATATTTCTCATTTTACATTCAGTATCTCCTTTACCCTAGTTCCCATGTATCCAGACCACCCAGGCCTGCCTCCATGTGCCCTCTGGCCAGAGTCACTGTTCTGGAACATTTTTATTTCCACTTTTTAAAACATCCCAGGCCTATTCTTCATTCCATTCCCTCAGGGCCCTGATCAGTGAGGATGTAGCCACACTGTTGATAATGAAACATAAATCACACATAGTAGTGTTCACTAATGTCTTATTTCTAACCCAATAAATGCATTTGAAGCATCAAACAAAGGAGGGACAATCTAGTTAGGAATAGATAGGCCAATGGGTGCTATAGTAAGCATGTTCTAGTCTAAGTCCTGGGATGAGGTAATTGCATAGAAGTAGCCTTAGGACAGAGGAAAAATCTGGCTGCTCTGTTGCCTGGCAGAGTGACCTGGGACCCTTCCCAGCTCATTTTAAGTCTCTTTTTTTCATTTTGGGCAAGGAAAAGTGTGAACCTTTTTGTCCATCTTGGTCAGAGTGAAAATGTCATCATAAAGAGAAGACTAGAATGTGTGGGTGCTAAGTGCTGTGAGGCTCTGTAGGGAAAGATGTTTATGTGGAAAGCTCATGGCACATGGGTGGGGACTGACCAGCATGTGGAGCTGAAGGCTCAGGCTTCATCTAGTCTTGTGGCTTTGTCATGTGGGCAAAGTTCACCAATCTCTGTGCCTCAAATTCTACATCCAGGAAAGTGGAGCTGGAGCACCTATTCCACACAGTTGTTGAGGGATTGCCTATGTACCTGTTTTGGAGATTCATTGTGAACTGTGAGTCACAGTCAGTTTTTGCCTGAAATATCATTATGCAGATATGATAGCATATTCATGACTTTTTCATTCATTCATTCATTTGTTCATATATTTCTTCATTCATTGGTAAGGCTGCATTTATCAAGATGTACAATGTGAGGATACTATTATGAACGAGATAAATACTTGTTCTTCCTTGCAGAATTTATATTCTGGGGGAAGCAAACAATAAATAAATACATGAAGATGTAGATACAGTGTGTTGTGTTAGAGAAACCTGTGTTTGCTGATTGTAAAAGTCGGAAACACATTGCTTCCTACCATGCCCAGGATATAGGGCCTGGCATGAAGGCTTTGAGAACTCCCCAGCAGATCCCTTTGGAGGTATCTTTAGGTAATGGAATGCTGCTAGCAGGATTTTGGGTGCCTGCATGATTCTCTGACAAAAAATGAGTGATGAAAGACAGATTGATGGAATTGTTCAGATCAGGAAATGAGCTGTCAAAGTACTGCTGCACATTAATCGCATAATCTTGGGTAAGCTTCTTATCCTTTTCAAGACTCAGTTTTCTTGTCTGCAAAACAGGAATGAGGATACTTTATTTCATAATTTATTTAAAGCACATAATAAAGCTTCTGATCAACAATTGTTAATGCCTTTATTGTTATTATTGTTAGGAGAGCAGTTTTGATAATTCATTTTTTAAATCTTGATTTTTTTAATAATTCATTTCTTTTATTCTTAAACTCACATTTGGATTCACGATTAATTATGTATACTTTATGGGTTTGGAGAAATTTATACTGACCTATCTCTAATATTATAGTATCATTTAGAGTAGTTTCAATGCCCTATAAACTCACCTGTGCTCTGCTTATTTATCCCTCCATATCTCTCTCATAATCCTTGGCAACCACTGATGTTTTTATTATTTCCATCATTTTATGTTTTATATTTTACAGAATGTCATATAGTTGAAATCATATAGTAGCCTTTTCAGCTTGGTTTCTTTAACTTAATAGTATGGACTTGTTTCCTCAATGTCATTTCATAACTCATTCTGCCACATCTTTTTAAGCATAAATAACATTTCTTTGTCTGGATGCACCACAGTTTACCCATTCACTGCTAAGAAATCTTGTTGGTTTCCATGTTTTAGCAATTATAAATAAAGCTCCTATAAGCATTTTTGTGAAGGCACTTGTGGGCACATAAGTTTTCAACTCCTTTGGGTAAATACCAAGAAGTAATAGCACACTTATTTGATGACATGATTCATTTTTACTGATCAATTTGCAGAAAAAATATAATTTTCTAACTTATTTAAAAATAAAATTGACCTAGTAACTCATAACTATTTTTTGATACTTTAATCAGAGTTATTGATTCAGAGCTTCACTTGTTATTAATTCAGCCAACATTTATAAAGCTACAAAGCTATTCACCAGCTATAGAACATGGAGCTAGAGATAAGGAGATAAGTAAGCCATGATAGCTGCTATCTCCGTCTTCAGACAAGGCAGTAGAAAAGTGGAATATGAGGATATTCTCATAAAGTAATATACAAGTATTTACAGACATATTTTTAATGTAGAGTTCAAATCTATATGATAAGGCCATTTAAAAAAAAGGTTTAAAGAAGAGAAATAAGAGACAAGATAAGAGGTTATCTGTATCTTGACTGTCTCCCCAAACTCCAATTTGGGCCATGCTACACCTTTCTGAACTATTATGCATTGAGTGATAAAGGGAAATAAATTGATGAAGCAACAGGTATTTTGCATGTAGAATCAATAGTAGAATCAATGTGTGTGTGTGTGTGTGTGTGTGTGTATATATATATATATATGTGTGATATATATATGTGTAATATATATATATGTGTGATATATATATATGTGTGATATATATATATGTGTGATATATATATATATATATATATATATATATATATATATAAATTATATATATATATGAGAAAAGACAATAATTTCTGGATGGGGCTTGGGACATGCAGATGTTCCAGTGTGTGGACAGGCAAGCACACACATGGACACCTTAGTTTTGTTGCCATTCTCTGCATTGAGAGGGATTTGATGTGACCATGGCCTTGACTTTTGATTGTGTGTTAGGAGGTGGATTTCTTAGAGGTTGACAAAATGCCCTCCAACTCACTGGTCGGGTGGGCATTTTTTTATTCTACTGATCATAAGATGTGTTGCTGTAACACATTTAGCCTGCCATGATTGATCCTCCACTCTGGATTCTCTCAGTGACCTCTCACAATCCCCTACTGCTCTGATCAGAAGAGATAGTAAGCTGAGTTAGATGTACCTGGCCCAGAAGTCCAGGGGAATCAGGTTTTCCATTTTTTTCTGCTTCTTCTAGAACAGAGCTCACTGATTATGCTGCATAGCCAGGCTCGGTCCCTATTCACAGCCCCATCTAGTGTAACTGATTTGTGACTCCTCTTCACAAATGTGCTGATTACTTAAATAGAGTCTTTGCACTCAAAGATTTAGTGAAAGCTTCAGATGCAAAATTGTTTACAAATTCAACCTTTCTTGAATCTGAACTCTGAAAGTAAGAAATATATTTGCATGCATCTATGAAAGGTAAGCATAGTTCTCATTAAATGCTCAGCTTGTCAGTCTATTGCTTGCTGTCAGTGTTCTGGAATAGATGAAACATGGTAATGGAGCTTGAGTGATTTCTCATCTTGGGCATCTTCAAGCTGGACTGAGCTGGACACCTCACTGGGTAACATCACTCTACATTTCCCCAGCCTTGCCAAGGTCCCAAAACCACAAGCTTCTGTTGTATCCCAGTTGCCAGTAGAGGCACTTAGAATCCCTGAGCCTCGAGATTCTGCTGTAAAACAGTAAGACTGCTGTCATTGCTACTATGTAAGAGAAAACTGCCTTGGATTCTCCCTCATTATTAGAAATGGCAAAAAAGTATTAACTAATTAAATACTACATATCAGTAATAAAAGGTTGTGGGTAATCATAAGAGTCCAGTCAAAGACTAAAAGCACCATAATAATTTGAGCAGGAAAATTTGATATGTAAGCAACCAAGATGCCCATCAACTGATGAATGGATAAAGAAAGTGATATATATATATATATATATATATATATATATATATATATATATACACACAATGGGATATTACTCAGCGACAAAGAAGAATGACTTTATAACATTTGCCAGTAAATGGGTAGATCTCAAGAATGTCATGCTAAATGAAATAAACCAATCCCCTAAACCAAAGGGCAAATATTTTCACTGATATGTGGATGCTAAGTCACAATAAAGGAGGGTAGGGGAAGAAGAGATATTTAGTAGATTAGGCCAAGGGCAAAAGGAAAGGGGGGCTGGGGGATAGGAATAGAAAAGACAGTAGAATGTGTCTAACATAATATTTCCTATGTACACATATGAAATTACATAAGTTTTCCCCACCATCATGCCCACAACAAAAATGGGGTCCTAATTAGAACAAGATATATCCTACTGTATTATTTTATCAAAATGGATTCTGCTGTCATATATAACTCAGAAGAACCAATAAAATAAAATTCAAAAAATAATATTAAGTAGTAAGTTATAATTACTAAAAGTAGTAAGAAATTTTTTTTTTCATGAGATTCCACATCATTTGTAGAAACTGGCCATGATCTGCAACTCACTCTACATAGCAAGAACAGTGGTACTATGGTTTTACTCTTCTGTATCAGAGCTATTAGTTCTCATGGTTTCTCATTGTGAACCCTTGGCATTCTGTGGATCATAATGTCTGTCTAACAAAAGACATAATGCTAATTGGATTTACAGATCAAAAATTGGCAAATATACAAATATTATATTAAGATGTAAGTGTGCCAGAAAATGTGCCCATTCATTAGCCTTTGCAAAATTTTCAGGGGCATAAAGGGATAGGGCATATTGGAACATACTTTCTAAGACAAAGGATTAAGTGCTCCTAGGTCCTCTTACAACTTCAAAGAGGTGTGCACATCTCTCCAGATTGTAAGGGCATTGCAATTACTACTATTTCACTGAATACTAGAAATTTCTGTTGTGATCTGTGATAGCTGCCACAGAAGTACCTTAGACATCATTCTTCCAGACTTGCTTTTGCCCTGTTTCCTTTTTATCTGAATTCCTTCCTTTTAGTTCTGTGGCCTGCCCTCTGAGCAGGTAGATGAATCAGGTGCCTTACTTGGATCTTAGCTCTCCCCAGAAAAGTTTGGCTTAACTAAGCCTTTGGCTATTAGCACCTTTGATGCTTACAAAAGAAAAAAAAAATCTCTGCTCCAGCTGTGGCCCAGACTCGTGACATAGCATCATCAGTAGTGTGCCATGTAGGCAGCTCTGGAGCTCAGTGCTGGGTGCCTGGCTTCAACAAGGCCTTGTTGGGTAGAGTGTTGACCAGATGGAGTTCCCTGCTATTTAAGTGAGTGGGATTTTTTTTTGGATGGAAATTAGAGAACTGGAGTGGGGACCATGTTGCTATTGACACTGTAGGTGATGTAGGAATCTCTACAAGAAGCAGACAGGGATAAGGATTTGATGGGAAATAGAAGTCACTTCCAGAGATGCCCAGAAGACTCAAAGTTGTCTGAGAATTCCCAGGTGGAGAGGGCATCAGGGTATTTGGCTTTCTCAGAGGTCATGATTTAAGCCAATCTGAAGTAGAAGCTCAGAGGTATGGTGGACTCTGTTTGCATAGGACTTTTGCAAAATCTTTATGAATATATACGTTAACTCATTATTTAGGTCCTTTCAATCCTTAACTTGTATGATCCCATAGGTATTCTGCTCCTTTTGTATCATCAAGTCAGAACTGGGAGTGAATTTTCCACAATCCACTTCTTGGGACAGTTTTAGTCCCTATCCCTAAGGGCTCATATAAGGAAGACCCCTGAGATTTTCTGCAGAACATCATAAAAGAAACTCTTGCTATGGGACAGCTCTTTCTCCTTAATTGTAGATTTCACTACAGGTATATTACACAATTAATGATGTTAATTATAAAGTGATGAAGGTGAAGGCTTTCTGTAAATCTGAGAGGTCTATATAATGTCTCTACTAAAGTAATAAGAATGTAAGCCTCATTATTGTAAGTCTTACAAGCCTGTTGTTTCTCCTCTGGCCATAACTACCCTTAGGTTGCAGTCTAGTTCTGCCCAGTTTGTATTCTGGCGTCAGAGCAGATACAACACCTTGGACAGAAAAATAAAAATTATTTACAGATGTCCCCTAAAAGATGTCATACCCCTGTAATCCCAGACACTTAGGAGGCTGAGGTAGAAAGGTTGTAAGTTCGAGCCCAACCTCAGCAATTTAGCAAACACTCAGTAATTTAGAAACCCTGTCTTAAAATAAAAAATAAAAAGAACTGGGGATGTAGCTCAGTGGTAAAGTGTCATTAGGTTCAATTCCCATTTTGTCTCAGTACTTAGTGTTTTACTCCCAATACATAATTTCTCCAGTATCTTGCTAAGCATGCTGGTCTCTTTCTTAGTTGCAGTACTTGAATGGAAGACTTTCCCTTTTCTAAAAATTCTACTTTCTGGTTACTTTCTAGTGCTATCTCTGTAAAGTCCCAGACCCAATTCAAAGGTAAAGCTTTTGGATACACCCACACCTTCCATTTTAAAGAAGGTGCTTCAGTATCTTGAAAGCATGACACTTTATTTATGACTTTATTGTGACACTTTCATTTTCTGTCATGTAAAAATTTAAAAGTTAAGGATGTAGCTTTAGCACTTACCTAGTATGCACAAGGCCTTGGGTTTATTCTCCAGGATAGGGATTAAAAAGAAAAAAAGAAAGAAAGAAAGAAAGAAAGAAAGAAAGAAAGAAAGAAAGAAAGAAAGAAAGAAAGAAAGAAAGGACATTTGTTCTCTTTCTCATAATGTCCGGTGCCTGCAAGGACAAAGAGTCTCTCACTCTTATATTTTTCATGGGAACTTAGCACTCTGTCAAAAGAGAGACAGTCCTACCATGCCACTAGCAACTTTATCAATGTTGGTAATTGAACAGTAGGCTACACACCAGTTTCATATGTCTTATCTTAGCCAACCTTTCCTGAAATCTCATCATCAGCATTCCTTGAGTACAGAGATATGACTGACCATCACAGCTTTTTAATCCTCCTTCCCAGTACAATGTGTACATCAGAGCCATTCTAAAATATTTATTGAGTGTTTTCTAAAGGTTCTGTCCTTATGGAAAGGAGAAAAGCTAAGCCCAGGGAATTTTAATGACCATTCTAAGGACAGTAAATTCTAAAGATCAAACACATATCAAGGTCTTTGGATTCAAATGGCAACACTTGTTCCATTGGAAGAGAATCTGGTAAGAACTATAATTATTTCGAGACTACAATTATAGTTCATAGTTCCCTTGGTCACTCAAAAGCATGATATTTCCTACTATGGCTATTGGATTCTCTCTCTCCATCACAGTTTCAGTGGTGTGTGTACTTGTCACTAATCACACAGCCCATATCAGAACTCCCTGCCAGGTGGGCCACAGAGCCCTGAGAATGGGCTCACACACAGGCAAGAAGGCAAGATGTGGATTCCTCATTCCTGCAGGGTGGGGCTTGAGGATGTCAAGGATATTAAGAATGGCTATACTAGGCAGCAAGTAGCAGCCTCATTGATTAATCCTAGAGTGTCTTAGTGACTTAGCCATGTCACCATATTCCAAGTATGCATGACATGAAAAACAATGGGGGAGGCTAAGGATATAGTACTTGGTAAATGCTTGCCTAGCATGCTTATGGCCTTGGGTTTAATCCCCAGCGATTGTGCGCACACACACACACACACACACACACACCTGTTTCCCTGAATGGCTCCTGCTTTTATAATCCTTTCCCAGAGAGGACATAGCAACTTTATCATTGTCTGTGTCAGTGGCCTGGCTGTGAGATGCCCTTCCTAGCTTTGTTAACAGAACCTCCTCCTTGCTTGTCCTCTATTTGTACTCTAGATCACCGTGTGGAACATCTTCCTGCACTGGAGTTACCAAACCCCACAGAGGACTAGAGAACTAAAGAGTCTCTTGAGTGCTACCATTCTGCGTTCAAATTCCAGCTTTGCCACTTATCATCTGTGTACTCCAGCGTAAAACAATTATTTAGTCTCTGTTCATCAACTTCCTCCCTTTGTAAAATGAACATTGATTTGAACTAAACAGGTATGTGAAGCATTTAGCAATGTGCCTAGATCAGTTCATCCTTCAATATAATCATTATGTTGTTATGGAGTATTAGGGTCAACACTGTTATAAAAACTCAGATTTTATTATCACTTTCCATTTCATTCATAACTTTAGAAGACATGTCTAAACCCTCCCCCCCCCCCGTGACAAAACCTGTCATAATGCAACAGAACCATAGTGCCATCCATGGAACATTCCCTTAAAATAATGTATTTGAATCTCATCAAGTTTCTATATTTAAACACGTAGGTTACATTTAAGTTAAATATTCCACTTAGTCAAATCTAGAATGTGGGAAAATCTACAGGAGCAAATGACCTAGTTTCCTCAACAAAATAAATGGCATTGGAAAGGAGGAATGTGAGGAAGTGTGTGACACATTTGAAAGAACACTGCATGTGTGGGCCTTGTATGGATCCTGTTTTAAATATCCCAAATTTTTATAAACCCCTCTTCTTTCTTTACTGTTTTTTTTTTATAAAGTCAAGAAATTTAAACATAAGCCAAGTATCAGTTGAATTGTTGGAAATTTTGTTAACCGTAATTGTAGAATTGCAGTTATGGGTTAAAAATGGTTGTTTATTAAAAATAAAGAATATTTTTCTCATAAAATTATAATGCTTTGATTTGCTTGGAAATCTGCAGGGAAGGAAAAGAGGGTGGGTAGATTAAATAAGATAGACATGAGTACAATACTTCGAAGCTTGGAGTTGAATTAAATAATAAGAATTAAATTAACATTCTTCACTATTCTTTCCACTTTCATGTATGTATGGAGGTTTTCAAAAAATAAAAATAAATAAGTATAAAAGTAAACAAAAGCTCCTTTGGCCTGACTATCCATGCTCCCCAGTTGTGGCAGTGCCACATGTGTTCTGGTCCCAGGAATCAGAGGAAATTGACTTCCTCACACTCCCTGTCCATCAAACCCACAGCAGTATTTGCCACCATGGGGCTAGGCTTCTGTTTTGCTCTGCTCCCTGACCTCTACCATCTTAGCCACAGTCTAGTCACACCATGACTCTGGGTCAGTGAACTGACCTCTCTGAAGCTCAAGAGTCTCATCTCAAAACCGGGGAAGGTGATTACTAGATTCCTATTTATCCCTGGTGCACAAGGAATACTCAGGACACACTAATTTTCCTTCCTTCCCAGTTTGAGTTTTCTCCTGGTTTAATAAACCTTCACTGGCTTATGAGAAGCAAGCACTTTGTGAATCTGAACAAGGGGTACTCATAATATACCTGAGGCAGGAATGGAATCTTTGGCGTATGAAATACAGCTTAGGGCCAAGCACTCCCTCCTTCTTGTGCATCTCTCTGTGAATCATGGCTTTGAGACATCAACAAAAAATATATCTTTCAGTGTCAAGAAGTAGTTCCATATAAATTCAAGAGTCATTGGCTATGCAAATTTTCTATCTGGGCATAGAAATGAGAAATCTGAGCCAACTTTATATCTTCCTTCAAGAATCTGTTAATTCTGATCCCAAGAGTGTTTCACCAGCTGTCTCCAGCTCCAGGAAGAAATAAATCAAAGGAGCCACATGTGACCTTCTGCAAATTCAGATCCAATCACCTCCATGGAATGAGAGACAGGCTTGACAATAGGTACAGTGGCATCACAGACTGACAACAGGCTGTGGACAAACAAGAGAAGGGGCCCAGGAAGGACGGCCTTGGACTTTGTAAGGAATGGTAAGAGTATTAATCTGTTTTATTGTCAACGACTCAATACTACTGACTGAATAATTTATAAAGTAAAGAGGTTTATTTTGGCTCATGGTTCTAGTCTAAGGTGAAGAGGCCACATCTGTTGGTAGCCTTCTTGCTGGCAATGTCCTTATATGGTACAGGACATCATATGGTGAGAGGAGTGTTTATGTATCTTTTCTGGTCTCCCTCTCCTATTTTAAAATCACCAGGATTCAATCATGGGACTCCACTTCAAAGAACTTATCTCATTATAATTACCTCCTTGTCCAGCTAGGCCTCATATTGTCAGGGTCGTGCCCCTCAGCTCTGAAAAGCAAGGGCACTTTCTCTTTATCCACAGCTTGTGCCCAATACCCTCTTGTTCATTCCTCCAGGATTTAAAGGTTACATATGCATTCCCCACCTCCAGATCACCTATCATTGATCTCATGTGCTTTGAGTCACCCCCACAGTGTGTCTCTATGGTCTGTGTCCATCTCACAGTAACCCTGCTCCTCACCTCTAGACCCCACAGACATCTTTCTCTACTGAATTCTTGAAGCCAGTGGTAGTGGGGGTGTATATAAAGCTTACATCCAGGCCTATGTTAATTTTATCACTAATCAAGTAAATTGGCATCCTCGGAAGGCTCGTTTTATTATAAATTCTTTAAAAACATATTTAGAAAAATCAGCATGATCATTACAATGTATTATTCAGTTAGTTAAATGTGCTCAAAGAAAAAAAAAACATAAAATATATCCTCATTGTAAGGGCATCTGTTGTTTCTTGCAAGAGATTAACTGTCACTGAATCATCAATTTTTTATTTTATTGTACATCTAAAGCTATTTGTCCTAATTAAAGACCATGCATGAATCTAAACAAATCTGCCTTAACTGTAAAAATGGGGCTTTCAGTCATGCTAAATGTAACAATCTTAAATGTGCTGGCTGAGCAGTTTCCTCTAGGTTTCGAGTGCTCATCTTGGGGAAAAGGGGACATGAGGCAGTAAAATCATGTTTCAGTTCACCAAGATCCACCTAAACCTCTCAGGTGGAGTCCAGTTTGAACCCTCTCCTACTGCCTAGTGCAGCTCTGGCTTCCCTAGAGAGGAGGCTGCACAGAGAGCTCTTGCACCTGCCTGTTCTGCACTATGGCTCAGCAGTCCAATGGACAGCTGCAGGCCCTGTGGTGGGCTTCGGGGCCATGGGGAGCTGGAACTGTAGGAAACAAGGAAAAGAAGGAGCTGAGATTCTTCCATGAGAGATTCATTGTCAACCTGGATCTCCAGGCTCCAGCTGCAAATAGGAAAGAGTGGGACTGTGGTGAGAGATGTGGGGAGGGAAGGGGAGTGAAGTTTATTGAGTCACCTGTGTGATGAGGAGAGGTATTTGTAGAGAATAAGCAAAGAAAACTCAGAGTGAAAATGATAATGAGTAGAGATAGGAGGTTTTGTGGTTTTCCCTCTGGTCACATGCATAAAAAAATGGGAAATCAAAACAGAATCAGGTTGTTTTTTTGTAGCGTGATTCTAACACCAACACGTCATGCAGGTAGGTTGCTCTTGGCCTATACTGCACACTCATCCTTCTCCAGTGCGACATCCCTATCCCACCATCCAGGAGGCCATTTCATCCCACATTCTGGATTCTTCCAAGGTTCTATCTTGCCACATGATTCTTGACTGCCCACTAATTACCTATGAATTTTTATTCTTTGTAGAAAAGGCAGGATATTCCTTGTCTTAGTCTCAAGAACTTAAAACACCTGTTAGAGGATAGACCAATCCTAAAATGTTTAGAGAATTTGGTGAAAGTTTTAGCACTGAGAGATCATAGGCTCTATTGTGTGTGTGTATATGTGTGTGTGTGTGTGTGTGTACACATGTGTACAAAAGGAAAGAAATATAAAAGAATGGTTTTTGTGTGTGTACTGCAGAATCTCTGTACTCAGAGTTGTGTTATTCTGAGGTGTGTGATCTTGCTTCTTGCACCTACATCCAGTTGCTTTGAGTATGAAAGGGAATGATGTGTGCAATCAAGACTCACAACAAATCTGATGTGTAATTTCCATTGTCTTTTTATACTTAGTGCTTGGGGTTAGTTTGTAAAAACATCAGTGTGGTTACCTACCCACTGGTTGTTTATTTTCTCATTTAGTTGAGATCACATGTACTTCAAAATGTCATGTTCTGGTCCATTGGGGTCCATAATAGCTTTCACCAGGATGTGATAGAATTCAGAAGTGCTGAAAGTTAATTCCTTATGAGGTTACAGAACAAGGGAGAAGGGAACGAAGGTGGGCAAATAATTTGTCTTGTTCTCAAGATGGAGCAATTCATAAAACCTCTGACTTGGTGATATGATGAGTTATTCAGCTTCCATTACCATAACAAAATACCTGAGATAATCTGCTTATAAAGAGAAAAAAATTATTTGGGCTCACAGTTTTGGAGGTTCTAGTCCATGATTAGTTTGACCTGTTGCTTTAGGCCTGTACAAAGCAACACATCATAGTGAGAACATGTAGGAGCAAAACTGCTCACCTCATCACCAGGACAAAAAAGAGAGTGATAAAGAGACTAGCATATTTATCCTTTACAAAGATATTCTTTCAATAATCTAAAGACCTCCTACTAGGTCCCCCTTCTAAATATTTCCACTACCTCCCAATAGTGCCACTCTGGGGACGAACACTTTAATACATGGACCTTCCAGGAACCCATAAGATCCAAACTATAATATCTCTCACACTCCCTGTTCCCTTTCCTGATTTAACCACGTTTGCCTATCCAAAATTCACATGCCAATGAAATGTTACCATGTCATCATTTTGTTTTTATTTAACGTTTGTTTCGAGATAATTATAGATTCATATGCAATTAATATATTAAAAAGAATTAATACAGAGAGATCCTTGCAGCTTACCCAGTATCCTCCAATGGTAACATCTTGAAAAACCATAGTGGAATATCACAACCAGGATATTGACAGTGATTCAGATAAGATGCATTGCCAGTTCTAATCCTTTATCTCAAGAATATGTTATATTGCCTTTCTATAAGTTCACCCCTTTCCTCTGGTTCATCCTTTACCTCTCTTGGCAACCATTAATCTCTTCTCCATTTTTATTATTTTATCATTTCAAGATGTTGCATCAATGAAAAATGGAATCAAATAGTGTGTCACCAACTGGGATTTGCATTTTTAGCCGTAATTCCCTGAAGATTCATCTGTACTGTTGTGTGTGTATTAATATCTTCCTTTTTTTTCCTGTGGTGCTGGGGATGAAACATAGGGCTGCTCCCATTGTGGCAAGGTCTCAAACACTGAGCAACATGCCAGCCTAGCTTGTTTTATTATTATTATTATTATTAGCTGTAAATGGACATAATAGATTTATTTATTTTTATGTGGTGCTGAGAATCGAACCCAGTGCCTCACACATGCTAGACAAGCACTCTACCACTGAGCCACAACTCCAACTTCAAGTTTGTTGCTTTTATTGGCTATGTACTATCTTGTGCAAAAATGCCACAGTTTATTTAACCATTCACCTGCTGAAGAACATTTGGCCTCTTCCCACTTTTTGACTCTTATGGATAAAGTTTCTATAAACATTTGTTTGCAGGTTTTTGTGCATCCATCTATATCTATATATCTGTATCTATATATATCTTCTATATTTTTGATCTCTTTAAAAACTGCCCAGGGCTACAATTTCTAGATAGTGTGTGGATTACATGCTCAGTTTATTAAGATACTGGCAAACTGATTCCAAGAGAGAATGTAACAATTTACATTTCCATGTATGAATGACCCAGTTTTTCTGTATCCTTGTCAGAATTCCACATTGTAACTTTTTAAAAAACTATTCTGAGGTGTTTGGTGATATCATATTGTGGCATTACTTTGAATTTCTTAATGACTAATAATGCTGGTGATGTTTTCATGTGATTATTTACTACCTGAATATTCTTTTTAGTGAATATTTTGCCTGTTTTCCAATGGGATTGATTGGGTTTGAGGAGTTCATTATACATTCCTGAGATTAATCCTTATTAGGTAAGAAGTTTGAAAATATCTGTTTCCTCAAAGATAGCTTATCTTTTTATTCTCTTCACAGACCCTGTTATTTATTTATTTATTTGCCACTCTTTTCCTTTCCATGTCTTCCAAGATTTCTTCTTTTATCATTTTCTTTCTGAGCATCCTTGTGCCTGCTTTTAAAAATTTTATATATTTTTTATTTGTTCTACTTAGTTGTACATGACAGCAGAATGCATTTTAATTCATCATAAATAAAAGGAGTGCAACATTTCAATTCTCTGGTTGTACCCTGTGTAGAGATGCACCATTCATGCAATCATACATGTACCTAGGGTAATGAGGTCCATCTCATTCCATCATCTTTCCTACACTCATAACCCCTCCCCATCCTCCTCTTTGCCCACTCCAAAGTTCCTCCATTTTTCCCATCCCCTGCCCCCAGCATATATCAGCATCCACTAATCAGAGAAAACATTTGGTCTTTAGTTTTTTGGGCTCTGTAGTATAGTTTAAGATCTTGTCTTGTGATGCCTCCTGTTTCACTCTTCTTGCTAAGGATTGCTTTGGCTATTCTGGGTCTCTTATTTCATGTTTGCTTTTTCTAGTTCTATGAAAAATGTCATTGGGATTTTAACAGGAATTGCATTAAATCTGTATAACACTTTTGGTAGGATGGTCATTTTGAAAATATTAACTCTGCCTATCCAAAAGCATGGGAGATCTTTCCATTTTCTAAAGTTTTCTTCAATTTCCTTCTTTAGTGTACTGTGGTTTTCATAGTAGAGGTCTTTCACCTCTTTTGTTAGATTGATTCCCAAGTATTTTTTATATTCTTGAGGCTATTTCGAATGGATAGTTTTCCTAATTTCTCTTTCAGTGGATTCATTACTGATGTATAGAAATGCATTTGATTTATGGGTATTGACTGTATATTCTGCTACTTTGCTGAATTAATTTATTAGTTCTAAAAATTTTCTGGTAAATTTTTTTGGATCTTCTAGGTATAGAATCATGTTGTCGGCAAATAGTGATAGTTTGAGTTCTTCTTTTCCTTTGAATATCCCTTTAATTTCTTTTGTTTGTCTGATTGCTCTGGCTAGAATTTCAAGGACTATATTGAATAGAAGTGGTGGAAGAGGGCATCCCTGTCTTGTTCCAGTTTTTAGAGAGAATGCTTCCAATTTTTCTCCATTTAGAATGATGTTAGCCTTGGGTTTAGCATAGAGAGCTTTTGCAATGTTCAGGTCTGATCCTATTATCCCTAGTTTTTCTAGTGCTTTGAACATAAAAAGGTGCTGTATTTTATCTAATGCTTTTCCATCATCTGTTGAGATAATCTTATGATTCTTGTCTTTAAGTCTATTGATGTGATGTATTACATTTCTTGTGCATGATTTTAAGGTACACCTGCTGGTAGCACATTTTCTTAGTTTTCTTCATTTGAGTGTGTCCTTATACTTCTTTCCTGAAGGATATTTTTGCTGGATATAACATTCTGGGTTGAAAGTTCTGCACTTGAAAAATATTGTATCAGTATTTTCTTCACTTTATGGTTTCTGATTATTGAGAAATATACTTTCATTTGTATTGTTTTCCCCATATAAGCAAGATGTATTTAGTTTTCAGAAATTTAACCCTGATATGTCTTAACACTGATGTCTTTTGAGTTTATCTTGTTTAGAGTTTCTTTGTTTTTTAAAATGTGTGTGTGTATACCTTAATTTAGGAAATTTTTTTATTACTATTACTTTGTTTCTTTGGATACTTTTTCAGCACCAACCATTTTCTCTTCTGGGACTCTGGTGACACACAAAAAGGTATTATGTCTAGTTCCACAATTCCATGACTCTTTGATCATTGTTTTTTTTTTTTTATCCCCAGTCTACTTTTATCTTCTTGTTAATATTGGGTAATTTCTGTTGTAAATCTTAAATTCTTTTTAAATTTTTAATTTTTTTAAATTAGTTTTAATTAGTTACACATGACAGTACAATGGTCTTGACATTTCATACATTTGAATCAGATGGGATATAATTTCTCATTTTTCTGAGTGTACAGGTTGCAGAATTATATTGGTCATAAATCTTAAATTCTTTTGAAGAAAAATTCTTCTTTGCCGTTTTTCATTCTGACTGAGGTCAACCTATATATTGACCTTTTAAATGTCCTTTATTGTGTCTTTCAGTTCTATACTTTCCATTTGATATTCCTTATCTTGTTTCTTTGCTGAGACTTTCCTTTTCTCTGCTGAAACTTTCTATATTTTAATTTGTTTCAAACATGTTCATTATTGCTCATTGAAGAATTTGAAAATGGCTGATATAAAATAATTACTGAATAATTCTAATGCTTCTGTTATCTCAGTAATAACATCTAATCAAATTTTTTTATTCAAGTGGACATTTTCTTCTTTCTTGTCATGACAAATGATTTTAAGTTAGACCTAGATATTGGATATTATATTATGAGCTTCTAAATCTTATTTAAGTCTTTTGTTTTCACTGTCTCATGGCTATCTCATGAAGGTGATATCCATTCTTACTAAGTACAATTGAAGCCTCCAACAATGTATTTTAAAAAATGTAAAAAGACCCTGAAAGGCAGAAAGCATCCAGACCAATTAGGGAGATTAGGATAAGAGAAACAACACTGCCATGAGTTCTTTTGGCTTTATTTTAATGTCAGACATTGTAGAATTGGAGGTGACATTGAATGGTTTTGTTATCCATTGACCCTTACAGTGTGGAGATGCTCCTTGTTCCTGGTGGTGAAAGGTGGGTATTGGTTCCTCCCATGGCCTCCACTAACATCATGGGATGGTCTTGTTACTATGATTGCTGGTGGAAATCCTGTCTTTACACTTGATTCCCTTAATATCACTCAGTGGGGTGGGAAAGGTTGCCCAGTTACTGCTAGGTAGGAGTGGAAGGACAGATCTCTCAGGTGTTCTCCATTGACACTACTGCCCAGCAGGGATAAAAGTCTCTGTTCCTTACTCAACCTGACACCACCCTGATACTACCCTAGTGGGGTGTGAGTAGGGCTATGTACCTTATCTCAGCAAAGGGTAGAAGTTAAGGTGCCCTGATCAACCTTTGCTGACTTGGATGAAGTGGGAGCACAGCTTTATCTGTGGTGTTTGTCTGGAGTACAATAGTTATTATCTAAACTTAGTCTTTCTCTGCTGTCCTTGTCCTGGATGTTGGTCTAGATAAGGCTTAGATAAGGCTTATGTCCACGCTTTCTTTTTTTCCTTTTCATCTCCTTCTGTTGATGTTTCTAGGTTTCCTGGTTTCTTGATATCCAATTCTAGGATGCCGGTTGTAAAAATAAAACCAAGAGAACTCACTGTAGTGTTGTTTCTCTTATCCTAACCTCCCTAATTGACCTGGCTTCTTTCTGCCTTTCAGTCTCTTTTTACATTTATAAAAATATGTTGTTATGAGGCTTTGGTTGTACTTAGTAGGAAGAATAGGAAAAAAGTATTTCTACTCCATCTTCCCAGAAGTGAAAGTCTGCTACCACATAATTGAAAGTGTCCAAATTTGACACTAGTTACCAGAATTAGCCCTGAAAATTAAGTTCTCAGAATGAGATTTTTTTTTTTAGTTGAACAGCTACTGGTCAGTCCAAAGTGTCAGAAAACACATTACTTCTAGTGAGTGTGGTGGTGATAATCTCTGGCAATATTGGCATAAAATTTCCAAGGCTTTTATATTGGCTGGAAATTAAATCATAAGTTGAAGCTTTGGGATATGAATAGTGTTGGTGCTTGATTCATATGTATGGAATGATAAGTATAAAAATGTGATATTGCTGGTATTTACTATGGTATTTGAAGCTTTTTTTTTTTTAAAGAGAGAGTGAGAGAGGAGAGAGAGAGAGAGAGAGAGAGAGAGAGAGAGAGAGAGAGAGAGAGAGAGAGAGAGAATTTTTAATATTTATTTTTTAGTTCTCGGCGGACACAACATCTTTGTTGGTATGTGGTGCTGAGGATCGAACCCGGGCCGCACGCATGCCAGGCGAGCACGCTACTGCTTGAGCCACATCCCCAGTCCGGTATTTGAAGCTTTAACCAAAAAAAAAAAAAAAAAAAGAAAAGAAAAGAAAAAGAAAAAGCACATAGCCTGTCAAGATGAAATTATTTATCTTTTTGATATTTATCTCTTAGGCAGTGAGTGGCAATAACCAACTGCCAAATTAATTGCAGGAATTGGCTATTAAATACCAGTAGGAAATTGGGAAATAATTGTGGTAGTTTTCCAAAAGATGTTTCAGGACTTTGAAGACTGGAAGCTGCAATGGTGTGTAATAAATAAGATGATGTTGGAGCTTCCTTGGAATAGTATTGATAAAGGGCTGGGAATACCTCTTCTGATATTTTTTTTTTCCAAAGGGCAGCAGGAAACTTTCTTCACTGAGACAAGAAAGAATGTCATAGAGGGCTTTAGAATAGTTGAGAATGCGGATGAAGAAGAAACTGCAACTAGTATTAATGATGAGGGACTTTTCAGTGAAATTGCATTTTTTAAAACATCACTGAGAACTAAGGGAATATGGAATACTTGAGTGGCATGGCAAAAAACAGATCTTAAAGGGTAGAAGAAAGGTGAATGTAACTCCATGCTGTACAGAAAAGTATCATATCAACTAGTATATTTTGACCCAATGGCTTATAGACTCTCATTTATCTGGGGACAAGGCTTAAGGTATTGCCTAATTTATATGGTGAGGAAGCCAGACTGGGGACTCCCAGTTTGGGCAGGCATATGAGCAATGGGAGCCCTTGGCAGTGTGAGTGCCCTTGGAAGTCTATTCTGTAAACCACAAAACCATGAAATACAGATCCTGAAGGTGGTGGCCACTGCTACATTTTCCCTTTCCTCTTTATACAAGACAAATTGACTGGCCCTGGGGCCTGGAATTCCTATCATCTTGCCCCTCAGGGAAGCTCTTAGAAAGTTTTAAAGAAGAGATTATAGAGTAGATTTATTTCTTACTTCTCTACATCACTTTCTCTCTTTTTTTTTACTCATCTCCTTCTTCCTCTTTTCCTACTTCCCTCTCTATCCTCCTTCTTTCCTTATTTTCAAACCAAATACTCATTGACAAACTCTAGGAGTTAACAATGAGGACATTCTTGTCTCTGCTTACATCTTGGGGTGGTTCAGTACACTCTATTCTGCTCCAGAATGGGTTCCGAATCTCCTCACCATTCTTGATAAAAGAAATAGACTTCATTTTGGGTAGAATAACTTTGATTCATTCTTGAATACCAAGAAACTCCATTGGTTGAAATTCTGATACTGCCAAAATTGGAGCCCCCAGGGGATTGGCCAGGCCTCATTTTCCTTGTGCTGTGACAAGATTCTGGTGTAGCTTCTCCCATCCTCCTGATTAGGCTTGTGCCACTTCTAGATTGCCAGGGCCCTTTGGTTCTGCAGACCTGCCTTTGGGCCCCAAGACCTTTCCTGTCTTTGGACGTAGGTTGTCTCTTACTTCTCTGTCAAAAATAGCCCATTAAAACTTATACCAGAATATCCCATAGTTCACCCAGAATATAAAAGATTATATATCTTTTTTTTGAGACAATGTAAATATTCATTTATTCATTTTACTATTTTTTTATTGGTTGTTCAAAACATTACAAAGCTCTTGATATATCATATTTCATACATTAGATTCAAGTGGGTTATGAACTCCCATTTTTACCCCAAATACAGATTGCAGAATCACACCGGTTACACATCCACATTTTTATATAATACCATATTAGTAACTGTTGTATTCTGCTACCTTTCCTATCCTCTACTATCCCCCCTCCCCTCCCCTCCCATCTTCTCTCTCTATCCCATCTACTGTAATTCATTTCTCTCCTTGTTTATTTTCCCATTCCCCTCACAACCTCTTATATGTAATTTTGTATAGCAATGAGGGTCTCCCTCCATTTCCATGCAATTTCCCTTTTCTCTCCCTTTCCCTCCCACCTCATGTCTCTGTTTAATGTTAATCTTTTCTTCCTGCTCTTCCTCCCTGCTCTGTTCTTAGTTGCTTTCATTATATCAAAGAAGACATTTGGTATTTATTTTTTAAGGATTGGCTAGCTTCACTAAACATACTTTGCTCTAGTGCCATCCATTTCCCTGCAAATTCCATGATTTTGTCATTTTTTAGTGCTGCGTAATACTTCATGGTGTATAAATGCCACATTTTTTTTTTATCCATTCATCTTTTGAAAAGCATCTGGGTTGGTTCCACAGTCTAGCTATTGTGAATTGTACTGCTATGAACATCGATGTGGCAGTATCCCTGTAGTACGCTCTTTTAAGGTCTTCAGGGAATTTTCTGAGAAGGGCAATAGCTGGGTCAAATGGTGGTTCCATTCCAAGCTTTCCCAGGAATCTTCAAACTGCTTTCCAAATTGGCCACACCAATTTGCAGTCCCACCAGCAATGTACAAGAGTACCCTTTTCCCCACATCCTCGCCAGCACTTGTTGTTGTTTGACTTCAGAATGGCTGCCAATCTTACTGGAGTGAGATGGTATCTTAGGGTGGTTTTGATTTGCATTTCTCTGACTGCTAGAGATGGTGAGCATTTTTTCATGTACTTGTTGATTGATTGTATGTCCTCCTCTGAGAAGTGTCTGTTCAGGTCCTTGGCCCATTTGTTGATTGGGTTATTTGTTATCTTATTGTCTAATTTTTTGAGTTCTTTGTATACTCTGGATATTAGGGCTCTATCTGAAGTGTGAGGAGTAAAAATTTGTTCCCATGATGTAGGCTCCCTATTTACCTCTCTTATTGTTTCTCTTGCTGAGAAAAAACTTTTTAGTTTAAGTAAGTCCCATTTGTTGATTCTTGTTATTAACTCTTGAGCTATGGGTGTCAAATCCAACAATATGCTGCCTCCAGGAGATACATCTGATTGGAAGGATATTCTAACAGGACAATGGAAAGGTCCTGACCCAATGATTGTCTGGAGTCGGGGCTCTGTTTGTATGTTTCCACAGGGAGAACAGCAGCTGATTTGGATTCCAGAGAGATTAACCAAAACAATTTCTACAGACCAAAAGAAAGACGATTTGACTCAAATCCATAACAGCTGACATCCAGAACTCCAGGTTGGCTATTCTTACATCTGCGACAGTGATTAACCAGAATGCTTTTTTCAATATCTATTTTATTATTGCTTTTTCCCACATCATAAAGTTCTATTTTATTTTTGAGCTCATACAGACCTAGGTTAATGTTTTTCTGATCAGTTTTATTTTTTGACTATGGAGTTTTTAAACATTGCAATGGAGATTTCACCTAGGTAAAGCTACAAGGCCTTTACTATTGTCTTATGTGTTGTATGTTATGTGTGCACACTTCTGTTTTGTGTTGTATGTCTGTATGTGCGTATGTCCATATATCATATATGAGGAGTACTCATGAATAAATGGATCCAGATTTTTTTTATTATTCACGTGATTTTAATGGTTTAAAGTAAATTGGGTAAATAGCTGTTGAGGATTGTTTTTTTTTAATATTTATTTATTTATTTTTTTAGTTTTCAGCTGACACAACATCTTTGTTTGTATGTGGTGCTGAGATTTGAACCCGGGCCGCATGCATGCCAGGCGAGCACGCTACCGCTTGAGCCACATCCCCAGCCCCGAGGATTGTTTTAATATGTGCACAAATAAGCAGGTTAACAGATCTGTTTGTTTACTTTCACCTTTCCTTTTCATTATATTTAATTATTCTGTTCAGGATAATGTAAATTCTTCAAAAAATTGTTTTCTTAGTACCTGTTGGAATGTTACATAATTTTTTTTTAAGCATCATTGTCAGAATTCCTATCTTCATCCCAGTGCTGTTGAAGACAAGATGAAACCAAACCACAGTTTCTTCTATAGTTATCACAACAAACTGTATAAACTGATGCATCAATGAATAATGCTCAATCACTGATTCGATTTATTTTGGGAGGAAATGGACATATTGATAGATTCCTCCGCTTTGAACTGCTTACAAAACTTGCCTGGACTATGTATCACTTGTATGCATTGTGCTCTATCTGTTGATGCAGCAAATTATGGTAGTGCTAGCGTATCTTTGCTGATGTGTCACCAGTGTTGCAATTTTTCCTAAAGAGCCATCAATTGACTTGGTGTCGTGGCATTTCTGTATCCTCCTCTTCTACTAGTGATGGTCTAATTTTGGGGGCCAACAGAGGTGAGGCAAAGAACCTCACCCCCCCACCGGCACCAAGGCCAATTTGGGGGGCCAACAGAGGTGAGGCAAAGAACCTCACCCCCCCCACTGGTGCATAGGCCTATCCACAAGTATGGCTATATGCTGGACCGGTAGTCAGTGACGGGTAGGATCCAATTGCAGTGGTATCAACCTAAGACAGGAGGCTGACGTTTTCTGATGACAGGTAAGAACCATATGTTGAATTGGACAAACTTAACAGGCACGGTCCCTATACACATTGCTGGTTGCTTAATTAAACAGAAGGGGGGAGATGCTAAAAGCCACAGCCAAGTAATATGATGCATGGCATTTTTGGTTGAAAGGTGACGCCAGCTAGCCATTGAGATGATATGATTATGTTAAGATTTGCATTTATATGGATATTGGACTCCTGCTGTTCACCTTGGCCTGCTATGGGAATCCTGGAGAGTTCCCATTGGTTGGGGAAGTGCAGTAGGAGGGAATTCCGGGAGAGGAAACTGATCTGGGGTTCCCGGAGAACGCCACATGTGTGGATCGGCAATCTTCCCGGGGGCATACGGGGCATTGGCGGCAGTTTCAAAAATAAAGTTTGTTCCTGCTTGAGTGGATTGTGATTTTGTGCCCAGCCAGACTGCGGCAGACCCCACAATATGTAGATTGGAGCCAACTTTTTCTTCTATCAGACGCAGAGTCTCTGATTTGATATCAAGCTCCTTGATCCATTTTGAGTTAACTTTTGTGCATGGTGAGAGGAGGGGATTCAGTTTCATTTTGTTGCATACGGATTTCCAGTTTTCCCAACACCATTTGTTGAAGATGCTATCCTTCCTCCATTGCATGCTTTTAGCCCCTTTATCAAATATAAGATAGTTGTAACTTTGTGGATTAGTCTCTGTGTCCTCTATTCTGTACCATTGGTCCACCCGCCTGTTTTGATACCAGTACCATGCTGTTTTTGTTACTATTGCTCTGTAATATAGTTTGAAATCTGGTATCGCTATATCGCCTGATTCACACTTCCTGCTTAGAATTGCTTTTGCTATTCTGAGTCTTTTATTTTTCCATATGAATTTCATGATTGCTTTATCTATTTCTACAAGAAATGCCATTGGGATTTTGATTGGCATTGCATTAAACCTATAGAGAACTTTTGGTAATATGGCCATTTTGATGATGTTAGTTCTGCCTGTCCATGAACAGGGTATATTTTTCCATCTTCTAAGATCTCCTTCTACTTCTCTCTTTAGGGTTCTGTAGTTTTCATTGTATAAATCTTTCACCTCTTTTGTTAGGTTGATTCCCAAGTATTTTATTTTTTTTGAGGATATTGTGAATGGAGTGTTTTTCCTCATTTCCGTTTCAGAAGTTTTGTCGCTGATATACAGAAATGCCTTTGATTTATGCGTGTTGATTTTATATCCTGCCACTTTGCTGAATTCATTTATTAGTTCTAGTAGTTTTTTTTTGTAGACCCTTTTGGGTCTTCTAGGTATAGAATCATGTCCTCTGCAAATAGTGATAATTTAAGTTCTTCTTTTCCTATTTTTATGCCTTTAGTTTCTTTTGTCTGTCTAATTGCTCTGGCCAGTGTTTCGAGAACTATATTGAATAGAAGTGGTGATAGAGGGCATCCCTGTCTTGTTCCAGATTTTAGAGGGAATGTCTTCAATTTTTCTCCATTCAGAATGATGCTAGCCTGAGGCTTAGCATAGATAGCTTTTACAATGTTGAGGTATCATCCTGTTATCCCTAGTTTTTCTAATGTTTTGAACATAAAGTGATGCTGTACTTTGTCGAATGTTTTTTCTGCATCTATCGAGATGATCATATGGTTCTTATCTTTAAGTCTATTGATGTGGTGAATAACATTTATTGATTTCCGTATATTGAACCAGACTTGCATCCCAGGGATGAATCCTACTTGATCATGGTGCATAATTTTTTTGATGTGTTTTTGTATCCGATTTGCCAGAATTTTATTGAGGATTTTTGCATCTAGGTTCATCAGAGATATTGGTCTGTAGTTTTCTTTCTTTGAGGTGTCTTTGTCTGGTTTCGGAATCAGGGTGATGTTGGCCTCATAGAATGAATTTGGAAGAGCTGCCTCTTTTTCTATTTCCTGAAATAACTTGAAAAGTACTGGTATTAATTCTTCTTTAAAGGTTTTGTAAAACTCCACTGTATATCCATCCGGTCCTGGGCTTTTCTTGGTTGGTAGTCTTTTGATGGCTTCTTCTATTTCATCCATTGATATTGGTCTGTTCAAATTGTGTGTATCCTCCTGACTCAGTCTGGGCAAATCATACGACTTAAGAAATTTATCGATGTCTTCACTATCTTCTATTTTATTGGAATATAGGTTTTCAAAATAATTTCTAATTGTCTTCTGTATTTCTGTAGCATCTGTTGTGATATTGCCTTTTTCATCCTGTATGTTAGTAATTTGAGTTCTCTCTCTTCTTCTCTTTGTTAGCATGGCTAAGGGTCTGTCGATCTTTTTTATTTTTTCAAAGAACCAACTTTTAGTTTTGTCAATTTTTTCAATAGTTTGTTTTGTTTCCATTTCGTTGATTTATGCTCTGATTTTAATTATTTCTTGCCTTCTGCAACATTTACTGTTGTTTTGCTCTTCCTTTTCCAGGGCTTTGAGATAAAATGTGAGCTCATTTATTTGTTGGTTTTTCCTTTTTTTGAGGAATGACCTCCAGGCGATGAATTTCCCTCTTAAAACTGCTTTCATTGTGTCCCATAGATTCCAATATGTTGTGTCTGTATTTTCATTTATCTCTAAGAATTTTTTGATTCCCTCCTTTATGTCTTTTGTAACCCATTGATCATTCAGTAACATATTGTTCATTTTCCATGTGATGTAGGATTTTTCCTTCCTTCTTTTATCATTGATTTCCAGTTTCATTCCATTATGATCAGATAACATGCATGGTATTATCTCCACCCCTTTATATTTACTGAGGGTTGCCCTATGGCATAATATATGGTCTATTTTTGAGAAGGACCCATGTGCTGCTGAGAAAAAAGTATATCCACTTGATGATGGTTGGTATATTCTATATATGTCTGTTAAGTCTAGGTTATTGATTGTGATATTGAGTTCTATAGTTTCTTTATTCAACTTTTGTTTAGAGGATCTGTCCAATGGTGAGAGAGGTATGTTGAAGTCACCCATAATTATTGTGTTGTGGTCCATTTGATTCTTGAACTTGAGGAGAATTTGTTTTATGAACGTCGCAACACCATTATTTGGTGCATAAATGTTGATAATTGTTATGTCTTGTTGGTGAATGGTTCCTTTTAACAGTATATAATGTCCTTCCTTATCCCTTTTTATTACCTTAGTCTTGAAGTCAATTTTATTCGATATGAGGATGGCCACCCCTGCTTGCTTACGAGGACCGTGTGCGTGTTGTATTTTTTCCCAACCTTTCACCTTCAGCCTGTGTATGACTTTTCCAATCAGATGTGTCTGCTGGAGGCAGCATATTGTTGGATTTGTTTTTTTAATCCATGTTATCAGCCTATGTCGCTTTATTGGAGAGTTTAAGCCATTAACGTTTAGAGTTACTATTGATATATGGTTTGTACTTCCAGCCATGTTTGATTATTTATCTTTTTTTTTTAAATTTAGTTTATTTCTCCATGATTAGCTTTCCCCCACCCTCTGTCTTTACTGAGGCACTTACCACTGATGGTTTTGGCTATTGTTTTTCATTTCTTCCTCGTGTAGTGTTTTGCTCAAGACACTTTGCAATGCTGGTTTTCTGGCTGCAAATTCTTTTAGCTTTTGTTTATCATGAAAGATTTTTATTTCATTTTTGTACCTGAAGCTTAATTTTGCTGGATACAGAATTCTTGGTTGGCATCCATTGTCTTTCATTGTTTGAAATACGTTGTTCCAGGATCTTTTCGATTTCAGCATCTGTGATGAAAAATCCGTTGTTAACCTTATTGGTTTACCACTGAATGTAATCTGCCTCTTTTATCTTGTAGCTTTTAATATTTTCTCTTTGTTCTGTATATTGGATATCTTCATAACAATGTGTCTTGGCATTGGTCTACTGTGATTTTGTGTGCTCGGTGTCCTGTATGCATCTTCAATTTTTATATCCGTTTCCATTTTTATTTCTGGAAAGTTTTCTGTAATTATTTCATTCAGCAGGTTACTCATTCCCTTGGTTTGAATCTCTATACCTTCCTCTATCCCGATGACTCCTTAAGTTTGGTTTTTTTATGTCATCCCATATATCTTGGATGTTTTTCTTGTGATTTTTTACCAGCCTTTCTGAGTTGGCTAGACTCTTTTCAAGATGATGTATTTTGTCTTCATTATCTGACGTTCTGGCTTCTACTTGCTCCACTCTGTTAGTGATACTCTTATTTGAGTTTTTAATTTGGTTTATAGTTTCCTTCATTTCTTGAATTATTGTTTGTTTTTTTATGATCTCTATCTCCTGATAAAGATGCTTAACTTCTTCTTTTATCTGTTTATGTAATTCATATTCAATGTGTTCTTTCACTGTTTGAATTTGCTGTCTTGTATCCTCTTTAAGGTTCCATTCCATCTGTCTAAGGTATTCCTTGAGTTCTTTATATGAGTATTTTTCTGATGACCCTAGGTCCTCCTAAATATTTAGGCTGTCCTGAATTGTTTGTACTCCTTTTCTTCCTTGCTTTTTCATGCTGCTCATGTTACTTCTTGTTCTGTTTGACTGCTGAGTTACTATTTACTCCTATAAATTTATTTGATGCTTGTGAGGAAAGGTATTAGAAGGGAAGAGAAGAAGTCACTGTCGCCGCTGGTTTCAATGAAGTTATCTTCTCTGCCGCGTTCTGCTGACATCAGTTCTCTGCCATGGTGGTATCCCATGCAAATGGTGACAGTTTCTTACCTTTGCTGGGTGACTAATGCAACGGGTGGGTCCTGACTGTCTCTCCCAAGCCCTGTTTCAATCCTGTGGCCACTGCCTATGAAGGCTCGGTTGGCATTTACCTCTGTAAGTTCAGAAGGGCCGACCAGTTGTTTCAGCAGGATCGTTAGTGCTGAGTCACAGCAGTTTGGCTGGGAGAAGCAGGCAAATGGGAGCTTGAATGCAGCTGATCCGGGCTTGGTGTGTGTTCTGAGAGGCCCAGATTGTTTGCCCCAGATCTACGTCAGCTCAGCATTGCCTAGTGATCCTGAGCAAACAGCATTTAGACAGTTTACGACTCCCTATGCCCACGCAGCTGAAGAGGTCAGAGACTTGATCTCTCCACGCCCGCAGCCATGTTGGATCTCCTCCAAGATTATATATCTTGATGTGAAAGGATTATACATCTTAATCAGAATCATACATCTTGATATGCATCATTCTTATAAGAATGTGGGTGCGTGGTTTTGCAAATTCAAAAAAATCCCCTAGCATTTTGAAAGGTTTTGGTGATTTGTTCTGAGTTTTATACTAATCTTCCATGCAGGGGCCCACCCCCAAGAATGTGATGTAATCAAACTTTTGGAACTTAGGTTTGCAATTTTACACAGTCTTTGGATACTGCTAGATCCTGCAGTTGAATCTGGCTCTACGCACTCTCATAGCAATGCTTGCCCTCTCTGGAATTGGAGGAATAGGCAGGTGCTGAGAGAATCTCCCACATGTGGGGCTCTAAATAGGCCCCTCAGAAGTAGGAGCTCTTTTCTAATTGAGAAGGAGGAGACTGGTTCATCTCTCTGGGCTTCTGCTGAGATGAAAGAAGCTTCTTGTTCTGAGAGATGATTTCTGAGCAAACCCCAGAAGACAAGAGAGAGAAGGAGACAGAGAGAAAGAAACAAGAAGAGAAAAGGGAGGAGAGGAGAGGAGAGAAGAAGGAAGAAGTGGTGTTCATTTGGCCTCTGGCTTCCACGTGCATATAAATAAAAGGCAGAAGGTCCCCTTTAGGATATTGCTGTCAGCTGATGCACTTTCTCTGGCAAGCTGCCTCCTTAGGTTGCAGCCAAGGTCACTTAGTGCTCTAGCCAGGTGAGCACCAACTGAACAATTACCAAGCACTTTGTGTCTTTGATGAAGCTCATAGAGCTTTGCAAGAGGGCTCTAGGGAAGTAGGGACTTGTAACACCTGCCATACATGGACCTAGGCAGTGGCTAAGCAGGACTAACTGGCATTCAGAGCCAATGCAGAGGCCTCACTATGTGGGTCCTTCAGGAGGAGGCAGAAACAGCCAGGACTAACTGGCATTCAGAGCCAATGCAGAGGCCTCACTATGTGGGTCCTGCAGGAGGAGGCAGAAAGAGCCATGCAGAGAAATCAGCCTGTCATGGTGGGCAACATTGTGAAATCAAGGCTGGCCATATAATCTACTTTCTACTCTGTGGAAGGCTGTAGTATCAGTGTCCCCGGCTCCTCAAGGTTTCATACTAGATACATGATAGGACCTTGGGGTAGAGATGGCCTGGGCTGTGTGTTACATCAGATTGTGAACATTGAGCTCTGGAATATGATCAGGGAGGCAGGGATTCACTCTGGAGGAGAGGAGATGTGAGCTGGTCAGTCCAAGTGTATAGATGGAGGTGATGTGAGGTTATTCTGTCACAGGAGAAGAGTTGTCTCTGAAGAAGGGTGTGCGGAATCCTGGAAGAGAAGGAGGAATTAAACTCAGATCTTGGAAGATTCTTGGCGTATGTGATGGAAAAGAATTTCAACACCCACCATTCAGAATCATAGAAAAATTCTTATTTAGGAAAGGCTATATATGTGTATAATAATATAATTATATATACACACATACACACACATATATTTTCGAGGAAGATTGTGGGCAATCTTAAGAATGAAAAACAGCAACCTGTTGGTGTGGAATGTTAATATTTATAGACAAACAGTTACTAGAGACTGGACTAGAGGTAGAATTAGAGTAGAGTAAATCAACTTAGCACCAGTTTCCCCTGAGCTTGTATATTGCACTTTCATGTTAATTTTTGCAAGTGAGGAAACAGGTCAAGGGCATCAACCAAGGGTGCAGGCTGGGTTGTTCAGGAGTTACAATGGTTCATGGGTGCTTTCTGCACCTCAATGATTCCTTATTATTTTCTGTATTACAATAATTTATGAGCATATTCTTTAAGACCCAGTATTTCTTCCCTTTTACTGTATTCCCAAATTTGTACCTCAAGATCCCCTATAAGCCCCCTTTACAAGACTGAAGAACTTGATAAACAGCTGTGGATGGTGAGGACTCAGCCATACATATAGCTATACATATAGTTTAGGTCCTGGAGGCCATGTGTGGGGACTGCTTTCTTGGGTGGAGTTAGCAGATGCACTAGAGTCAAAGCACCTGCACTGGTGTCTCAGATCCATCTGCTGCGCAACACCAGGAAAAATATTTTGCCAATCTTAGTCCCAGATTTCTCCATGATAAAATGAGAGTCCCAACACCTGCCTTCTCCATCAACTTTCTTGTTGACCAAATGATATAAATGCAAAAGTGCTTCTGACATTTTCAGAACAGTACAAATCTAAATTTAAGAATAAATCTAAATTCTCACTTTTAATAACAACTTTCTCAAACTCTCAGATTTGAGAAGATTGGAAACTTTCTTCTCAGCTATTTCTGAACCTAAGAAATACATTTTTTCATTTAATGTTATTTTAAACAATTTGTAAAAATAATTTTGGATTTACAGAAAAGTCAAAATGATAGTACAGAAAATGCCCATATTTCCTTCACTCAATTTCTCCTGATGCTAATATTTTGGATAACTGTAGTACATTTGTCAAAACTCACAGTTAACTTTAGTTCATCACTAGAAACCAAACTCTAGACTTTATTTGGTTATCATCAGTTTTTTCCTCACTGTTTCTTTTTTGGTCTTAGGGTCCTATTCCAGATCCCACATGTATTTGGAAACTATTATTTTAAAGGGTGAGGTAGGGCCTGGGGAGAGGGCCAGGGAATGACTAATGAGACATTTTGAAGAAGAGAATAAGGAAGTATCAAGATAAAATAAGTCTCTGAAGAAATATACAAGGAATTCCTGGAGAAAAGGGAGACTTGACTCAAAACCAGAGGGATTCTTGTCATATGTGATAGAAAATAAATTCAGCACTTTCAAGTAAAAAGCATAAATAGAGGTTTATTTAGGAATGTAGATGCATATTCACAGGAGAATGGGGGCAATCTCAAGAGAGATATCTTTGGGGGTAAAATAAGGAATACATATTTATGGCAGAATGTAGTTTATCTTCAGAGATAGAGACAGCAACCTGTAAATGTGGACCAGTGCTAGGGGCTGGACCAGAGGTGGAGACAGGGATGAATTACACAGTTTTGTACCAGTTTTTCCCTAAGTTTGCTCACTGCCTTTATGATAATTTTATAGACAAGGGCATGAGTCAAGTGTGTGGGCCAAAATTGTGGACTCAGGGGTTGTAACCTCTTATGCACACTTTCTGTATTCCAATGGTTCATGGGTCTTTTCTGCATTTCCATGGTTCATGGGTGCTTCCTTTGATGTAGTTTTTCTCCATTTATTACCAAATTCCTATCTCAGAAGCAGATGCTCAACTTCTATTTTCAGACTGAAAAGTATATGAAGCTTAAGGGAGAAAACTGAATTTATTTTCAGTAAAATATATTTTGTTTGCATAATAAATAAATTATCTTAAATAAGGGCTGACCAAAGCACTAGGG